>NW_006442484.1:39408883-39438342 GCF_000325575.1 Pteropus alecto
CACTCTATAGTAAAGCAAAACCTCTGGTTATAGTCTCAAAAATCCTACCACAAATTGATCCCTGTCTACCAACTGCTAACTGTTGTCTAAGAAACACTCATGTATCTTTTCTCTGAACTTTCCAAGCTCCTCCTGTTTTAAAGCCCTTGCTTTGTTCTTTCCTGTGCTTTCCTGTGCTCTTCTTCACTCTTTGTTTTTGTAACTGAAATATAGTCTTTATTTGGCAGTATCGAAGGAGTAAAGCTGTCAAATGTGAAGTGAAACATGGTAAAAATGGTAGTCACCTGCAGTGATGTCAGTATTTTAATTTGTTTGGAATTCTTTATTACAAATTGCCATGTACACGTGGGCGAGGTCTAAATGTCCTTCCTATTTTTTGTGAAAAAAGTAAATGAATGTTAACTCATTTTCTTTGTGGAACATTAAAATTGCCAAAAACAAAATTGGCCTGAATTTGACTACCTAATTGTATAATTAATTTAGACACCTGTATCAGGTACATTATGTATTCAGAAATCTCCAGTGAGTTCTACTTAAAACCTTAAAGTCTATTTGCGGAGGCTAATTAGTCACAAGCTCAGATCTTATAACTTCATTTTTTCAATCAGTAAACATTTATTGAGCAACTACTATATGCCAATCACTGTAAAAGTTAGTGTACCGCATTTCCAATTATTATGTAGATTCTAAAGAAACATGACTCAAAGGATAGACATATTTGGAATAACCTGTAAAGATATTTCACTTGCAAACTTTACCTGAGAAGATGCTATCTGCTCATCGCTGCACTAGGCACTGAGAATTTAGAGCCCCTGATTCAAGAAGTTTGTACTCTTTGGCAGAAATTGACTTAAAAAAATTCAGTACAATAAACACGTTAAAGTTACAGAGGTCATAAAAATAAAAAGGAAGGGGGAGTAATCAATTAATAGCGAGAGAGGTGGCAGCAGGTCAAATAGGGTGGTTTTCTTGGTGTCTGAAAGTATTTCAGCTTTGAAAAGAGAAGCAGCACATATTATGAACATAGAGTATTTTCAGTCTTTCTCTTCTACCTGAAGCTAGAGTTGGTTTTCTTAATTTTTTTCTCTCCACTGCTTTCCTGGAAAGATTTTGCCTTTGGCTGATCAGTTCTTTGATTATACAAGTCAAGAGAAGGAAGAAGGGAAATATGTGAGTGAACTAGGCCTGGGTGAGAAGTTTGTAGATAATTTAGAAGGAATGTTGAGTAGGGGCTTTTCTGGTACATGAGGAAAATAAACAAGAGAGAAAGGTGGAGACTTTTTAAAATATAGTTCTTCTTAGACTGTATATCACATTTATGGGTTCAAGAACATAACTATTCCTGGAGTAATGTAAAGTAATGAATCCTGAACCCATTATTTTAAGGTCTGGGACTAAACTATATGGGACACAGAAAAATAAGTTTACTGGGAAGACAAGAGAGATACATCCAAATAGAGAAACAAGACAGAGGTATAAACACATGAAATAGCACAGGGTCTTGAGCTGACTCTAAAAAGCTTAGTACTGAATATTGTACAGAGGGAATGGAAATGTAACAGAATGGAGATGTTAGTATATGAAGCTGTGTGTATATAATTTACCACTGGAATATTCTAATCAATCAATTGTTCATACTTTAGTAGCTGTTTTGACTTACTGTTTGTATTAAATTGCCAAACTGGCCAGCTAATTGATTTGATTTCTCATTAACCCAATCTTATACAGTCTATACAGTACAACTGTCTATACAGTACAGTTGCTTGTAGAGGAATGCTGACATGAAATTAGAACAGATTGATCTGTCTAGAACACTTGCGGTATCTTTGGGCATCATTATCTGTCTTTTCCCTTGTGTTTCAACTTCTATTTATTTCGCCGTGATAGTCTAGCAAAATTTTGTTGATATAAGCATCACTTCATCCCTGTGAAATTGATTGTATTATCTCTGGGCTGTGTTATCACTATCTTATGGCCAGTGGTAGATTTCAGGTGAAATTAAGACTAAGCTTCAGTGCCTATCACTTACATGGGCCTGTTTCATATAAATCTGGTTTTTGACTTGTCATCTTGTCTTAAATAGAGATTCCAAAGTTGTTTAAGTTTCAGGCCTCATAAAAGCTGAATCTACTCATGCAATTTTCTCAGTTATAAATGATGTGACACAAGTTGAAATAGCTATCAATAGTACTTTAGTCAGTTCTTGAAGCTACATTGTAGGTTCTTATTATCACTATTTGATAGACTCCTAAAATTTGATGTGATTTTGACCCAGATATTAAAATGTAAATTATTCATCGGGTAGTTTGTTCTCCAAAAGGAGTACATAAATGTGATTCTGAAGTGATTCTAAAAATTTGAATTGCCAATTCAGATATAATTACTGGATGATTAAAGATTTTCTCTCTTCATAGTAACAAATAAATATACATGCGATGCATTGTAAATATTATATCAAATTTTATACATCGTCCTACTAAACAACTGTATTAGTTTGCCAGGGCTCTCATAACAAAGATCCACAAATTGGGTGGCTCGAACAACAGAAATTTATTGGATCACATTTCTGGAGGCTAGAAATCTGAGATCAAGGTGGCAAGGTTGGTTCTTTCTGAAGGCTGTGAAGAAGAATCTGTTCTATGCCTCTCTTCCAGCTTCTGGGAGGTTGTTGGGAATCTCTGTTGTTCCTTGGTTTATGCTGCATCACTTCGATCTCTGCCCTCATCTTCACATGGTGTACTCCTTGTGTGTGTCTGTGTCCAAATTTCCCCATATTAATAGGACAGGAGTCATATTGGCTTAGGGGCTCACCCTACTCCAGTATGGCCTCATCTTAATTAATTACATGGACAACAATTGTATTTCCCAATAAACTCATATTCTGAGGTATTAGGAGTTAGGTCTTCAACATACGAATTTTAGGGATATACAGTTCAATCCATAACAACTCATGATCATAAATGGATCAGAAAGAACGCTATGACATTAATGCAATTGCCTTGCTTCTATTGTGGACAGAACTTAGAACTCAAGTTAGTAGCTCTAAGTATTTATCTTGAGTAGATACAGCCAGGAGTAGGACAGCTAAAAGTATTGAGTGTTTTTTAGAATGTCAGTGGACATAGTTATAGTTATTCATTATTTTTATGGCCTGGAATTCAGAAAATGTCATATATTGCCTACTAGGTTTTGGCCTCAAGTCACATTTCTATCCAGGGGCCTGCAGATTTACAAAACAACTGATACTAAAGTATACTAAACATGATGCTTTTTGTCCTGTTAAACCTTGACAGCTTTTGGAGCTTTTCCTTTAAGAGAGGAATACTGTTGACAGTTTTGAAATTCTTTCAAATGTTTTAGGGTCTCAGTATTTTAATAAACATTTGATGCAAAAGTCTACTCTCTCATTGAAAAATAAAAGTACCCCATTCAAAATAAATTTTAAAAAATTTTTATCTGCACCTCTCCCTGAGATAATTTGGCTTCCTTAAATATTTGAGCAAAGCCGAGCAATGTATTTCATCATCTATAGTCCATATTTAGTTTTAGTTGCTAAAATGGAATCATTTAATCATTTAAAAGAAGGAAATTAAGGAAGAAGAGACAAAGAAGGAAAAAAAAGAAATGACAATGACCAAATGTGAAGACAAGAAAGAAAAAAGTCTTTCTTCTGAATTTTTAGAAAGACTCAAATATTGTAGTTCCGTAAATAATTCTTTCTGCAGAAGATAAAAGGAGCAGATTGGCCAATTACTTTTAAACTGTTTGATCACATCCATGTCTTCATTAATTATTCAAGCTTTAGGAGTCATCAAAGAATACTAATGCATAGCTCAAAAAAGAACAAAAGCTAAGACATTGGCAAATGCTTTTTATGTTTAAGATTTCTCCTACTTATGAGCATATGTGCTTTTGAATGTTGGGCTGATTTAAACTCTGTAACATAGGAAGAAGGTTGACAGTTTAGCCTTTTGGAGTAAGGGGAAGAACATAAATTAAAGGTACTTAAAAAGTCATGTCAGCAAGTAGAGCTAGAGGTATAGGATGAAATGACATCCATAGTGTTATGTGACCCACTCTCAGCTTGTCCCTCTTATGCAGTCATCCTTGGCCCAGCTGCACATTTGTTGCTCCAGGCCAAGAAGTGACTGATCATATACGATAATAGAGCTTGTGTCTTTAAATAAAAACTAACTGCAAGAACAATGTAAGGATCATAAGAAGAATGCAATGCAATGACTAAACAGAAAAAAAGAAGGGATGCTGCAGTGAAATCCTATAATAATGAGAAAGCGAGTTCCAAAGAAACATTTTTATGAAGTCTGAAATATATTACTTTAGTTTTATCCTGATTACAAGTTATCAGACCATTTATGGGCACTATAATGTCACTAGAAGTACATGTCTAACAAAATAATAGAGTGCATTACCAATTCTTCGGTGATGACCACAACAAACTATTAGACCCATTCATCAATGTACCTTGATGCCCAATAGTTTTAAAGAATAGATGGTTGTGGAAATGATTCAGTGTTTTAAATATATAATTTCTCCTCATACACACATTCTATTGAATCATCAGTTTTGAGTATATGTATTTGTCCACCCATGCCTTTTCAGTAAGCTCACTAAAAACTCAACAACAAAAACACCTTTTGAATGACAGAATAGAAAATACTAACAGTATATGATTAGCATTTGGAAGGTCTATGTATTGTTTTAAACAATTGATATTTTTATATATTTTGGGTATTATGCAAGTTGGCCCAGAACATTAAAATATAATTCTGTATACAAAGTAGACCTTTAAAATAGGAAAATCTGCTTTGCAATAAAATAACTTAGAGGTCAGAGATAATAGTATTCATGCCAGTATAAAGGATTCCTTTACAATGGATACATTTAACAAGCTCTTTAAAAGCATTGCTTTAGATATTGTTTATAGTACTATATTTATGCAAAGAGGTTTGCTTTACCAATTTTAGCTTCAACCTTCATTGACTGATCTTGCGTTGCCAATCCTTCATAATCCTAAACACCATTACTCTTCATGTTTTCAACTAATTTAATGATTATTAAAATGAGTGAGAGAAAAAAAAAAAGCTAAAAGAAAAAGAGGAAAGCAAGAGAGTTTTTTCTAAAGAAAGAACTACACTTGACCCTTGAACAATATGGGTTTGAATTGTACCAGTCCACTTATATGTGGATTTTTAAAAATAAATACCTGTATTGTTTTTGATCCAAGGTTGGGAGTATGCTAAGGGCTGCCTATGTGCATTGATCTACGGATTTTATACAGGGGACTTGAGCATCCATGGATTTTAGTATCCATGGGGTGTTCTGGAATCAATCTCTCTATTAATACCAAGGGGACAATTCAAGTTTTGGAGAGCCAAAAGTTACACACGGATTTTTTTACTGAGAGTGAGTAGTTCAAGGATCATCTGTACTAGCTTGCTATGTGCCCTTGAATGAGCTGACTCCATGGACTGAACCAGGTGATCTGTAAAACCCCCTTCCCCAGATCTAAAGTAATGTGATGCTAAGTGAGGGCACTAAAATAAAAATTGTAGATGACAAATAAGAGCAAATGATAGTGTAGACTTTCCAAAATCACTTAAAATTAAAAACTACTTTTAAAATTTAGATTCAGAATTGCAGTGTTTTGGATTTTGCATTTTTAAATCTCAAACATACTACTTACTAGTTCTAGGACCTTAGGCAAATTATTTACCCCTATAAACCATAATTTCCTACTCTGTTAAATGAGAATAACAATACTATATAAATATACGAGGATTAAAGGAAATTATATAGGCAACAGTTTAGTACCAACTAAGTGATCAATAACATTAGCATTTGTTATCCAGATGTAGATTGGCAATGATTAATATATTCAATTACTTATTAAAAAATACTCATATGTATTTTATGTCAAGCATTGTACTAAATGCTGGGGCTCTGGTAATTGCAAAACAATCTTTTCTTCCCCCTGTTGGTTATTATTTGATTATTTGAATGTGGATTGTCAAATGTTCATAGGAGAGCATATATTTTGTATGTATTAGCTTTTGTTTTTAAAATATATCTGACGGATAAGAAAATGTAACAAGTCACAGGCTCAAGTGCATAAAAAAGCAGCTCTCATTTGTCTACCACTAAGCATAACTCAACTCTCTGGGCCTTTTTTGATTGGTAGCAGAAAATATAATCTTGCCTTTAGAATTCTTTCTAACCCCTGCCTTCTTCTTCCTGTTGAGTTCTTATGTATTATCCTAAAATCAGGGTGTTTGATATGTGGTTGCATCTCTGTCATCTGCAGTCATGGTTGCCATTTGATTTCTGTCCTGTAGGCATTGATAAAATAGAAGTTACTCTTTGGGACCATGGAGTTCTGCCACTGCTGACCCAGGCCCTTGATTGGCTTTCACTGACTTTGTGATCCTCTGAAGTTTAACAACATCCTTCATCTGACCCCTAGCTAGAGCTGTTTATCCTACAAACTTTGTACAGCTATGGAATCCTCTTGCATCAAGCTAGAGGAGCCCTTCAAGCTCACTGATTCTTAACTCTTAACTCTCTTTTGTTCCTCATCTATGGTATTGAGAATTTCTGTTATTTCCTCCATACTTATGAGAGCTGAAGAAAACTTGCAAAGGATAGGGGTCCACCGGAAGCTTTCTCTTTACCTAGGTCTGCCTGGCTGACATTTCTACCTACTGCAGCTGATTAGTTTGATGAAAGGTAATCAGCAAAGATTTTCAGAGTAGATGTGGGGTTGAGGAAGGGCCCAGTTGGGACCCCTATAGCAGAGGCTTCACAGCATTCCCAGCTTCACTTTTCCTTGCCCTGTACCTTAATAATAGATTGTCCCCTGAAACTTGACCCAGAGCTTGGAACGTCCTCTGCTGAAGAAAGTTCCCTGAAACTTTCGATTAATGCTCTTATGTTTACTAATCACAATCCTTCTGGTCTAGAATTCTTTCCAGACTACTCCCATCTTTGCTCTTGGGTTGCTAATGCCACCGGAAGACCACGTTGCCCGAAGGAAGGCTCCATAAAGCTCCACTTTCCCATCATCCGCCCCCGGAACCATCATACAGCATCTAGAATAATACCCACATTTTCCCTTAAATACTCTAAGCTGGACTGAGAAAGTAAGGCAGTTTTTGAACCCGTTCACAGATCACCAGTGCTCTAACAATAAATGCTTATTCTAAATAGACCAACTCTTATGTTGGTATATTGGCTGAGCCCTAGACTCGGTTGCCTTCCAGTTACAGGGTGAGTCACCAGTGCAACAGTTACTGAATATTTGGGAGAGTTTTTGTCACTCAACTCTCCAGAGCTTTAGTCCCAAAGTAGGTTTAGGGACCCCCATACTATCTATACTCTTTTTCTTCTCCCTTCCCTCTTTCTCTTTTTCTAGTCCAGAAAGGACTTTAATTTTTATTTTCTCTCCTTTTTTTTGTAATAAAATTGCTCCTATGGCATCACTTATTTTTTTTTCACCCTCTCTATGGTATAAATGCTTTGCTCCAAGTCCTGCAGGATTTAGCTCTTGATATTTAAATCCAAGCTTTTGGAATTTTTTTCTCTTAAGCTGCTGGTACTTGCAATTCAGAGTCATCATTTTAAAGACTATTGTCTGCACTGTTGACATACAAAGGTCAAATTAATTGCTCAAAGGCCAAAAATGTGATTCTTTGTTCTTTCCGAATCAACTATACCCTGAGGCATAGAGAAAATCCTCTTTGCTACTTAAATACAGTAGAAAAATAGAACTAAAAGAAATTGAAAAAATCAGCACTTAGCTTAATGGCAAAATACCCTACAATGGAAAGAAATCTGCAATAGAATAAAATGATAGGTGTACTGTATATTTAACTATGTTCACCTATCTCCATAAGCTAAAACAAAAGCAAAACAAAAATATGCCAATTATATGTCTTCGTATTCTAACTTAAATATTGTTCTCTGAAAAACACACTGTTAAAATGTGTTTGCTATAATAGATGCCTTTACTGAATCGTTTTTAAAAATCTTTTAACATGAGCATGCTGTCTTGGTCAAACCCTCCTACCTATAAACATCATTGATTCATTTATTGAGTGCCTACTATATGCCATAAACTAAGGATAAATAAGTGAAAAAGAACAATAGATACATCTCTAATCTACTAAATACTGAGAATCCCTCAATTCACAAGTGAACATCAGAAATCCTCAAATTTACATCCCATAGAGTAGAACCTCCCAAACCCTACCTTTCCAAGAAGTTCAAGGTCATGCCTGGAGTCTTCACTCGTTCTATCTGGTTGTAGAGCTATTTTTTTTTTTTTCTGATATTTTCTTCTCCACTGCTATGTTACTGCTGAGGTGATGTGAAATCCGACGTCGCCCCAGTGGCATGGGGGTGGGGGTGGTTTGGTTCTTCCCCATCAACACAGCAAAGGTTTACAGGTCAGTGAGATTTAGAAGAAGTAAGATTTATTGAAAGTACATTTTAGAAAGAGATGGGCCACTCTAAGGAAGGCTGCAGCCCTGTGAAATTTGGAAGGTGAAAAGATAAAGGATAGAGTACACTCAAAGGGAGGAGCAGGTTTTCAGCAAAGAAAGCTGTAACCATGCAGAAGTGGGAAGTTCTATATTATATTAGGGCCCGTGATGGGTGGTGCTAGATGATTCTCATGTGAGGTCACCTTGACTGATAGTTGGAAGCCATATAACACTTTGCCTACTGTGCATGTGTTTACCCGGAATTCAGTCTGTTACGATTAGATTCATGAACTTCCAGGCACAGGCATGACATTATAATGAGGCTGAGATTATGGACAGGTTGGGGTAGTACTTTCTGTGTAAGCATTTGTGACTGGTTTAGCCAGCAGCTTTTATGGTCTTCCTGCTCTAGGATTTAGGTTAATTTATAACTCTAAAGGGAGTGTGTTTCTGGGAGGTCCTTAAGGAAGGTCTTCAGGAGAGGTTTCTATGGTTACAGAGCGGGGCCTTTGCTCCTGTCACTCATGCCTGCCTAACTACCTAACAACTAGAGAGAACATTATGTTAGATCCCCAAAGAGTTAATTTAAGATATACAATTTTAAGGCTGATTTCTATAAAAGGTTTTGTTAAATGAATAATATACAGAAAGAAATGTGTTTTTAAATAATTAAAACATACTTCCCACCTAATAGCTATCATTTCCCAAGATGCAACTGGTTTTTAGAAGAGTAGAAGATGATGTCATTAGTTTAAACAAGACATTTGACATAATTTCTTTCTTTTTGGGTTTAAAATGGATGCAATACAAATCCATCTCTCCTTTCATATCTTCGTTAATAAAATAATCTCATAATTGGATTCTGATATTACTAATCTCAAATTAATAATATATCACAATCCGAAGAGATGAGTGATATTTTACAGCTATACAGGGGAACTTTCACAGTTCCATTAGGACTAGGCTTTTTTTCAAAACAATGACATTTATTTTGAGCCTTCTTTATTCTTATAGCACATGATCTGATGGGAAGTCAGGATGAATTAAAGATGATCATGAAATTGAAATAAATTAACTCTTTCAGGACACCATAGCTTTCTCTCTTAGTTACTAAATTTACACAAATGCAAAATTTGAAATACACATTTTTCACAATCTTTTAGGCCAGTTTGTATATTATATAGAGTCTTTTTAAGAGGAAAAAAAAATGAGAAAATTTTTCTCTTTGAACCACAGCATTAAATCATTTTCATTACAGTTACTTAAAATTACTTTAAAAATATGCAAACATAAAACCAGCATAAATGCTTTATCCTTATACCTCTTACAAAATATAATTACAAATAAAATACAGAAATATCTAAAAATCTGGGAAATTCAGTTTCACAGTATTGTTTTTTAATGTAGCAGGAGATATTTTGTTGAAATGGATTATCTGTTCACCACATGAATATGGCATTGGCTTGCTATACACAGGTTCTTATAACCAGTATGGCAATATAGTGTGCACTATAGTGATAATTCTCCTAATATTTTGTTTGTGGAATTCTCTTTGTGCAGTGTCATCATTAGCCTTTTTCCATCTCTGTTCTTATTTATACCTCTTAGTACCAAAATGATTGTACCTATAAACATGAGCACTGGGTTCGTTTGAGAGTACATGATTATAAGATAGTGCTTGAGAAGACCCCCAAATCATTTAGATTATTATCATGAGACTCAAAACAAAAATATAAAATTAGAGGATAATTTTTAAAAGGACAAACTCAAGATTGTTATCCAAACATGAAAAAAACACTATCAAAATTTTAACTTGGTTGTTAATGTAGAAACTAATAAGATGTTATCAATTGGCTCAAGAGGGAATTCAAAATACCACACATACATAGTTGAGCCAGGAATGTTGAATTAAATCTACAAATATATGCAAAACTGGCTTTTTTCCCTTGGAATGGGAGAAATCAATTTTCCCTCCACCAGAAGGAATTTTCTTGTCTTTGGATAAGTATTATTTTAACTGCTATCAGTTATCTATAATTTTCAGCTTTGTAACAGCTCAGTTGCACTTCCAAAGAATCACATAGCCAAGAAGAGTGTGCCAGATAATGCATTCTTCCCATTAAAGATACTCAGTTCATTTCAAAGTCTTTCATAATTTGTTCATTCGGTGTATTTAAGAAGAATATGCAAACTGGGTAGAACCTATCCATTATCTCTGTGAACACCTTGAAGATCTCCTCTGCTCAGTCATCTCCCTTGAGAACTGACCTCTAGCTACAGATATGTGTCCCATCTGAGCCTTAGTCTTAAAGGAATATGTGGCCCTACCCTCAGATATGAACATCGAGCAACCTGGTTGGATGAGTTGAATGACTTCTAAGTGAAGAAGAACTGTGATAAATAATCCTAGATCTTTTATACATAATAGTTTTGCCCATGGGCAGAGAGTTACAACAAAAAGCCAAAATTTCAGGGATGATTGAACTTTTTTTTTTTTTTTTGAGGGAAAGGGCAATTATCACATACCAGGTACTGTAATAAATAATTTACATGTTTTTTCATTAAATACCACAATAACCCTATAGATATGTGCATATGGGTGATAAAATTCTGCCTGAACTAGCCACAGGGTAACTATTAAAGAAAAGATCATTATGTGAAAAACAGAGCAAAACCAAGTGTATAAGTATTTAATGAATTCTGCAACTAATAATCAGGATAGTATCTTAAGGACTGGGTTAGGTAACACATGTCCCAAAATTACATACTCAGTTAATACATGTGAAACACATCCTAGTCCTTTCCACCTTATCTGGAAAATTAAATCTACAGCCTACATTTTTTCCATAGCCTGACATATACATTTGTCATAGCACTTGCCAAATAACATTGTTATCTTTTTATGTGTTTATATCTCCTTACATTCACTGGCTAAGCTATGAGTTACTTTAGAAGAAGGGTTATGTTTTATGTATGCATCCATTGTGCCTTGCACAGTGATTGCCCGTGTTAGGAGCTAAATATATACTTCTGAACTTATCTAAAGTATGCATATGCAGTAAAGCTAATTCCTAAAATTAAACCTCCAAAAGATTCAATTCTAAATCATTCGTTGCAACAATTTTATTTCCTTTCTCAAAATGTTTCAGTGCTATTAGATAAATTTTACTGTATAATAAATTCATTAAAGTTGGAACTGCTTAATATTTGCTGTAAGGACACATGGGAAAAGTTTGTCTTATCAGTGGATACAGACCTGCAGACTGAATGTCATGATATGACATCTTTGAGAGTTAGTGGGAGAGAAAACTGTGACAATGCAAAAACCATTAGAAATTATCTAGAAGTTTGCACCACAATTATGTATCCAATAGATTGAGATTAAGAAGTCTTAAGTCCAGAGCTTATAAAGTTCTTCGGATCTCACAAACTCAATACCACATTTTCCCTTAACATATTTCTTAAAATACCAGTAAATATCAAAGAATGACTAAGGAACTGGGAACACAGAGAACTGATGTTCACACTGGCAGAAAGAAAGAATAGAAACCAGAACTAAAGTGAGATTGGGAGAGTAAAAATTGGAAAAGCAGAAGGAAAAATTACACTAAAATGCTAGGAAAACATCCCATTGCGTTAACATTTCTAGTTATCAAGTATTTGGTTGGAGCATAAAAATGAAAAATGGAATTAAAAAATCTATATTACTTGGTATATATGTACATAAACATATTTTTAAACCATTAAATATGTTAAACCTCTGCAAATAGGAACCATATTTTCCTAATTAGCAGTAGAGGATTTCTTTTGAATTTGTCCCTGATCGGAGTAAGAAAGTAATTAAAGTGTCATTCTACAGTTTGGATTTCAATCCTACAGTATTTTCTGTGAATATATGGAATAGTTCCCATATGTAAGTTATCTAGAGTCCCAGTTCCTTTAGAGTTTTAGTGGCCACTTTCTGTCCTGCCAGTAGAATGCAACCCACACCCTAAGTTTTCTGGTCAGAGACTGGCAAGGACAGTAGAGACCAGTAAGATGCAATGCCGTGGATGCTTGGCTGATTAAATATAGAGAATTCATTTATCCATTATAGCCTTGGCGTAAAGTAAACTTGTCATTCCAAAGCTAATTTTTGAACTACTCACTATTTCCTAACATGTTTCCTTTTAGAGCAGTGTTTTAAAAATCATGTTGGTTTCTTTCCTAAAAGATCACAAAATAAACATGATTCACATTTGGAATTTTTTTCTTTCTAATTATATTTTTCCATTTTATAAATCTTATAAATGACTCCTCCCATTTTGGAAAGAATTTTGAACAAATAGGTTAGAAAGCCATAAAAGGGAATCTGATGATTTTTTTTTTTTACCAGTTAAGCTAAGAAAAATTTTCATGTGCTTTAAAAATTGGAATGTCCACAGGGGGAACTTTGTTTGAAAGTGTGTGTGTGTGTTTGGAGTGTAGGGTAAGGGAGATGTATTTACCTGAAGGCACTTTTCATTGGAATGCTGGTCTATTTGTGGTTATACTTAATAAGTCAAATATTGCACCTGTTACAAGCTTGGATTTATTGTGAGAATGCATAATGCTTGTTGTTGGGAGGGCCTGCAGATCCCTTGCTGGCAGCAGAGTCACCAGAAGTAGATACACCTGTCTTCCCAGCTGGGATTTGCTCATGGGAAAGAGGGTCATTTAGCACCATGTTATCTTCATGGACAGCTGTATATATAAGCGGCCTTAGGGTGTAGGAGGCCTAAATTTTGTTTTAAGAAAAAAAAAACAAAAAACAGACTTCAATGTCCTAGTGAAATTTGACACAAAAAGTATTTCGATGTTTTGATTCAGTAAATTTAGAGTATATACAGGCTTGGTTTGCTTTGATCTGATCACTCTAATGGCTTTTAATAAATCTGCGAACACCAATATTTTCAGCTCAGCATAAAGTAGTTCATTCTGTTTTGATGCAAGCTCTTGGTTAAAACATGGAACTTCTCTCAATGCTATCGTCATAACTCTTTGCTTTTGTCCATTTTAGTTGTCTCTTTTCCCCCAACAGAATCAAAGCTCATAATAGGGGCCATGTCTATATTACTAACACTGTTTCCTCTAACACATTGCCACTGTTATTAGTTCTGGATATATTCATGCTTATAAATTATTGTTAAGTGGGTGCATGAATAAAGAGTGAAGAGGTTTTTTTTACTGCCTAGAAGGAGATATAAATATTCCTTTTAAAGTCTCCCTGATTCAAAATCATTCCAAAACTGAGAGGTCACCCTGATTCTCCTTCTTTGTTTTTTATTGAGGTATAATTTACTTACCATAAAATGTAGATTTTAAGGGCATAGTTCCATGGAGTTTTTTCAAGTGTAAATACCCATGTAACTATTATCCCAATCAAGATGTAGAATTTTTTTTATTATTTGAGAAAGTTCCCTCATGCTGCTTTACAGTTAATCTCTTACAACCACTGTGCTGATTGTCACCATAGTCTTCCTTTCCCCCTTTTCTAGAATGCCATATAAATGTAACCATACAATATGTACTTTTTGTGTCTGGATTATTTCACTTAACTTTAAGGTTTTTAGATTTATCCATATTGTTCCCATTGATATTTAATAGGAATAATGGGAGTCGAGAAATTACCCATGTTAAAAATAGTGAAATTAATAAGGAAAAACTGACTCTATTATATAAAAAAACTACTGTGTACCTCTCTTTGGAAGATGTATTGGTCTCATTGTCTTCAATCTCCAATCACTTGCTCTTAAGAATTCCGAAGATAAACAGAATCAGATTCTTAGAAGTAGACAGAGTTTAGAAGTACCATTCAATTTACATCATTGTACTATTAGTCTCCACGGAGTAGATTATTTGGCAAGACAAGCTGACCTAGTGGGGCCCAGGCTTCTGACTTCTCTGACCTTTACACAACACTATGCCATTGGTTTACCTTAGGACAGTTCTGTGGGTAAACAACATCTGAGGTTAAGAAGGAGCTCTCAAATTAGATATTTCTACTAAAAGTCTGATTTAAAATATATTTTCAGCAACATATAATTCTTTGGGTTGTAGAGGGTAGCGTTTGAGTAGAATTTCAAAGAAGGTTTGCAAAGAATAGTAGTCAGTTTGCAGGCAGTGGAAAGAGGCTTGCCAAGAAAAGCCTGTAGAAAATGGATTCATCGAATTACAGCAGTTCGTGATCGACTGCCAACGCCAGCTTATTTTCTTTCCTAGTTCCAAAAAAGAACGCCTAAAACTTTGTGGTGATGGAAGCCTATCTTATAGAACATGCTGACAGAGCATACTTTTTCCTGGCTCAGGTCAGTGTTATTATAGATTTGATGGGGTATTTAGGGCTCCGGTAGAGATTTTTAGGTCAAAAAAAAATTAGGCATTAGAGATTAGGGACCAAAATGTGTTAGTTTATTTTGTAGAGTAAAGCAATAAATCAGTCTTAGTGAAGCCACAGAAAGGACGGTATAAGCCTAACAATTTCTGACTTCTCTTGTGGAAACATTTGCTGTTATTAATGAGATAAAGAATAAAAATGTAATCTAGGTGATCTAGATAAAGAATAAAAATGTAAACAATCATGAAAAATAGTTAATATGATATTATAACAGGTGAAGGCGCCATCCATTCCAAGATGGATAAGGGAGAAATTATACAGGATTTAAAGAAAGAAAATTCCCTTTTCAAATGAAGTGTTCTTTAAATGCTGATTATTTTGCCCAAGATAGTTTGATGCAAGGTATGTGGAAATTTCATGAAATGGCAAAAAGAGAATCTGAACAACTTGAAACGGAATTTAATGTTATCCGAAGCACACCAAAAAGATTATTTATATATTTTTCTTTCCCTTTAGACCTGGTAGAGACACTTCAAGAACTGCTCAGTCCCAGAGTGGAGGGATTGTGTGAAGGCACGGACATTTTACCCTGAGGTAAGTACAGAAGTTTTCATTATAAGTTAACAGCCGATTCCTACTTTTGGTTTTATGGACTTTGAAAATGAATGAAAATGTTATGTAAAAATAGGTAGTATTATCAGAAGTATTACAGAAACTCTGAATTTGTTGATAGCTTTGTAGTAGTTCAGGCTTTATACCTTTCATGTGAAGTATGTTCAGAAATAATTCCTTGGCAAATATTATCCTTGTGTGCAAAGTAGGATAATATGTAGAAGCAGTAGAAATTGCCAAGCACTGATCTAGCCATTTTGGATTAAAACATCGTTAGCAGACATGCTCTCGTGAGATGCTTCTCAGCCTTTTTCTTATCAGGTGCACGTAGACAGTGATAATATTCCTATAATACACTGCAGCGGCTGCTTACAGCCAGAGACGACTGGCACTGCCATGCAGCTCCCGAGCAGTTCCAGCCTAAAGGGATTGAATCGTAGTACATCTGAACACCATGATTTGAAGGATCTCTGCCGGGGAGCGGTAGAAGCATTCCATTTCGAAAGCCCTAAAGTTTCACCTGCTTTTTATGCCTCTCTACTACCAGAGTCTTTGTTTAGAGAAGCATTTTTGTAGAAAAGAACGATTCTTTGGGTCCTAAATTTTCACTTGGAGTTAATTTTAAAGATTTACCAGTATTTCTAATTTTAGTAATTCTTATTCAATATCAATAAACTTGAACTCAGAGTATTTTCCTCCTCCCTCTCCATTAGCTCTCTCTAGGAGGATCAACAGGAGCATCTAAATTGTGGCAGGACTCTTTGTTGTCCTAGGGCTTTAAGGAGGTTTATCTAAGACAAAATCTGCCCCAAGGGTCAAAAGGACACCCTATGGTCTGAAGTAATTGTATAGCATTGGCCTCACTTCAGTGCTTGGGCTGGTCTGGCAAGTCCTAATTTCATTATCTTAGTAGTCATTCAAAATATCATTAAGAGTTCAACAGATTCGGGGCTTGACTCAAACTCAGACTGAATGTTGCAGAATCATAGTTTCTAGCTAATGAGACCTGGATATTCTCTGGTATTTCTTTGTGCTTTATTCTAATATATCATTGTCACAGTTACCATTATAGTTACCACCTCAAGAATAAGAGATAACAGCTCGGATGTTCAGTTGTGTCACTATGAAAAATCTGGTCACAAAGCTGTCTTATTTTACCATGATTTTTGTCTTGTTTTGGTTTGGTTTGGTTTGGTTTGGTTTTATAACCCCTGTCTTAGCTTTTGCTTTTATTTTTTTTTAATTAACAAAATTTTTAGAGTAGTTTAACTTTACAGAAAAATTAATTGAAATTTTAAAAATTAATTGAAAACTACAGAGTTCTACATACCTCTCCCCCAAAACATATATAATTTCCCCTATTATTAACATCTATCATTAGTGTGGTACATTTGTTATAATCGATGAACCGATATTGTTACATTATCATCAACCGAAATTCATTACATAAGGATTCACTCTTTGTATTTTACATTGTATGGATTTTGAAAAATGTATGACATATTTCCATTGGTATTGTATCACACAGAATATTTTCACTGCCCTAAAAATCCCATGTGCTCTCCCTATTCATATTTTCTTCCCCTTGATGAAACCTTGGCAACCTCTGATCATTTTACTGCCTCCAGAGTTTCGCCTTTTCAAGAATGTCATATAATTGGAATCATATAGTATTAAGCATTTTTAGATTGGCTTCTTTCACTTAGCAATATGATTTTAAAGTTCCTCCATGTCCTTTTATGGCTAGATAGCTCTTTTTTTTTTTTATTGCTGAATAATATTTCATTGTATGGATGTACCACAGTTTGTTTATCCGTTCACTTGTTGAAGGACATCTTAGTTACTTCCAAGTTGGACAGTTACAAAAAAAAAGCTGCTATAAACATTCTCTGCCGACTTTTGTGGGACATAAGTTTTTTGCTCCTTTGGGTATACAGCAAGAAATGTGATTACTGGATCATACGGTAAGAGTGTTTAGTTTTATAAGAAACTGCCAAACTGTATTTCAAAGAGGCTATACCATTTTGCATTTTCATCAAACAATGGTTGAAAGTTCTTTATCAGCATTTGGTTTTGTCAGTGTTTTGAATTGTAGCCATTCTGATAGGTGTGTAGTGTTTGCTCATTGTTTTAGGTTTTTAACACAATTAGATACAAAAGAGATCTTGACTGCCTAGAAATCTGGACACTTAGCCACTAGAAATGTCTTCGGTATTTACTTGGTAATGACATTGATTAAGTACCTGAGCTTTCCCCTGGCAACATCCACTGTGGTAACACAGTTTTATGAGTTAAGTGTATATGTATACCTAAGTATGTCTGTGTGTATGTCTACGTATAACCACTGTAAGCCAAAATAAATTTTAAACTGTAGTAAGGAATTAAAAAAACATACACTTATTTGAACAAAAAGAACTGCAGCCCAAGAGACACAGACTCAGGTAGCAACCTAAATTGTGCTCCACTGAGACAAAGGGGAGACCACCTTTTATAGCGAAAGTATTTGCCAAGGTTCCCAATTAGGTCCATTTTATGTAAAAGAAGTATCCAAATTCATACACTTCTGATCCTTCCGAATCATGCAGTTCTGATTGGTTGTTATGGAGCAGTTCTGACTGGATGGGGTAGGTCTTAGTCCATTGGTTGAAACACAAAATCAAGAACTCCCTTATAATAGTTGACTCAGAAGGCATAAACAAGGAGAGTGTGGGAAGCCAAGAGTTCAGTCTGAGGTCTTGCCAGTATACAGAGTGCATGAGAAGCCCCTGTCAGCAAATGGCCACTAGGCTTTTATTAGTTATTAAATTTGGGCCCTCAGTTGACCATCGAGAGTCTATCTTAGCAGATAAGAATTCCTTCTTAGGGTTCACATAAATGATTCTTTCTTCTTAAAGTCCACATTACTATTCTTTATTATAGGTAGAGGTCATAAAAAGCAAAGACTTTTCTAATAAACCACCATTAAAATGAAAATATGAGGAGAATATCAAGGATTATTTGTTTCTAAAAACAAAATATGTGTATTCTATAATCGTATATTAAAACAGGTCATGCTTGATGTTATTTAAAGCTAGCTTTCTGGCATGAACAACAGTTTTATATATAACTGACATCAAATTAGGCATTTCTAATTTTTGTGTTTAGTTAAATTCAGCCATACAAATAAAACCATAGGAAGAAAGTCTTCATAATCTTTCCAAATTATAGCAGTTGTTCTGTATGCTTGCTCCATGTTTCTGCTTTAGATTTGGTTGTATTACTTTATAAATATTTTTTACAAGAAAATTTTCATATTAGAGAGTTACTTTTTCCAATATAAGAACTACTACTTTCATATTTCTATCTTCAAAACATAGTAGAATGTATTAATGAAAAATTTTTCATGGCAGTTGTTAAAGACAGAAAGGAAGACTTTTCAAGACAGATTATTGCAATAGAATTCTACAGTAGGGAAGAGAGAGTAGACTCAACTCTAAATACAACATGGACAAATGGACATTTACAGTCAAGAAGCAGGGTGGGGATATGTGGATGGAAAATTGCTAAGAGTCCAGGAGATCCTTGCTAGACCGACTCCACAGGATTCTTGAGGAGGGCAAGCCAAGGTGAAAAGATATGTAGAGTGGGGAATGGAGAATGTGATCAGACATCAAGGGAAGATGATTTTCCCTAAAGTGACTCCAAAGGATTCTTGCTAAAGCTGGACTAAGCAGGCTAAGGAGAGAACCCAAGGTCAGAGCCTAGTTAAAAAGAAGATTCGAGGAAGCCTGACCCAGATAAAATATATATATTTGTTGGCATTAGATTACTTTAAATTTAGGTTCCTAATTCATTGATATCCTGGTATATATAGAAGACTGGCTTTTCAAACACCTAAATATCTGAGTAATTTGAATGGTTCTGATTCTTCACTTTTAATTAGCATCCAGATTATTCTATTACAAGTGATCTGTAGACCATCCTTTTAAAAACTCTGATTTGTACCATTTACAGTTCTCTGTGCAGTATAATTGATTTTCGAAAGTACCCCTGAAAATACAGTGACAGGGAGGTCAGGCCTAAATATGGGAACCAAGAGAATGTGCCAACAAGACTGAGTAATTTCATGGGACCTTACGGTAATACAGTTGATGGAGAATTGTTCTAAGAATCTGAAAATGAGAAAACGAATTAGAGAGATCATCATAAAAATTGTGTCCAAGATTAGACGAGTTCAAGAGTGAAATGTATATTCTGTAAATAGAATAAGTATTTTCTAAATAGATAAACTATCATACCATTACATCGATATTTAGTGAATTGTTTATTACAAAGGTATCAATTATAATATTTACAACCTTATGGAAAGTGATAAATACCCAACAAGTCCAAAAGTGTAGAAATGATTAAGTTAATCAATATTTTCTTCTCAATGGAATATTATTTTCACTGCTTTAAAGAATGATAACTTTAGGAAGTATCTGACATACGTTATATCGAAAGAAAAATGAGAATCCACAACTATCTGTTATATATGACTCTTTTCATACAAATATGTATGTACATGTGAAATTTCAGGTGTTTTGAATTCTAAAAATTTCTTAGTATATAGTACTCACAAATCCGATGCTAGAATCTAAAACCTAATTGAGGTGAATCAATAATATCTAGAATCAGAAGCTTTGGTCATAAATTTTTAGTAGTTAAAAGTAAGTAATGTTCAAGTGAAAAGGTATTTTAAGATTATGCTACTACTGAACCCCAAGTAAATAATCTAAAGCAGTGATACCCACATCTGGCCAGTTATCAGAATCATTTGGGAGACTTTTTGAAAATGTGAAGTCCTTAGAAACTAGAAAAATGATTCAGTTTCTGCAATGCTGAGTAGGGCCCCTGAAATTTGAATTTTTCAAATGCCCTACTGGTAACTTTATTAATTAGCAAAGCTTGGTAATCACTGCTGTGGGGAAGACAACTTAAGTCTACAACAATTTCTGCAGTGATCAATATATGACACTGCCCCCCTCCAAGAAAAAAAGCAAAATAATGTCAAGTTCTAGAATGTTTAATGTCTATAACATGGTAAATGAAGTTCCAAGGATGGTAAAGTAACACAAGGATCATTTGGGAGGGCCTTCTAAAACAGGAACCTTATAAGCATTGGTGTCAGAAGTAAGGCGATGTTACAGAAACCAAAAGCTTCATCATCATCTTAACAACCTTCATGTTAAAACAGAAAGTAGTGAGAAAATGAGACCTCGAAACACTTCGAGATGGCAGTGAAAGAGTGGCACCATTTTGGGATGCCATCTCTTTTTTTCTCACCAATCCAAAGTATATACTCTGTACCTCTTCCCTAGAGGCCGGGTCCCTTTCCAGACTTTTCCTTCCAAGTTAGATACTGGCTTTGAGGTGAGGAATGCCTCCTGGGAGAAGAGGCTTCTTAGCAGTTTGGGATGGAAAGGCTTGTATAGTCTATAAATCAGTATTTCTTAAAGTGAGGAGGAAAAATGTGAGGAAATGCACATCAGAATATTTGTGGAAGTACAAAACAGTTATTATTTATGTTTATTAAAATAAATTATGGCTTTTAAGGCAGAAGATCAATCACAGAATAAGTTGAATTTGCACCTTTACAAATATATTTGCTTTCCCAGCACATGAAAGGTGGAGGAGAGAGGCACTTCAGTGACGGAGACCACATGTACCCGACCAAACTGGCTAAAAGTCTTTCTTCTGTGGACTCGATTCTGTCTCCAGTACAAATGCTGTTTAAACTTACATTCCTCCAGCTCATGTTGCCCAAACTGACAGTAAATTAGTTTTATGTCACATAAGATCTAGAACTTAGGAGGTCAACAAATTTTCTTAAATGAAAAAAATCTTTACCAGCTTGACTAGAATCAGTTGAAGAGTGGGTGTAGATGAGGCTAGATGTGATTGGTAATCATATTAAGCAGGGCCTCAAGTCTCAGAATAAGGAGTTTTGAGTTGATCTTACAGCAAAGGTTCCTGAGGATATTAAGAAGATAAATTTGGATTTTGAAGAAGAAAATCAGCTTACAGTAGAGGAGATGGATTAAAGAGAGGGGGAACAGGAAATGCAATTACCATGCTAATTAGCTAATTACCATGAGAGGCAACCTGGACTAGGCTTTTGGCAGTGAAAAGAAAAAGAAGGTAGTGGATAATATAGGAAAGTTTTTTCAACTCAATTAGAGTAATATTGATTAATCATCTACTAAGTGCCAGTCACTATTCTAGGCCACTGGGACATCGATGAACAAAATAGAGCATATATTCTATTACGGGAAAGCTAGATAAAGCACATAACTAATAAATATAATAAGTAATATATATAGCACATAAGAAGTTGGAAATGTTATAGGAAAATATAAATTTTGGCAGAGTAAGGAGAATCAAGGTGGAGAAGGGCAGCAATGTGCAATACTAACGAGAACTGATGGTCAGGGGGGCCTCATTGAGAAGGCAAGATCTGAGCAAAGATTTTAGGAAGGTGAGTGAGCCAGTACCTTGAAGGAAGGGCATTCCAGGTAGAAGGAAAAGGAAAAATGAAGACCCCAAAGTGGGAACGTGCCTAGGCATTCCAAGAACAGCCACATTTTGATTTTAAAATCTGTCTCAAGGGATGATGCTCAATTGTGCCAATCTCCAACTACTGAAATGCAAGATTTTGCTGCAGGAAAGAATCCTCTTCCTTTGCAGTTTTGCTTCAGGCCAGATTGGATCAAATTATAAAGGACAAAAGAGATACAAAGAAGAGTGAAGTAAGTCTTGGGTTATACCCATAGATAAATCAATGAGATGAAGTGAAGGAGATTGAAGAAATCAGAGGAAAAAAATAGTATAGTGTTTGTTTTTAAAGCTGTATAAAGAAGCTTGATTAAGAAAAGGAAGTTCCCGGATGCCAAATGCAGAAAAAAGATTAAGAAGAATAAAGACTGCAAAAACAAAAAACAATCTAATAGGGTTGAGAGAAGGGGTATTGGGGTTACTAAGGCCATTGATGATCCTAGAGAGAACAGTTTTAGTTGACTGAGAGCACAGGTTTACAAAGTATACAACTGGCCATGTTTCCTATACCAGACACAATGAAAAACCAGTCCTGTTAAAAATTAGTATCCTAGACAAGTAATATATTAGTTTTCCATTATCCATTAAAGATATTTTAATAATGTTTTGAAATCTGTCTTTGATAAAAAGTGTCAGCAAGTTAGAAAGAGTAAAATTAAATGTGTTAGGCTTCCAACTAAAGATGTGTGCAACTTCTCCATCTCCTTTGCTCTTCCTGTCTGCTCTGATTTCATAACAAGGCACAGGACTGACATGTTGAAGAACTGAGGGTTGTCTCCACATGCTTTAATGAAGTGATGTTGCACTATCGCTCAATTTGCAGAAATTCTGTAGTCTGAACTGTGGTTTTCTTTCACTCATCACCAAAGCTTGTATTTTATTAATGCATCAAGGCTGTTTTTAGGACACGATGATGTACTGGTTTCAAAAGGCCAGCAGAAACACGTGGTTATCACAGGATAAAGAGCAGAGCCTGTCGGCCTCTTCAATAGATTCCTTACTGGATTTTTTTTTTTAAGTTTATAAGAATTAAAACAACAAAGAGTAATGACTCAATACACTTCTGTCAGAATGTTAATAAAAAGGTGTATAGAAGTCAGAGATTTATAAAATTGGTAGAGTCGTCTGTGGTTCCTGCTCTCTGCTATGACCTAGAATTCATTTTTTCAAATATCTTTTTATGTTACGTAGTGAGCCTACCAGAAAAAAATGAGTTGAAAGCAATGGGAGATTAGACATTTGAAGAATGAAGAAAACACATCTTAATATAAGAAAAAGGATGGGATTGTTATTCAAGGGAACAAATTGGGAAAATGTGTTAAAGCTGATGTGATAGATGGTGGCAATTATTTAGAATTTCAGGATTGATTGCAAGGAACTTTCTGAAGGTCAGATTCATATTTAAAATCAGTCCCTTATCCCCTATTCTGTTCTTTCCTCTTCCTTCCAGATTCCCATCATCCTGCCATTATTAAAATCTACTCTCAGGAAAGGATCCACTGTCAGTCTTTTTACTTCATATGAATTTAATTCAGTGTGTTACGTCTCCCAAGTATAAGGTTGTGTCTCTATTCAAAATAGTTACAAAACAGCCTGCTCTGTCTGTATGTAAGAATTGGGGATTTTTATGGTTTGTTTTTTTGAATTGGTGGTTGCACTTTTATATTTATTTTTCTGCTTCTGTTTTATATTAAAAAATACTATGTAGTTCCCATAAGCGCAACATGATGATAGTTTCCTTGCTTTTAATTAACCTGACTTTTTCTTTTTTAACTCCACAATTAATTTGGCTAAATTTGTTAACAAATGAAAAATGCTAACTATAATAGTTGTGTGTAATTTTACTATTTACTATTTGATACAATCATCATTATATTTAAAATAAAATTAAAAAAATAAAATCTCAATTTTATATCCTGTGATAAAAACCACTGTATTTTTCTTGAAGGCATTGTCCCAGAAATGATCTTTTGGTTTTATTTCTTGGAAAGGAGAAAACATCAGTCAGAGTAGTAAGATAATAATCTAATATATTTGGTATTGTGAGACTCAATGATTTAGCAGTAAAAAGAAATGTTTACCAAGGAAAAAAAATGGGCATATTTTGTTAAGAAGAAGAGTGTTGAATTCCTATATTTGACTGGGAATCTGGCAACACTAGAAGTAGTTACTTAGAAATAAAAGCTTTTGTAAAGCTTTTTATTTGAATTATTCATCCTAATTGCATAAACAACAGAATTGTTAATTTTTATAAACACAGAAGTATGCATGTTTTTAATCCTTTAACATCAGAAAATAATAAGTCGTATGCTTTATAGAAACAGAGTAAGAGAAAAAATAATGTTTTGTCAAAGTATATCAAAGCTCTACATTAAAGGATGAAAGAAATTATGTTTTTTCCTTTCCCTAGCAAAGAACAGCAAAAGAAAAATTTGGGTGGAAGAAATAAGCAAACCAAGTAAGAATGTGTGACTGGGCTAGAACATGGAGATACCATAGTTACATTAACTTGATTATCTGTTTCCTCTATGACTAGAGTAATTTAAGTAAAATCTTGGGGATGGTAGGGAGGGAGTAAGGAGAGAGTGTTTGTGCGCACACATACACACATGTGTGTGCAAGAGACACAGTCTAAAAGATAGACAGTGAGAACAAGATCAGAGGGAAGAATTGGGGTTTCAAGGGAAGGAGGTACTTGATTATCTTTCAGGTTTATGGTTTGATACTCTCGATGGCTTTTGTTGTTTTGGAAACCATTTCACCTTCTTGCATCTGATTTTTTTTTTTTTTTTTTTTTCACAATAGCCTCACAGAAAAAAATTAATAGTTCCTGCTTAAAAGCCTGTAAGAGCTCTCAGGATAGAAGATGCAGTTTTGCAAAGGCTTTCTCAGACTCTGTCAATTTTAATTTAACAGATAATTTGATGGGTTTATTTACCAAAACATCATTTGTAGAGAATAGAAAGCAAGACTAATTCTTTAGAAACTGTTAAAATGCTAGTTAAATAATGGCCAGAAAATTACAAGTTTACCTTCTTCTGTGGCACTTCTAAATTACAGCTTCAATATGCCCAGTTTTATTTTACTACTTTTAAATGATAAAAAATAATCAGGAAAAATTCGCCTGGGGTGCCTTTGATATGATCTCTGAAGAAATTTCTCTTTTTCTATAAAAGAGAAATTTTATGAGTCGTGGGATTTTCTCTCTATTTGACCACATCTGGACGATCTGGCTAGAGCCGTCACGAGTAACTGCAAGCATCGAAGAGGCTCTTTGCCACACTAGGATCCCAGACAGAACTTAGCAGGAAAATAAACGCCCATATTGTGCTTTTTATGAAAGCAGGAGTGTTTGCCCATAGCCACATTTTTGTGTGTGTGAGCATCAGTAATTCATGAATACATTGCTAGCACATAAATATAAAGATGAATATGGCTGATGATCTTTTGGCCATTGTTATTGGAACTTTCAATTCACTTGCTGATTCTAACTATTCCTACTGAGAGTGGAAATAGTTTCTTGAAGATCCATAGGAAGAGATTAACGCCAATGAGATAATTATAGGCTGTTTAATAATAGTTGATTGTTTGAACCACAATCCTTTACTGATAGCAGGTCTATCATACTATCTGGGAGAGGGAAGGTATTAACCTTATTGAATAATTCAATTATTTCATTGGTTTGCTCCTAAATTCCTAAAGTAGAATTCAAAATTGACATGTAAGGAATACTGAGGTAAACAACTTCATGATATATATATTTTAATTAAAGTGCCATGATCATAAAGTCATTGTCCTCTTAATTAACTTTATAAGAAGCTCTGTGGTAAAAGTAAATGGAAATGGGCCTCAAATTCATAAAACTAAAATAATCCTTAAAGTGGATATTTTGAACTAATTTGTTTTTTCCCTCTGATAATATATTCATTAAATTGTAAATGAAAACAAATAGAATTTTTATTAACTAAAAATTCTAAAATACATTAATCACTTTATAATTATAAAAATATTGTAATGTTTTAATAATACTAATACATAGGATACCCAATAACTAATTCTAGTTTTCAAATCTCCTTTTTAGTTTTTCCACTTAAGCTTTTAAATATATTCTTAAATATTTCCTGATTTTAGCTTGAAGACAGCAATAAACCAAAGTAAAAGACACCAATACATTTTATGTACAAAACAAAACCAATGTTTATAGTTGCACATTTTATGTACAAAACAAAACCAATAGTTTATAGTTGCCTCTTAGTTGTAATGTAAATGTAAAATTAATTAGATTTTTTCCAAATTTAGAAACTTTTTTGTCCCTAAAGACAGCTCTCAGAAATATTAATTCACTCATCTGTGGCAGCAAAGGAATGTCAGTGAAGTTGGGCCACCATGGGGCTGGTCTTGCAGTAATTAATTAAATACCTTGGACTTTACCTTGACGTGCCTGGCATTTTGCCTTCAAAGTAGTGTTGAGTTTGAGACAAGTACATGAATGAATTACATGTGACATTTATGCAAGACTCTAGAGTCCATTTCTGCTCTAAACTCTTAAAGTGTTAATTCCTTGGAAGCTTTAAGTGTCCTATTGAAATAAACTTGTCTTATATTGCTTCTACATTGCATTTTTCTCCTTCAATAGAAACAAAAGACAAAGGACTATGAGTGGTTCATTCATCTAAGGAACATTTACTAAAAGTCTTCTTGTGTTAGGAAATAAACAAGGTTTAAATTTTAGTAGTAGATATACACACATTAAACATAACATTTTAGTAGTAGAGATACACATTAAACACATTTCACCGATCTTCCTATATGTACAATTATGAGGAACACCATAAAGAAAAGAACAGGGTGAGATGAGTACATATAACAATGCGTTAACATAGATAGTTCAGGAATCTCCAGAAGAAAGACAGATGATTGTAAGGGGAACATCCTAGTAAAAGCAACCAGAATGTTTTAAGGAAATAGTCATTAGGATGTTTCCTGGACAAAACTATAAGACCACAAATTTAATTGTGTAGGATTTTAATTAATACTTTATGTTATAAAGTATTTATTATTTCATGATACACTTAAAGTTAAGGTTATCAACATACCACCTGCTGAAACTTCTTAAATTTCTCTTCATAATCTTTCTTCCGACTCAGTCTTATGGATTGACTCAACAAGTACAGAAGTGTTTACAAGCAGTGAATAGACTTGGTGGTATTCATATGTGATTATTTGTGGAAAATTCAGGGGTCCATATACTTCAAATCAAGATCTGCAGATCTGGCTGCCACAAGGCTTCCCTTCACTTTATTACCCCCTAGGCTACTGCTGAATCCAGAACACTTGCTAAGGTAAAAATGCTGTTATTATTTTTTTTCATGTTAGACTCTTTAATATTCTAATAATTTATATATTTTTATATGATAATGTCAAAATGTCATAGGTTGGCACTGAAAATTGTTAACTATCAATGTGATCTCCAACCTACATTTCCAGCATCATCATCTACTACTTTCTGACACAAATGCTATGCTCTAATACCTTAAGTTATTTCACTTGTAAGAAATTCCCCCTAT
This sequence comes from Pteropus alecto, assembly GCF_000325575.1. Lineage (NCBI taxonomy): Eukaryota > Metazoa > Chordata > Mammalia > Chiroptera > Pteropodidae > Pteropus > Pteropus alecto. The sequence continues at coordinate 39,436,489 of NW_006442484.1, forward strand.
CTTAAATGCCTACCCAATTTCTCTTCTTCAAAAACCTACTCAGTCTTCATAATATCACTGAGACTTTACTCTAGGGTGCTTTTTTATCTGAACTCCAATTTTAGAAATCATACAAGCTCTCTAACACTATTTCATATTTCTGGATACCCATTTACTTGGCAACATTTAGGAAACTATGACTGCCTTCCTTGTGTTAAAATTTCAAATGCCCTTTATTTTGTGCATGGGTTCCACTTACCTCACATATCTATATAGTGTCCTATATTCTAGGTATCCTTTTTGTTTCAAATTCACCCTTGTATTTTAAATCCTTAAAGTCAGGGTGCTTTGCCCAAATCAGTGTCCAATAAATGCTTTGTTGGTGGGTTGCTGAAAAAGAATAGAAACTTAGTAATAACCATCAAGCAAAAGAGCTGCTATATCATCACCAGGAACTTTTTGGCTCCCTGGATTAATATGCATTGGGTATAATTTCATAATAGATTAATTGCTGCTATCATGTAGCGATTAAAATACTCTCAGAATTTAGAAGCTACACTCGAATTATAATGAATTTTCTTAATTCTTTGTCAAGCCCATAGGTTGAGTGTCTACTATTATTTAATTGGCCTTATTTATTTAGTGGTAATCATCTGCAGAGACTATGCAGAACATCGAATTAGAATAGATACAAGTCTAGCCTATAGTTCATATCCTATAAGTAGTTCAACATTAGATATTGTATGCAAGTATACATCAGCCATGAAAATAAGCTCAAGCCAGTATCCAAAATCTCAAAATAAATCCTCTTAAATTTAAGGTATTCCTTTTTTCTGTTATCATTGTGATTGATTTTCATGGGAAGGCAAATTATTAGGACTATTTGCTATATAAAGATGCCTCTTTTAAACTAGTGATGAAGAAAAAATAGAAAGCAAGTGGCTTATCAGAGAGGAGTATCTTCTTTCAATTTCCATTGATAGCTGGCTGATTAAATTATGGTACATCTATGCAACATAATACAGCCATAAAAAAGAACAAATATGCAATTCTGTATATACTGATATAAGGAGAGCTCCAGAATATATAAAGCGAGCAGAGCAAGATGCAGATTATGATGCATGATATGCTACCATTTGTATAAATATAAATAAAAAGGAATATGGAAGAGTCTACATGAATGTGCAAAGATGTATCAGGATGATTATGCAATGGGCTGATTATGAAAATGACTTTGGAAGAGAGGGTAGATGACTAAAATGAAGAAATTAGAGTGAAACTTTCCACTGAATAACTTTGTATTTTCCAAAATTGGAACCACCTGAATGTATTAACTATTAAAAAATAAATAATATTTAAAATTTTTAAATGAAAATACCTGGGGAGAAACAAAAGAAAGGAATAATTTTCCTAAGGGTGATGGAGTCAGTGAAAGTTTTCTGAAAAAAGACTTGTATCAAGCCTATAAAAATCTGAAAAACATCTTCAAAGCTCCTCTTTCTGATATTGTTAATACTCACAAGTGCTATAATGTCAGGCTCAAGAAATATGATTAGGGATTCCAAGGAGAGGGAAATGGAGTAAAATCTCCTGACTCCCTATGGAAGAGCATGGAAGTAGTCATCTATAAAATCAGTGTTTTTGGTCATGAGGTGTTCAGTCAACTTGGAATTCATGCACATTTTCAAGGGATGATGGAGAGCTGCCCAGAACTCATCAACTCCCCCCACGCCCCCACCGACACACACTTGATAATGCACTTTAGATCCAAGTGTATTGAGCACCCTCTATATATCAGGCACTTTTCTGGAATCTGAAAATAACATATATTACAGCAAACAACAAATAACAAAAATCCCTGCTTTCAGGAAGCTT
>NW_006442484.1:39438393-39448743 GCF_000325575.1 Pteropus alecto
GATATATTAAATGATGATGATGGCTAAGAAAAACAAGCCGGGAAAATAGAAAGGAAGTATCGAAGGTAGAATTGCAATTTTATTAAGATGTCCATGAAGACCTTTCTGAGAAGATGATGTTTAATTGAAGTCCTGAAGGAATCAAGAAAGTAAGCAAGCTATGTCGAGATCCAGCTAAGAGCATTAACAAGTGCAAAGATCTTGACATGAGAGAATACCTGGTATGGTCGGTAAGTGTGGCTGGAGCTGAGTGAAGAGCAATAGAAAATGAGTTCACGAAAGTGAAGGGAAGAGAGGTTGCAAATCATATAGGACTTTGTGATTCTTTGAAGGGAACTTGGCTTTTACTGAGAGAGATGGGAAGCATTTGTAAGGTTTTAGAACAAAAGATTGATGTGATCCATTTACATTTTTTAAGGATTATGGCCCAGACTCGTGTAGAGAATAGAATAAAAGAGGTTGAAAGCAGAAGTAAGGATGCCACTTAGAAAACTAATAAAAATGGAGGGAAGTAGAAGACTAGTAGATATTTTGAAAGTAGATCCACTTGAATGGGCTGACTACAGATGTAGAAAGTGAGATAAAATTAAGGGTCAGATTGTCAAAGCAGATTCAAGATAAATTATAGATCCTACCCAGTATCAAGTTAACTAATAATTCATAGAAATAGGTAATAAATAAACACAAGCCAAGCATTCCTCCCTTGGAAAGGTATGAAACCATCAGTGCAGGTACCCATAAAGTGTTCTTTTCATGCATGATGACATGCTGTGGTTCAGGTTTAACATGAGAGGTTTAAATAATGTATGTGATACATTGCTTACACAGGAGTCATCTCAGTTATGAAGCATCTTCTTTTTATATCTCTTTAATTACATGACATGGTATATTTCATGGACTCATGCCTTATAAGTTCATAAATGCCAAGGTTGTTGTTGTGGTGGTGGTGGTAGTGGTGCTGGTGGTGGTGGTGGTGGTAGTTTTTTCAACATAAAAAATTCTAGACAGACCAGATATATCCTACTAAAACCATTCCATAAATGGTTCTTCACTCTTCCACTAGTGAATACTATTTGTATATTTGCTAGGATTGTCATTGACATGTTTATGGAAGTCAACTGGGTCATCTCTTTCTTTCCCAGATGGATTAAGGGAGAAAACAGATTGCTATTCTACTGCTAACCCTTGCCTTTCTGGAGAGTCAAAGATGATGTTCAGGGGTTTTCACCTGAACAAGGACAAAGTTGTCATTAACTTTGATGGTGGAGACAGTGAGAAGAGCAGTCTCTGAGGATTAAAACTATAGAAGCTCAAATTTATGCATGCTCTGTATAAAATAGTAGTTTGGCATTTAGGTAGAAATGAAAATTAGTCAATTAGCTATATGAATCTGAAATTCAGGAAGAAATCTGGAATGTAGATACAATGATTTACACTAATGATTTGAGAATCATTAGTGTAAAGACAGTACTTAAAGCCATGAAATAAGATATCATCAGAAGAATAATAAAAGAATAAAACTTAAAATAACATTAAAATTAATTTTAAAATATTAAGAGCCTTAAAATCTGCATACCATTTCATTAAGAAGTTTTAGTTTAATTATCCACCCTGTGGGATAATCACTCTGAAGGATGTTTACTGTCATGTTATTTTAATAAAAAGACACTGAAAACAATAAGTAATGGAAAATAAATTAATTGTATTTATTCATCCATTAAAAATAATGGACAAATACATGAAAAATAAAAACAAATAAAACAGATGAATAATCTACTTGATTTAGAAAAAAAACAAAAATATTATTTGCATAGATTTTTTTTTAATCAGGAAAGTCTTCCTAATGTAGGCAAATAATTATCTCTGAATGGCAGGTTTTTCTTTTTCTACTTTTCAGCATTTTCAAATTTTCCTGAATATATTACATATTCAGAAAAAATAAATCATCTGTAAGGAAGGAAACAATGAATTACATGGAAAACATAAGACAACTAATAACATAGACTTGAACTTTAATATAAAGAACATTTTTAAACTTATTACTTTCATTCTCTCAAAACACATTTATTATGAAGCTGCCACCATGAGCCAGCACAAGGATACATCAGCAAACACGTAAGGCAAATCTCTTCCCACATGGAGCTCACATTCCAACAATAAAGAAACATAAAAATAAATATAAAATCTGTTGGCAAGTGATAGATACTATGAAGACTTATGAAGCAGGATAGAGGGCAAGTTGTCAAATCGATGATATGCTTTGAACTAAAAGTACAATTTGAAATAGAAGCTGCGATAGCAAGTATCTTTTTCTAATTCCCCAGGTTAAGGTGAAAAGATTTCAATATTTCAAAATTAATATGATGCTTGCTACAGATATTTTTATAGAAAGTTTTTATTGCTTATAGAGTATCCCTTATATTCCTAGTGTTCTATGAGTTATCATGAATAAATTTCGCATTTTATCAAGTCTTTTGATGTATTTATTAAGGTAATTATTTTTTTCTTTATTCTGTCAATGTGGTGAAATGTATTAATTTTCAAACACTAAATCAACAATCCATTCCTGGAATAACCCATTTGGGTTTTTATTTATTATATAAATTCCTATAATATTTTATGTATATTTATATTATAAATGCAAATTTGTATTTCTGTAAATCTATGTTATTTATATACACGTATTTATAATTTATTCTTCAAATATATTTATGTTCAGTGGCAAAAAATTGACACAATTGCTGTTATTTCTTTCTTAAAAGTTTGGAAGAATTTATAGCACCATCTACTGAGTATAATTGCCAAGCTCCCCCCAAAAATTAGAATAGAATCTATTCAAACCTCTAGATATAACTACCAGTTCACAGAAAATTTGGGAGTTTCAGGAACAGTTAAATGACACATGAAGAAGTAATCAGCCATATATAAAATAACAAATTTTACAGGATAAATGACCTGATTTCTCTATCATATTTAATGGTGAAATATTGAAGTCTTGCTGTCACAGTTTCTGTTTCCAATTTTATTTTCTACTTCCTGGCATTAAAAAAGGAGTCCATCATAAAGAGTTAATTTTTTAAAAAAATAAAAAGATATCATTAGTTTACAAATGTACACTCTTTGCTTCAATTTTGTTTCTGCTGCTGTTATGCAAATATACCTTGCTTTTCCCCGCTGTGCATGGTTTACTTTAACCTTTGAGAAAATTTTCAGAATTAGTTTGTATTTTACTAGATACTTTTTAAAGACATTTTAACCACATTTTAAAGAGTATATCAATCATCCCGCTTTGTTAAAAAAAAAGATAAATAAATGTTTAGAACTAAATGAGCAAAATCATGGCAGTTTTAAAAAATATTTATTTTTGAACATTAGATGATTGTCACCTAGCCACAATTCCCTGTAGGAAACAGGAATAAAAATTGTCCTTTCTCTTTCTTCTTGCCTTCCAATCTCTCTTTAATTAATGTTCCTTATTCAGAGACATTGGAAGCATGTGGCAATGGAGAAATAAAGTTCAGAGTCCCAGCCCCAGCCTCGCTGAAACAAATATAAATGAGTAAATTTGGGACTGTGACATAGTAACAACAACTGGCAAGCTAAGTATTAATTACTTTATGAACTAAATTTAAACCTAGTATTTTTTGTTTGTAGTCCAATAATGTAAACTATATAGAATAATGACTAAGTAGACTTTTTTTTTTAAGCAGCTAAATCCTTCTGTCTACCTATGGTAATAAGGGTAAAATTACTAAAACTCTCCCAGTCACAGTCTTTTCATCCATAACCTGGGTATAATAATTAGACCTACTTCATAAAGTTGTTGTGAAGAAAAGGTGAAATGTAAAATGAGTAGCTGGTCACGTAATACCTGGTTAATAAATATAAACTGCTATTAAATTTTTTATAATCTTCATCTTGGTACCATTATTATCATTGTGATTTGTATTTTCTACTTAAAAATAAACCAAAACTCAATTAAGAAAATAATAAGAGCATGAACATTTCAATAAGTTAGAAACTAATTTGACTATTTTTAATATTGTCTGTCATTTTACAAGTTATCACCTTTAATGATATTGCATTTCCAAATCAAAATAATACTGAGCAATAAAAATAATTAATGTCTTCAGCATGAGCTAACATAATATAGCTTAGAAAATCCAGAAATAACATAAGATATTTTCCTCTGGAGGTAAGGAGATACACAGATTTTAGTTAGATACCTCTAGAATTGATGTACATATCTACTTCAGTGTTCTTATTTCATTCAATATGTTTAAGGGCAACCAAGCATCTTTCAAGAAACACACTTGAAATGGAGAAGGTGTTCACTTTACATTATCTCATTTATGTTGGAGTTTACAAAAGAATTTTTAGTAATGTGTCACTGAATGATGTGAATTAACATAGTCCTACTGATTAAGCATCAGCTGAGAAACCATTAAATTAGAGTGAATAATAAATTGAAATGCTGAAAGATACCTCTGTGAACAGATTACTATTTCAAGGACAATGTGCAGCTATTTATTGTTTTGTCTTTATAATGAGTATAAAGCTACCTCCATTCTTGTTTATTAGGATGGAATATTTATGTTGGCTTTGTTTTTGATCTTACTACCTTAAATTACTTTATTTTCCTAGGGAAATAAAACCTATCATAAAGCAAGTCCATCTAAAAATTTTATTCAAAAATGCATGATGATAGAATGTTTTAAATTTTGGATCCTCTTTAGGACATATTTAATGAATCTCCTCAATCTTATTGGACAATCAAGATATTATAAAGTGACTTTTATGCTATATGGTTAAAGAATATCCTAGTCAAATAAGTGACTTTTAAAAATCAACTTTATTTGATCATAAGACAAACTATATCAATTTTCCAGGCCTGCTTATATATTCAGTGTACTCTAGCAGTACCTATTGTCTTCAGTACCTATTATGAAGCAAAGATTAGGCAGAATTTACCATTAATTTTAATCATATTTGCCCATTTAGGGTATTACTCTTTTGCTCTACTATCTTTTCTATACAACCTCCTGCATTTAAAACTGCCTGTTGTATATAGCAAAAAGATTCTGTTCAATATGCTGAAAAATTTAACAATATTTTTTCTGCCAAGGAACAATTGTCACCTGTCTTCCGCCTTCTATCATGCCTTTATTATTTCTTGTTTGGACTGATGCAAGAAATTCTGTAATGATTGCTCTGCCAGTGTCGTGCTTCCTTTCAAGCCATCCTTAACACTTGTGCCTGAGAGAGTTCTCTAAATCTGAATTTATTTTTTGCTTAAAATTTTCCAGTGGTTCCATATCACCCTCAGAATTAATTCCAAACTTTACTGTGATACACAAGGCCATGTTTACTATTCTAATCTTGAATTCTGACCAACATGTCAGTGAGCTTATATTTCAGTTCAATAATTAGTTATTCAGGTCGTTTAATCTCTGTGGGACTGTAATTTCTCACTTGTAAAATGTTGGGAATAATAGTATTATTATTGAGAAGGATTATTGCTGGAGATTGAGTTAATCTATAAAATGCTTAGAACAGTGCCCAGCGTGAAGTAGAAATTACATAATTTGAGCTATTATTATTATTTTGTTGTTACTTTTGTTATATTTTTGATCCAGCTCTAGCAAGCCCATGTACAAACACTATGCTGCAACCATAATGATCTGATTATACTCACTGAGCACTCCTTTGTCTGTCTCTATAACTTCTACTTTCTTTTCAAGATTTATCTTATCCTTTGACCATGTGACTACCCCCATATAGATTACCTACTTGTCCTAGATGCCATCTAAATATTTCTTTATATACATAAAATTTAATCTTCTTGACTGTGTAAGCTACAAGATCATAAGTGCTTTCAAGGCAAGAATTGGCTGTTTTGGATTTTTTAAAATCTATGCACCTCTAACAGAACAGAAACCAACATAAATTAGGTGCTTGATAAATAATTGAATAATTGTTTTTGTGAAATGGAGACAAAGAGGAAAGCTCTCCTCAAGTAGATTTTCTTCCCTTTGTCAAAACATGGTTATCACTTTCTACTTTATGTTATTATTGATATTTTGTTTCTGTGCATTTAAAGAGAAATAAAATAATCCGATACGAGGAAGCTGTCTTTCCCTTAGTGCCAATAAATTAGTAGCAGCAACCCTAGGTCACACAAAAGCAAGCTTTTGTATTTTCTAAGGGAGACACTGTTTAAAAGAATCATAAAAAAATTTCTTAAAGCAAAATAGTTTTTAATCTAGAAAGAGTTAAACATATTGCAAATAGTATACTGAAGTAATTTCTACTGTTAACCAGTTCTAGCCAGCTAGTATATTGCCCATATAATCAAGAACTGCTTTTCTGAAATTATGTACACTTTTTATTTCCTATTTAATAAGTAAGCCTCTTACTTTTTCATTGATTTCCATTATAGTGAGAAGAGCAGTGGTCCAGAAATAACCCACAAATTACATTATCTAATTTAATTAAGGTGAACTGGAAATTTCTCTAAAAATTCAACAGTCACCAGACAACTGAAAATGAAACTTTAAACTAGCTTTGTAGTAGACATAAGCTTCTGCCACTTACCATCATTATCCACTCTTACATTTCTTGGCAGAATTTATAAGTAATTCCACTGATATAACAATGCTGGATTTACATAAGCAAAGCAGGTGTTTCCAAATGTTAGTCTATTGCTTAGTCTCAAACAATGCTAGGGGAAAATCATTATCTCTAATTTTATGAACCATACCTCTGATAGTATGGCACTCAGGTCTATAAAAACTATTTTATTAGACGAATATAATTTCATTTGATCCAAATATCTGTGAACTCTCCTTGCCATGGGGTTTCCTGGTCAGAAGATGCAATGTGCTTTCAATAATAGAACTTTGATAGCAAGTGGATTTCTGGGAACAGATAAGAGCCTGGGGCAAGGAGAAAGGTTAAGACTGTAAGAAAAGATCAGGCATTAACTATTTTCCTTCAAGCGAGTCGTAGCAAGTTGGCACACCTAGGAGATCCTAACATGGAAAATGAGAAGCTCAAGTTGGCACACCTAGGAGATCCTAACATGGAAAATGAGAAGCTGACTGACTGTGAATCAAGAGATTTTGTTCTAGATTTTCATCTGAATATAACACCCATCTTTCATGCAGAGACAAAACATTGTGAAAACAACTCCCAAGTTGGTATTGATACCAGCTACTGAATACCGAATTTTTACCAATCATTTGCTTTCTGTTACCCAGATTGTGAGTATTCAATATTTAGTACTTATTTGACTTACCTCTCTTACCTTTTACCCTAGTATACCAAAGATTTTTCTTTCTTATTCGGTTATTCTTTAAATCAATTTTTACACTTATTTCTTGTAAGGCTCCAAACATGTATGAAAGGGTATGGTAAGTTCAGTATCTTACATTATTGTAGCTATTTTTTTTTTTTCCTGGAAAGAATAAAATGAGCAGTGTGAATTTACATTAAGCTTAAGAAAATAATTTTCCATTTGCTGGTTTTTGAATAAGTAAAGAGCCAGCTAAGTTGGTTAGAATATGATGCTAATGAGATTAAAATTGCAGGTTTGATTCCATATAGTGTAATTAGTCTTATGTGGAGGAAGAAATCTGTTCAAAGGCCATAATTTTGATCCCCAGTGGAATTCTTATGAAAGGAGGATCAGGATATGAGTTTTCAAGAGCTCGTGGCAAAGAGAGCTTTATTCCTTGGTAAAAAAAAAAAAAAAAGGACAGATGAAAAATTTAAAATAATTTAGAGCATGTAGTTTGTCAGCTGGCCAATAGCATCATCATTTTATATGAGGCTGTATATCATCATTTAAACGGGCACTTAAATGGAGTGTGAACTCAGCTTATTTCTGCTTTAGCTCCACATCATTGGAAATCACTTAGAATCAGTGGGAATACTGAGCACAGATCAGAGCTATAGAACGTAAAGAATAATTGAGAAATGGGCCCCTGATAGAAAATTATTAAGAATTATTATGTAATTGCTGTAAATGTTCTATCAAACTGAGCAATACCAACTTGAAAAATATTTATATTTGTATTAGCTACATATACTAAGACAAGCATTATACTAAATGTAATTTTACCTTGTTCGTTTCTGTTATTGCAAATCTTAATTAACATGCATATGTGAATATATTTTACATGTGCCATATGTTTTCTTCGCAGTAGCCAGCTATTGGGGTATTAAAAGTAAAATTAAAAACCCAACCTTATTTTAAGCTTATTGAATATATTAAATTACTTTTCAATTATTTGATTTTTTAATTAAAAACTATATAGTTTTATTTTCACGGAAATATGTGGTCATTGTAGAGAATTTGGAAAATATATAAAAGTTCAAATAAAATGAACATATAAAGTATTTATAATCTCATTCACTAAACACGAACATGTCTTAGGAGTTCCTTTTATGTTTCTTTTTCTTTTATTAGAAAAATGTATTAATATGAAAAAATAGAACTAAATATATATGCAAAATTGTAACCTGTTTTTTTCTCCCACTTTCCTGTTCTTCAAAAAACTAGTTTAATGACTGTATATATTCCCTTTTAGGTATATACTATAATTTGTTTAACTGTTATCTAAGTCTTAGAATTTATGGTTATTTATATATTTTTATTATTAGAGATATTGCTGCAGTGACCATTTTTGTCTACAAATCTGGCTAATTTGTAGACCATATAGTCTACATGGGATCTTTAGATAGTCTTAAGACTGAGGTTGTTAGGTAAGAAGCTTTGAATATTTTCAAATCTTTTACAAATTGCCAAATTTTTTCTCTCCCTGCTAAATTGCCACAATTTATCCTGCCACCATCAGAACATAAGGGCACTCAATTATTCACTGTCTTACCATATCTATTATCTTTGTAAAATCATAATTACTACAGTTTTATGTAATTCCTAGAATTTGCTTTCCAAAACCCCCTTTATTTCTAGGCCAATTTATGTTTTAAAAGATATAATTCATATATATTTATTATGTTATATAATAACATAATAATAGAAAGATCTATTCTAGCCACAAAGCAATATTAGCTTTTTGTAAATTGATGAATATAAAATTATCAACATAAAAAATATGAGTTTTAAGAGGTAAAATTGTTTAAATGTTGACCAAAATATATATCATTAACATGGTCATTGTATGACACAAATGAGAGATAGTAATGTGACTTCCGTCATAAGATTTCCAGAAAGGAAGTGGCAATCCAACTTTTATGCTTTTACTAAAGAGTAGAGCTGTTAAATACTTCGCTTCTTGGAGGACAGGTCTGAGAAGTCTGTTAGGAAGGAGTCTTCGAAGAGGCAAAGTAAACTCTCGAGAATTGTTTGATCACATGTTCCTCAGGTTTGTCTCTTCTCCCAGTTTTCTTCACTTTAGCTTAAAAGCATACTGAATTAAAAATGTTTAATTAGCGGCAGATTGGCAAAATTTCCAGATTTCTCTAGATTTTTTTCACAGCTACAGCCTAAAATGTTCATGAAATTTCATGAATGTTCATGGGCTAATTTTTTACTATCCAAAGACATTTGATGAGATGGAAGAAAGATTACCCAGTAATATGCTTTTCAATGTTTCTTGTGTATTAAATTCGCAGATTAAAATACATTACTAATTAGCAATTTTTTAAAGTTTCTCTCAAATGAAATCTAAAAAAGGTTTTTAGAATCTGAAGTAGAAAAGCATAGTACGCATTGAAATGAACAGATTAAACCCTTACCTGATCTTCCTGAGTTCGAAATGAAATATGTTTCCCTTCATTGTTATTAATGTGAAATTTTAAATGGTGTCCAGTGGAGTTTCAAATTAAATAATGAGTTTTCTTTACCAAGAATAGAGTTTATTCACTGGAGCTCCTCAGGTGTGCTTATAGATTCCTATGGGATGTATAGTAAAAGTACTACAAAGCAGGAAAGTACTTTCAAGTAGGAAGAACTCTATCAATACTTTAGAGTGATTTTCAGTCTAGGATTAGCCCAAAGCATAATGGTAAACCAGGGATGTTCACAGTGGTGGTCCCTTGGCCTTTCCTCCCTTTAGATGCCATTGAATACCATGACACCCTCCGAAAAGTACCTGCTGTTCCATGAGCATTCATACACCAGACTTCCTCTATTTTACCCCAGGCTTAACTCTAGTTCCAATTTAATCTCACTTAGAGTTCTATGCTGTTAAAACTGAGGTTATCGTAGACTTTTAGAAAGAACATCTTAACCCCAAATGAATGACTTCCATGATGAGAATTATAATCTTGTAATTGAAGATATATCTTGGACCAATATTTTAAATCATACCAATTAACGAAAGA
>NW_006442484.1:39448753-39466474 GCF_000325575.1 Pteropus alecto
AAAAGTAATTCTCTTTCCTCTCTTGTTCCTCAGTCACTCATTTCCCTTCCTTAAGAGCAACTATTATTAGAAGCTTCTTGTGTATCCTGTCAAAGATACACACATTTGTAAGCATTTATGTGAACTCCTAATAATTTTTACACAGGTAAGACCAGCATAAACACAGTGTCTTCTACTTTGCCATTTAAAAATTACATATAGAGCTTGCCTCACTCTTTTTAATGGCTTCATGGTCCATTAGATGGTTGCAGCATCATTGATTTAATGAATCATTATTTTTGTTATTTGGGGTATTTTCAAACTTTTATTTTTAAACAATACTTCATGACTACTATTATATATATGTAGGATTTTCTTAATTATAGACAATGAACATCTTTAAAACTTTGACTATGTAATGCCAAATTGCCCTCCATAGAAATTGTACCAAGAGATCACCACATAGTTGGTCTTTACCTTCACTAATTCAGCATATCAAACATTTTTATTTTTGCTACCGAGAAGCAAAAATTATAACATATTTAAAGTATGAATTTCTTAGACTATTTGCAAACATCAGATATTGCTAAAAATGCTGTAATGAATTTTCATGTACATATGCTATTTCTCAAATTTACATGGATTTCTATAGGATAAATTATTAGCGGAATTCCTAGGTAAAATAGTAACCGCATCTTTAGTTTATGCATGTTGCCAAATTGCTTTCCACGACACTTTATGGACTCGTGTATGTTCTATACTTTGGAATGTAAGTCAACACTATTATTTATTTTTTACTCAAATTCCTCCAGACTTAGCCATTGGGAGCTCTTTCACTTTGGTTTCTGTGTCCCTTTAACGTAGTCCCCAACCTTTTATTAGTTGAGCGTATTGGTACAAGATGTTTCAGGATCATCTCGTATTTTCCTTGCCCAAACCTAGAATCAGCCGTTTCTTCAAAGACCCTTGATTTCTTCACTGGACAATAGTATTTAGAAATGAATATCTAGGAACTGAGTATGTTTGTTGCTGTTGAGATGTCAATGCTTCAAGGCCCTCTCAGTGGACAGAATTAGGTAATATATATATATACACATAAGTCTGTAATTATGTCTTTATCCCTCTGTACACATATTAAGGTAAACAGCAGTTTGTGATTGTCTCCAACTCTAATCCAGTAGTGAAGGGTTCATTCTAGTCTTCCTTTCTTATTTATCTGTAACTTCCTGTTACAACAGTGTAAATAACCTGGCTTCCACCATCCACCATTCATTTACTTATTTGTTCAACCCCAGAGTCCATGTAAAGTGTTTCAGAATTATTAACCTATACCTATAGGAGAAACAAATTTATCATCTAGAATTTTTGTTGTTCTAATTTACATTTTTGTATTATTTGTGAGATCAAGTATCCTTTCATATGTCTAAGAAATGTTTGATTTTTTTCACTTAAGTGTTATATTCTTGGGATATTTGAAAATTGAGTTATTAGCCTAATCTTATTTATTTGTAAGTACCTTTTACACTAAGGAAATTAGCCCTCACTTCATAATGTGAATTGCAAATGTTTTTCTAGCTCAACATCTGACTGTATATGTGTGTGTATTATCCATACAAATGCTTTTATTTTAAGAAATTGAATATATCAATTTCTTCTTTATGCCTTGTAGATAAAATATTTTTTTTAAATTTGACTCATTTTTTTTCCACTTGGAGAATATGTTTATACACAGCCCTCTGTGTGGCTTAGCAAAACAACTACATGTGATATTAAAAAAATAATATAAAAGGATGATTTCACCTCATTTGTATATCCAAATCTTATATATTCACATATGTGCCCTAAAACCCATTTATGTAAGTGAGAATCAGTGTTTGACTAATTTGTAGTTTGGTTTTATTTACTCTGTTCTTAGCAGAATTTGGCTTAGAAAAAATATAGATTTCCTGTGAAACTCTTTTAAAGAAACATTCAACCAACATCATAACTGGCCTAACTCAAAGCACATAATGAGATTGTTTCATTTCTAGAGGGAAAACATCTGACAGTCTTCATTTATAGGGTTTTCTTCTACACACAAAATTCTTAGGACCAACCACAGCATCTTCTGCAAATTAGTTGCTCCTCAATTACATACTGAAATTACTCTACTTTATAGCACAGATTCTACACCTGTTATGGAACTGAATTTTTATTACAAAAGGACTAAGCTGTGGTGAACCATTGGGAGAATTCTTGTTTGACGAGTATATTAATATTATAGGTATATCTGCTGTGTTCAGCGCTCCCATAACTATAATAGATTTTTAAACTTAATTTATAAAAAATCAAGAAAATCCTTGCTCTTATGTAAGAAGTATGTAGGCTTTTTTTTTTTTTTTTATATCTTAGGCAACAAAGCTATGTTTCTGTCTAGTGTTCATTTAAGGCACAAACAGAAATGGGCATAGACGAATAATTAGGTTAATTGCTAATTGTGAGTTATCTATTATCTTTTTTCCCATTGACTTTTTTAAAACATGACTTATATTGTACAGAGTCTTGAAAGTTTCACAGTATAGACACTTAATTTAAATTTCCCTATTTCCCCTCAAGAATAAAAACTTAATAATCTAGCTAGCATAGAGTTGTTTAATTCTCTAATTATTTAATATTCACCTATTTCATTTTTTAGTCCACTGTTTAATTTCTGAAAACGAACTTTGCTTTTTAAATTTATGGATATGATGCAAAATGGATGTTTTATTTTTTTCATGATTCATTTAAATTTTTCTCCATTGCAAAAGCAAAATATATTCATTATGATATATTTAAGAAAAGTTCCTTAAAATTAGAAAAAGACAAATCATTCATATTCTCACCTTTCAAAAAACGCCATTATTAATATGTCGATGTATTCTATTTCAGTCTTTTTCTATTCATAGGGTTATTTATCTTTTGACTCTGTTATGTATATAATATTATATTCACTTTAACTTAATATTAGCATATAAATATTTCTCATGTTGTTATAACTATTCATTATTTTAATTGGCATAGAATATAAATCATCTGAAATACTTTAGTAAAAACTAATATTAATTTTTAATATTATTTAAGCTTTGGAGGCTATAAAATATTCGTCACAGCTGCTCAACTCTGCTGATGTAGTGTAAAAGTAGACATAGACAATATATAAACAAGCCATAGGACAGGTTTAGAACATGGGCCATAGTTTACCAAGCCCTGTATTAGGCTATTAGACAAACTCAGTAAACAGAAGCTGAGAAATAGATGTTTATAAAAAAATTTTAAAATAAAATGATGTTTAATTGTTTATATAATAAACAATTGATGAGATGTTTATAAAATAATTAAACCTACTTTCTTCATTTAAATGTCTGTAAATATTTATTGTATTATATTGTGTCGTTTTGTCACACGCCGTGCGTGTATGTGTCTCTTTCTCTTTCTCTCATAGGCACAAGTACCCAAGAATTCATGTTCATGTATATGTACACACAAACATAACTTGCACTTTTATCTTTAGGGATCTTCCAGTGGAGGAATTCAGTGTGGCCAGTTTAGATCTTGAAACAGAATATTTTGGCCGCTTCACTTTATTTTGGAATTTATCATACACACTGTTTTTTTTTTTTTTACTGATTATAAAAACAATACATGATCTTTGTTAATATTTAAAAAAATAAAATAAAGATAACATAAATTGTCAATATTTCTACCACTTACAGATAGTCATTATTAACATTTTATTGTATTTTCTTCCTGATTTTTTCTATGAATATATACTTGGGTAAGTTTTTTTATATTACAAAATTTATATCCAACTATATATACAGTTTGTATATACTGTTTCTAATTGATGTTAAAGAACATTTTTCTATTTTGTTCTAACATATTTCTTTAATTTGGGGATTTCGTTACATTTTATGAATTTATTATAATTTATTTAATCATATCCTATGTGATGTTTATATTCTTTCCACATTTTTTTTTTCATTTCTGACTTCTTTGAGGGAAATTCCTAAATGTAAAATTATTATGGTCAATTAAATGAAAGAATTTTATCTTTTTATATAGATCTTAAGAGTTTATTACAAAAAAAAGTTTCAGTTTCAATTTACAACCATGTCAATTGTTTTTAAGTTGCCCATCTCATATAACTCTTTCAACATTATGAACTTGAAAAAATCTATTATATCTTTTGTCCATTTTTTCTACTAGGGTTTAGGTATTTGATTGATTTTAATCAATTTAAGGATATTAAATTTTTATTCACTGTATTTGATATAAATAAGTGTCTTCATTTTGTGATTTATACTTTCATTTTACAGTCATGGAAAAGAATAATAAATTTATGATTACTTTTCCAGACTAAAATCGAAAGTCGTTTTTTGTTATTTAGTTATAAATGTTTCCCTTGTTCAGATGAATTTGGCCAATAAATTAACTGGCTTATTTTTTCACAAAACCACAAATAATAGAACTTTATTTCCAAACTCCAGTGTATTCATAAAAAAATCAGACCTATATTGCATGATGCTTTGTAGCACAATAATAGTATATATTTATATATAATTTAAAAAATATTTTTCATTTAAAATTTTATCCTGTTCGCTTAGAACTTTATCCTCTTCCTTTCTAAAAATGAAGAAATCAAGGCATTTTAAGATCAAATGGCTTTCCAAGGATTAGGGGCCTATGCAATGGCAACACCAAATTTAGAACCTAAACTCTATCCACTTTAACCAGAAAATAGATTTTTAAAGACACTTGTGTTAAATTACTCCCAGAATTGTTTTTAAAAAGAAAGCAATTCGAGAAATTGTTCTCTTTTGAGTTTTGGTGAAGGAAGAAATTGGATAAGAGTGTGAAAGCAATGATTAAGTCAGATATGAGGTTAAAAAACAGAAACTATGTTGCAAAATGCTATATCCAGTGACGAGATGGGCCATGCATTTTGTTTTCATTCATAGCCGCCAGCACAAAGAAGTAAACATCTCTCACCTAGGCTTAGAATACAAGCCACATTGGAAGTCATTTGGAAGTGCATGAGGCCAGACATGATCTAGCCCCTACGTGTCTCTCAAACCTCATTTGTTCCACTCTTTCACTGCACTTGTATTGTTTTATCGAGCACCCTGCACTGGCCTCCACTCTATTAGGAGAAAACATCAGCTTTTTTTCCTGTCATGGACTTTGCATTTGCATTTCTTCAGACAACTCTACTCTCAGGCTCCTGCATATCTGGCTCCTTTTTATCCTTGTATCTATTTTGTGCTTCTGGAGTCCTGGCTGCCCTATTAAGGGAACCTCTCCTCCTCCATTTATTCACTATCACATTGCCCAGCTCATTTTCTTCACAGCACTTTCTATGATCAGTTGGCAAGAGACCATGTTTACTCCTTTAGGGAGACAATATTGATTAGTGTCAAGACTCTATACTCTACAGTTAGACAACCTAGGTTGAATTCTACTTTGCTGCTTATGGTTGTGTGACAGTAGTCAAGCTACCTTCTCTACGCCTGAGTTTTCTCAGATATAAAACGTCCTTAACTAAATACTTTTACATAAAATACAACTACATACTGTATATAGTTCTTTTTTTGTTGTTAATTCTTCTTTCATCAGTGCAGGTCTGTGGAGTAATGGAAAAATGAAAAGAGAAAGGTTAATGCATTTTACATCAAATAATGCACTAATTGTTGCAGTAGCTTTTGTTTTATTTTCTAAACATAAATCCTAGGATTCCTAGGCGGTTTCCTGTTTTTCAGCTTTGTCCTTTTGACTCTCAGTCCACTTCTTTCTGCTCTGACCCCTTTTACAATAAAACTCTTCCAAAGGATCCTTTATACTCTGTCATCTGCCTTTAAGTTTTGGTCACATTTCAGTTAGATTATCTTTCCTCCCACTGCATGGAAATTCCTTTAGTCAATGTCTCCAGTGCTCTCCACCTCATTAAACCAAAATCATTTCTCAGTTTTCCTCATACTTGACCTGTCAGCGGGATTTGGTACATTGATCACTAAATTCTTATTGAACACACCCTTCATCTAGCCACCAGGACACATACCTTCCTGGTTTTCCTCCTATTTCACCAGCTTTTCCTTCTCTGTTTTTATTACTAGTTTCTCCTCATCTCCCCAACTCTAAATGCTAGGATATCTCAAGGGTAAACTTGATTTCATGTATTTCTACACTCATTGCTAGTGGGTTTCCTTGTCACATGTTTGATAATACTACCCTACACTAGCAATCTCCGAATTAATCCTTGTGGTGTAGAGGCCAAACCTCTACACCGATGCAACGTTCTTAACATTTACCTCCTTGACATCTCTAAGGGGATATTAAATAGAAGTTTTAGGCTCAGCACAAGCAAAACTTAGTTCCTAATCTCACTCTCCTCCCAAATGAGCATCACCAATAGCTGCCCCCATTTCAGTGGCAGCCACTCCATCCCTCCAGTAGCTCAAGCCAAAACGCTCGGAGGGATCTTCGGGTCCTCTCTCTTCTCATCCTATCTTTTAGTAATTGCTGTTGATTATATCTTCGAATACATCTAGAAACTAAGCAGTTGTCATTCCACTTTTTTGCTACCACTCTCACCACTTCGTCACTGCTACTCTGGTATAACCCACTGCCATCTCTCATCTGGATTATTTTAATAGCCTCTAATATAGTCTCCCTGTCTCCACTCTTACCCCCAAATCTATTCTCCATTATAGCGGCCAAAGCAATTCTTTTAAACCATAAATCGAATTATGTCACTCTCCTTCTTTCAGCTCTCTAATGGAGTCTGATTATATTTAAAATAATACAAAAAAATCTTTACTATAGCTCATAGATTTTTCTTGATCTAGTTTACTTCTCTGAGCTCATTTCCTACCTGTCTCTCCTTGTTCATTTCTTCTTTGAACATGAAAGCCCATCCAGTCTCTGTGATGCTGATCTTGCTGTTTCTTCTGTTTGGTCTTCCTTTAGACATTTGTGTAGTTTGCTTACTCATTTTATTCAGGTCTCTGCTCAAATATTACCTTCTCAAATAGGTATTGCCTCTCTACTGCCTATTGCTAACTAAAATAGTACTCATGTTTTCCTGTCTCTTACCTGGATTTTTTGTTTGTTTGTTTGTTTGTTTGTTTATACTTACACAGTACCTTACATATTATGATTTTTTGTTTGTCTCTTTTATTTTCTGTTTTCTCTGCTAGAAAGTACATTGCATGAGGGCATAGGCTTTCTAAAATTTCCCAACTCCCAAATCAGGGCCTGGAACTCAAAGCATCACTTCTAAACATCTTCTAAAAGAAAAAATAATGAATGACCTCTTTGCAAATGTATTATATACACGCTGCTATAATAATTTCTTAAATAAAATTTAAATTTTTTTTTTGTGTTGGATTGGACTGGTTAATCCATTTTCTTTGATATTAGTTTTAAGTGAGGCCATGAAACAGCTACTAAAAACTGTGAGAATCAAGGATGGAATAGAACCCTACAGCTCATTTGAATCAGCCACCACCCTCTAGCCTGCCTAGCACTCAAGCAACCATTCATCTTTATTGAATGTTTGCCTTATTTTTACAACTTTTTCAGTATTTCACAACTTTGATCGGACACCTTTTTCAATATTTACTTATTCTTTCAATTGAACATCTATTTTTTAAGTCAAATCAAATTTGATAATAACAGTTTAAGCGCATTTTTTGGAAGTCTTCTGGGAAAATAGAAAATTCTGTATATAAAATGCTTAAGTTGATTAACCTGCATATCGAGTATAGGGGTACATAGGAAGAACACCGGTGCTTTTTGAATGTTGTTGAATACATCACATGTGAATAGAAAGGATTTTTTAGCCATTTTAAGTACTTTAGGGTTTTTATCATGAAACTTGTTTTTATCCATTTAATTTTTTTTAAATTCAGTTTTTTATACTCTGTTCATTCTCCTACTGAAACCCAGACACCAAAGTTCACATAGCAAACTAACAACAGTAACTTTAAAATATTAATCCCAGGGTCTTGTATGTCAAAGTAGTAATTCATCTCAATGCCATGTTATAGTTTTAAATAATAGCTTTTCTATTTGGCTCATGGAAGAGCTCAACATAAATCTGTTTGGGCATGAGTTGGGGTGAAAATGGCAAGGAAAAGGGAAGGGAGCAAAACAGAAAGAAAGATACTGTCTAGAAATTGGTGGCCATTTTTTATATTTGTTACCCTGAAAAAGATTAAAGGGAGGGTGAGAACTCTGAAAATTTTTTTTTTTGCCGTACTGTGTTAAACTAACCCAAATAATTGATCAGCCATCAATAAGAAGATTGAAGCTAGCAGTGAGAATAGGGTTACCCTTCAGAGACTGCATCATTAAAGCTAGACACAAAGGCATATCACACAAATTAGGAAAGTCTAAGGCAATTATTTTCAATTTAAATACTGCATGGCTTACTTTGGGTAAATAAGTAAACACACTAATGTAAAAATAATACATGGTGTAATAAAAAAGTAAAAACGTAAATTTTAAAAAAGAAAGTAAAGCACCATGATACCACCATCTAAATGGAATCATTATTAATATTTTTACACTTCCTTCCTCTCTTCTATGCATTTTAACATTTTAGTGAGAGTATAGTATTAATTACACTATAATTAAGTATCATGCCTTTTAATAATATTATAATACACCCCCATTCCTTATAAATGCCTAAATTTAAAGATCACATAATCATATCTCATACTTTAGCAAGGTATGTTAATTTACTTAGACATTTAATTATTTTGAATATTTTGGTTACTTGTAATGGTCAATGTTATATGTTTTACAAAAAAATTTAAATTATTTTTGGGGAGAGAATTTCCTTTCTTTAAAAAAAAAAAAAAAGATGAAGCAAATGTTCTGAAAACTTGTGTACTTACCAGTAGTGAATGTTTTGGTCTCATGTATTTCTTATAATTTTATTTTAAATTACTAATCGAATCCCATTGTTATTTTAATTTGTATAACTTTGCTTACTACTGAAGTTGAACATTTCCTCATGTTTATTAGCCCTTTGTGTTTCTTCTTTTGGGACTTTTTCAGGTCAATTTATATTTTCAAGTCCTAGTATTTACAAGCTTTGGTAGTTTCTGCAATGAGGACAAGAATACCAAGTTCACTATCCATTTAATTTTTTGGCTAATTGATTTAACTTACAGTACTACAGAATAGTGAAGAAATGTTCAAGGCCATATAGGGCATAATAGCTTAGAAAATATCCTTTGTGTAGACTCTATCTAAATATTTTCTAAATAAAATATCAAGAATCATTTTAGTTATAGGCAACACTGTTCTACCTAGATTCATTATATAGCATAAATTTTTTTGTTTGTTGCTTCAAGTCAAATAAAACCTATTTCCCTGTCCACACTTTCATATAGTTTCTTAATTCCCTCTGTTCTCACCTATACATATACACACATACACACAAATTTCTCATTTATTTCCTTACCTTACGTTTTGAAATTGTGGAGAAATAAAAATAACACTTATGCTCACATATATATGTTATGCTTTTATATAAAAAAATATATATAGTGTTCTTTTTTAAAAAAAATATGTTTTACAGGTAAAGAGGGAGTAAAGATGATGATATTGAAATTTGGGGGGATTAGTTACATTAAATATGTTAGAAATATTTATGTGGGTGAGTATTTTTAATGGAAACATCTTTATAAGCTATAGTAAAATTAAAAATCTTGTTCAAAATACAAGTATAGGGAATGTATCAAAGAGACCCTAAGATAGTAATTGAGCTACCTTAAGAACCTTTATTTGTCAAGCAATTTATGACTACAGACCAAGAGAAAACATATATGTATGTAAATGTTTGTATTTTGGGGACTGAGCTACAGTTAAATTATGTGATCTAGGGGAAATTTGAAAAGTGTTATTAATCATCCTTTTCCTATAATTTTATTAATCAAATCTAGACTGGCAAATATGAGGGAGAAGGAAATCAATATTTATTAAACATTTATGATGTTCCACATTAGGCACTGAAAGTACTTAACCTATACAATGGTCCTGAGGAGAAAGTTTTGTTATCCTCATTATACAGAAGAAGAAACTCAGCTTGAAAGAGTAGAGACACTCATGATTACAAAGCTAACAGTTGGCAGAGTCAGATTTAAACACAAGTCTGTCTCCAAAGACCATGATCTTTCACAAAACCATGTGTGTTATCATAGGTCCTATTCCCCAAGTCACCAAGAAAACAGAAGGTGAAGGAGGAGGAGGAGGAGGAGGAAGAGGAGGAAGAGGAAGAGGAAGAAAAGAGGAAGGAGGAGGAGGAGGAAGAGGAGGAGAAGGAGGAAGAAGAAAAAGAGGAGGAGGAGGAGGAGAAGGGGTAGGAGGAGGAGGAGGAGGGGGAGGAGGAAGAGAAGAAAAGAAAAAGAAGGAAGAAGAAGAAAGAGGAGGAGGAGGAAGAAGAAGAAGGAAGATGAAGAAAGAAGAAAAGATTATACTATTATCTTAGAATAAGTAATTAGAGAGTGTCATACGCTATAGATTTTCTTTGTAGTGGAAGATACTTCCATTTATGGTAGGTTTGAATTGACTAAAAGGCCACAGGGCATGGCTGCACAGGTTGGACTTTGTACACCTCTTGGGATGCGATGGCAATGGTGCTCCCTTGAATTCTCCAGTCCACAACCTACATAGCACAACAACCTATCATGGGAAAATTATGGCCCTCTGGTCTTCCTATCTCTGAGGCGCAATCTACAATGTCATTTCAGGAATGTATTAGAAGTGAGGATACTGAATCTCAGAGAAAATCAAGCTTGGTCAGCTGACAGAATTAATTTAGTGCTTCAGCATTTAACTAGTCAGGTTTTATAGAAAGAGGTGACTTACTCTTTTGAATTTGTTCAGTCTGAAAAAGAAGAGAAAATGACAGCAGCAGCAACAACAACAAACAGACAAAAAGCATAGCGGTATGGAGGAAGAGGCAGACCTTGTCATCCCCTGGCTTTAACTAATTCTATTTTACTTCCCAGGAGTAAATGGTTGGCATAAATTGTGTTCTCAAAGCAATTAGATTAGGGAATTTTTCTTCTATATTAAAACAAAAAGATGTTGTATGTATCATTTCTATTAGACAATTCATAGAATATAATAGTAAGAGCTTTGATTATTCTTTAAACTAGGTTTGCTTTGCTCACCAACATGAAAAATTTAAAAAGAAAACAATTTCAGTTCATTCTTGTATAACCCAAATAGTATTTTAGAACATTATGTAAATCATAGGAAATGCTGAATTAAATATGATGCTAAAGAGATTTTTAGCAGGAAATTCTTAAACATACTTAACTGAGGATTCTTAGCTTTCACAAAAAAATCTATACCTGCTTCTAGAGCACTAATAGATAATATAATTTATGGTAGACTAAAGAATGTGAAAAAATTGAATTTATCCATCAGACCTAATTGTACCTCAAAATCTATATGACAAATATTTCGTTGTGCTCCAAATTATTGCCTTATTGCTGGTAAAAGAATCTGAAGGTAACAGATCTGATTATAATAGTTTATTATAGTTAATGTAAAAATGGTAAAAAGATAAATATATGGGGCTTTTTTTTGTTAATTGTTAAAGATACTGTACTAAAAATTAATGACAAATGAATAGTTCAATAAGAGTAATGGAAGTATGTTAATCGCATTAAGCTCATAGGAATTAGTCAGCCTCTATTATTTCTCCAATAGTGTAAACATAATTAGAATTCTCAAAAAAAGTTTAAGAAGAATATAGTCACTTTTTTTTATTTAAAAAAAAAATGGGGGCTAGACCAGAGTTAGCTTTATCAATGAAAAAAAAAATCTTTGTAATTCAGTACAAAGAAGACAAATGAGATCTCCAAGGACAAAGAAAAGAAACATCCAAATATGCAAATATTTGTAATTTCCCAGGTGGTACAGATATGCACTTCCAGCAAAGGTTAGACAAAAATTATTCATTATTCCAAATAAACCAGAACAATGCATTAGTTCACAAAGACAGGCTGCCTTCTTTAAACAAAGTGATATATTTTAAACCTCAACTTGATATGATTTATGGTACTTATGTTTTATAAAAAGACAGGAAAGGGCTGATAATTCCTTGACATTACAGCATAAAGTGTAGGTCACATAAACATGTAGAAATTGAATTATAGTAAAATTACTTGCAGAGCTATAATTTCTCCTCTAATGTAGTTCTGTTCACAGTTATGCAAAAATAGCCTTCATTCTCTTTTCAGAGCTTTATTTTTTTGAAATGTACAGAAGATAAGCTGAAACAAAGATAACATGATTTGGTTTACACAAAATATAAATGAAAATAGGAAATCATCAGATGTGATTTTAAATTAAATTTAATTCCAACAGCTTTTTGGAAAGCCTTAATTCTTTTCTATTTTCCAAACCTTGGCTAATAGTCAAATCAATAATGAATTTCTCCTTCTCCAACTGTTAAAAAAACAACTCTGTTCCTTAAAGGAGAAAAGGCATATTGAGTATGTCTCAGATTTTGTTAGGAACAAGTAGAATCCATTAAAACAAATTAGTCTAAAACAATTACAAAATTGTTGGTTCCCCTGTCTTGTGTTTGATAGAACACTAGTCATCTGTCATTTTTTCTGTTTCCAAAAGAATCCTGCTAACTCTATACTTGTCTGTCTTCAAGGTGGTCCAGTCACCCTAGGGCGATGTCAGATAGGACAGAAGTTGCCTGAATTGCATCTATCCTAGGAAAGAGGAATCAGGGATATAAGGAATATGAAGTGACCTCATTCAAACAAGGCTACCAACCAAATGGCAACAATGGTTACTCATGTAATATCATTGAAATGATCACTCTTCAGTCTTGGCACATATAAATCAATCATCAAAACAACCCAAAATAAAAGCATTACTCATGCTTTGTTTCGGTGAAATTCTGAAATTACTTTAAAACAGAAGTATTTGTTCTTGCCAAGCAGCAGCATTTATATAATTAATGGTGTGTTCTTATTTTTTTAATAGTTTCTTCATGCTTATGCTTTTATTTTTACTGAAGAGTAAGTTCTGAGACTGAAGTTTTCAAATGGGCTACTCCTTTTGCCCTTTAAGGTAAAAAAAAAAAATACACATATATGTATGTGTGTGTGTGTGTATATATATATATATATATATACACACACACACACACCCCTTTCTGATTTTATTCTGATTATATGATCAGGAGATTAGACTGACTGTCAGTTCTAGCTTTTCAAACTCATTTTGATTCAGGATACTGCTCTTGCCCAAACCATGTTTCCTTCATTTCTGTTTTCCTCCTTATCTCTAAGTACTAATTTATTTTACAGCAACCAGCTTATATATAAACAATATCAAATGAGAGAATTGAAAAATTTTTATAGGTAAATTGAAGTTATAAAAGTTTTGCGGGTGGCCTTTTTCCTGTTTCATGTCTTTCTTATAGGTATTTAAAAATGTCTCACACAAGATTGAAACTATCTGCACACAGTGAGGTAGATTAAGCTTTGGAATAATTGAAGTTTTTCTAGAGTAATCTGTATATTTCAGTTTTGAGTTTTGGAAAAGCCTGATATACTTAGAAATCACCTTAATTCTCCACTTTCTTTTAATCCCTACAGTAAGATTTTTTTCGACAGCCACCACAGTAGTCCAGCAGAACAGTTATTGAGGTCCTGTTAGATGTTTATATGTGACAATTATTATCATCCTCCTTGAATGTCTCTAGGCTCAGCAAGCTCCTACTTGTTGGCTACATAAGGCTGTAATTATTCAACTCATTATTTCTAATTAACCTATGCTTTGAATTTCCATAGTGGTTAATGTCTTTAATATGACCCTTTCCCTTAAAAAACAGATCTAGTGGAAATGGAATTGAGTTCAGAGGCTTTTGTCCTGAATCTGCTGTTTGCTGACTGACGTCCTAGAAGCTACTTGAGCTCAATTTTTTTTAATGGCACTATTAATACTGACACTGAACTTAGAGAGTTATTTTGAAAGGACATTAAATGCTTTTTTATAAGTTCTTCTGAACCAACATTTAAGTAAATCTAAACTATTAACTGTTTTCTGCTTTTATTTAATCTCTTTACATTTTTCTTTATATCCTTTTAATTCGTGAGACAAACATATTTCAGCTGTTATCTTGTATAAATGAGGTGAAAATGATTTTTCTGCCTAATTTGATAAGAGAAAGGATCTGCCTTTTTATAATTTACCTATACTCTCTTTGTGTTTTCAATAATTTCACTCAGTTGTATTTAATTTTCCTTTCTAAGATAAATTTCAAGATTTAAATTAAGGCTTAAGAAGTGATTCTATTGTGAGGTGTCCTACAAAACATAATTCTCTGTGATGGGGAACCCAGATGGTTTTGCTGTATGCTTGTTTGGTGAAAATATGGGGAAGTCCATTTCTTATCTTTTCCACCTGAAAAATCTCTATATTTGGAAGAAGGAAAAAGCACTGGCACAGCTTCTTCCTTACAACAAAAGTATATATAGTGATATAGAAGCCTTTGCTTGTTTTTATGCCAATAAAGTAAAATATAAATTCATCAATATGCATTTACAAAGAAATGGAAAAGTATTTGGAATGACTCTAGTAATCACTGGTCTGCTTGTACTTTATTCATAAAGATATGGACAAGATGTGATGGAAAATCAGTAAGTGAAATTCTCCTCCTGTCTTATTTTGAAATGCATGGGTTACATAGAATAGGCAGAATCTTTCCAATACTGTAATATTCTAGGGATCTGTATGTGATTTGGGATTAAGATTTTTTCTTTTGTAAAATGAAAGTCAGATAAATTCAAAAACTTACCATGACATTCTATACATGCATACTGTCTCTTAATTTTTATACTATACATTTTTTAAAAATATTGCAGAATAGATTGAATATTTCAAAGTATCAGTTTAAAGATTTTGGTGTGAAACCATAGCTTTTAATAGTCTCATGGGAGGTTTCCTAATTAAACATTCATCTTAAGAGATTAGAAAGACTGAAAAGTGATTGATTTATTAGTTATCACTTAGTTCAGACATTCTGGAGGGAAATATATACTAATTATGCTTTTTGCTGGGTCAGTAACAGAGAGAAATCTTAATTTATGAGATTTATCCAATAGAGCAGGAGTGCTTGTTTTTGTAAACAAGCAAGCAAAACAATCAAGGAATTCTATTTAGTACTTATTTAGAAATTCATTGAATTTAATATTTATTTTAAATCAAATAAGAGACAAATTCATTTTGAGCAAGGATCATATGTTCTCAGGAAGCTGAGATCAGATTAATAAACTTTTTGAAGTTTCTTAAAAGTATTACTGCTTTGGTGAATGAGATAAATATGAATGAGATTTTAATATGAATGGATATAACATGATTCTGCACCGCATATGAACACATTGGGAATTTGATGGCATAGGAGTTGTAAAAGTCAAGAGAAAAAGATGTATTTAAAACAATTAAAATTATGAAAAAAGCAAATTGATCATTCAATTTAAAGTATTGTTTTGAGGGTCTGGTAATGGAACATTGAGCTACACATTAATTTTAAATAAGTTTCTGTTATTGAAAGTTTATTTCATTTACAGAATAGTGTTTAGAACTTTAAGCTCATTGTCATTAACAAGATAAAGGACAAAATAGAAAGAGAAGTGTTGGGAAAGGTGTTGGGATCGGAGTCAGAAGAATAGGGCATAGTCTCGATATAACATGACTTTGAACATGGTGCTTCACCTCTTCCTTATTTCTGTGGGGACTTGTACCTATTATAAGTGCATTTAGCTATAAACAACAGAGAACCAGATATATACTGGCTGTAAACAAATACAAGCTTATTTTTCTTACTTAAGCAAGAAGTTCTTAAATAGGTAGCCGAAGGCTAATACAGTGGCTCAAAATGTCAAGAATTCCCAGGTTCAATCAGCTCTCCTTAGTTTGTAGGCTTATAACCTTATGATTTGCCCTCCAGGTAATGTGTCACATTCAAGACAGACAAACCAGCAATAGATGAAAAGCTATGTGTACCCTCTTATCAGGAAGGCATGCACCTGCAGCAGAAATCTGTTTAGGGCTCAATGGCCAACACATGGAGACTCATGGATTAAAGGGAGAACAGAAAGCAGAATTGTCATGGTTGACTTTGACCAAATTTCATCCAATACCTGGCCCAGATAAGTACACTGGCTGTTCTTAAAAATACCAAGAAAAGGAAAATGGATTGTGAATGGCTTACTAACAGTGTCAAGCACAAGGATCCAACAGACCCTAAAGAGGAAAATTTTAAATGAGGGGTACTCAGAGTTATTCAAACTCATGGTTAGGGCACAGGCGTCCAGATAGTCACGTCAGCAGAAGACACCTGACACCAGCTGCAACAAGATTGTCAAACAGCAAGGCGAAGGGCATAGCCCTCCACAAGACTGCTCTCAGATCAGACATCAGCCACAAATTTGAAAGTCTTCAGGGCCACCCTAACTTCAGCCCAGCTGGCAACAAATTTAGAGTCCCCACAGACTACCTTGGGTTCAATAATTCACTAGAATGATTTAAAGAACTCAAAAATGCTATAGTTAATATTGCAGTTTTATTATAGTAAAAGGATACAAATTAGAACCAGCCAGAGGAAGAGACGTAGAACAAAATTAGAGAGGGTTTCAAACACAGAGCTTCCACTCATCTTCTTCCCTAGAGCCCTTCTGGATGGCATTACCTGGTCCCAGCTACAACTTGAGACTCAATGCTGAGACTGAATGACTCAAAGAGTATTGCCAGCCAGGGAAGCTCACTATAGCGTTTGGAGCCCAGAATTTTTATTGGGGCTCAATCACATGCTGCCCACATGCCTGCCCTTTAGTCTTCAACTCCTTTAGTTTCTAGTCCCTCCAGAGGTCAAAACTGCTATGGAGATTTCTAAGCCCCCGTTATATTTCACATTCTTACACTGCCTGATAATCAAAGGCCCCAGGCAAACAAAGAAACACCCATCAGTCAGGACATTTCAGGAGCCTTGAGATCACTTTCAGTAGCCAGAGGCAAAAGCCAGACCTCTTTAGGTTAAAGTTAATCTTCACCATACAAAGGGGTTGAAAAGAAGTTCTGACACAGCTCTCATATAATTCTGGCATCCAAATTACCACCAATTTACCATATTAGGTTCCTGCTTAATATGGAACACTGTTCTCTACATTACCTCTATAATTCTTTTTTTGACCTAGAATTTTCCTCCCACTCACATCTTCTCTTGTGGTACAGTCAAGGATCTTCCAACACCAACCTAGAGTAGTATGAAGCATTCCTAGCACCAGAAAACAACTGTCATTTCTCCACTGTTTCTGCATTGAGCCAAGCCTTCTCAAGGTCAAGATGCATTCTTATCCTTTACATTCCTTCACTCTACCATGACCCCTGGCTGTTTTCCAGCATTCAGCATTGCATCCTGGATTCTGCTATTCAGTGTCTGTGAGCTGGGCACACAGGCTGCTGGAAATGATCCTTTACTTGCTCAGGAAATGCCATACAGAGTTTCTCTGCCTCAGATGCTATCCTGCTGTCGTTGTTGCTGCTGCTGCTACTACTGGAACCTTCCACGTAGAGAGCAGCTACATGTTTCACCAGACCATTTAGTGGTCATTTTATTGCCCACATGGCTAGCTCACATGGTGTATCTGCACATTAAAATCTTTGTCAAATTCCTGAGTG
>NW_006442484.1:39466490-39470769 GCF_000325575.1 Pteropus alecto
CTCTCCATTATTTTGTTGGGGGTACATACAAAAATTGTGCATTTAATAAAACTTGAGAGCCAAAGAAATTAAATGATTGGGTGAAAGTCCCAGAGGTAGTGAGTGACCAAGCCAGGACAGGAATGAAGGCCCTCTAACTTATTCCCTGATTTTCCTAAGTTGCCTGCCAAAAAGTATTGGATCCAGCAGACTTGCTGCATGAAATTTTCTGCTTACAGAAGCTCATGAAGCATCAAATCAACAACAATTTCTGTTGGCTGTACCAGGATCAAAATCTCTGAGGAAGGAGTTCCCTCCCTTCATGACTCTGGGGCAATAAACTCTTCTTTAGATCAGTGACCTAATCTCATCTTTTAAGTGTTAAACTCTTGAACCTTTTCCATTTTATAAAGTCACCGGGTCCAGCTCCATCAGTCTGCTTTTACCCATGATAGAATTATGGAGTTTCAGATCAGTTAAGGAGCTATCTTTTTCCAACTGAGAAAAGGAAGTAGAGAGAGATGCAGTAACCTTACCTAATTAGCAGGAGAGTTAGAATTGGAGCCCATGTCTCCTTCCTCTCTGCCCACTGTCTACTAGGGGCATGTTTTAGTTTTCTGCATAGAGAAGGAAAAATGGAATAGAAATCAAGCTTATCAGAGACTCACCATCCCTGTTAACCCCCACCAAGCCATCCAATACCCATCCTTCTTTCTCTAATAAATGCTTAGACTCCAGTTCCCAGAAGCCCTGTGTCTCAGTATGTCCACGTGACAAAGTTCTGAAAATGAAAAGTAAACGGAAATACAGTTTGTTATTTCTAGGATATCTTCTCAAAAGAGGTGGTATGGGCCCTTCTTTGCCCTTCCTTCTTTCCTGCCGCCTGTAATATAGATCGTGGCTGGAGCTCTAACACATGTCAGATCAGGGGCATGGAAATAGAAGCATCAAGCTAGAGAGAACCTCGGGTCTGACACTGAGAAGATGTCATACCAGCTCTGGATTGCCTATCCAGAGGTGTGTGTGTGTGTGTGTGTGTGTGTGTGTGTGTGTGTGTGTGTGTGTGTGTGATTGAGAGAGACAGACAGACAGACAGACAGAGAGACAGAGGAATGAGACAGAGAAACAGAACCAGAGACACGAGGAAAGAATTTTTTGTCTTAAATCTGAAATTAAATTACTCTTATTTGGGTTTTGTGTCACGTGCAGCTAAACCTATTCAACTGAATTTCTAAGATCGAGATGAATCTAAAAGGACTTAGCTTGAATGGGCTCTTTTATATATATATTTGTATTTTGCTTTTTTAATATATCTTGTTCAGGAATATATTTCACCCAGTTCAAGTTCCTAGGGATGGTGCCAGAAGTGGCTTAGCTATACTCAGCAAGCGTGCTTCTGTTCCCTTAGTGTGGAGTTGCCACTGGAAGGGTGGTAATCAGCTTCTCTTTGTGCCTGTGATGACATCTAGCCAGTAGGGTTTCATTCTCAGCACCAAGGGGTCTGGGAGTCCAAATGGTTTCCTGGACTTCACAGTCTACCTAAGTGCCAATCAGTGAGTATTTTTATATAGTCAGAGAATATGAATCTGTATGATTTGAAAACCTTGAAGAAACTTGCTGCCTTCTCCCAACCTAATTTTATTACCATTAAAAGCTCATAATTTCATTTTCTCTTTTACTATTTATGTTAAGTTATGCCAAGACAGAGTAGTTCCAAGAAAAAAATACCTCAAAAATACTCTTCCATGCTCTTAATGCTTGATCTGATGAATAGCTGTACCACACATACCTTGCTATTTGATACATTCTCAGTATTTTTTAAGACTCTTGGTTTTTAAAGGTCTCAATTTTTAACTCTGGTCTTTGATTATCTACAGTAGTATTTTCTTCCAGTTTCTACCTTGTTATGAACCTACTTATCTTACCACCAGTTCAAAATTAATTATAACAGGTGGTTTTAATCTCAAAAGTAAATATCTTTCCCATCTCTTTGCATCACTATCCACTAAGAGAGTGAGAGAAAGCAGATGGAGTCTGGAAGTTAATCTTAGATAATGAAGTAATTTTGTATAGTGCCTACATCTTTTTTTAAAAAAATTAACTACATTTATTATCCTTTAGATGAAAGTCTAAGTACTTAATGGGGAAGTCATAGAGATGAAAGCATATATATCAGATTTTGTAATCTGAAATGCAGTAAGTCTCTGGAAATTTAGTTTTCTTTCAAAGGTAGCCTGCGGCAGCATGACTAAGAACAGAAAACAAACTCCATGTGTTCTTTTACAGTAATAGGGAAGGTATCTCAAACCCAGAAAGCTGAGTCAACTTTATGACATCAACATGGAAGGGTAGAAATTGCGTGATGATCACCTAAATTTTGGTAAGGGGGCACTACTCTTTATTATCCTGAAGGCTTGATGTCTTTGGGAGTAGAGTGAGAAGGCATGATAGCATTGAATTTCCTGTATCCCATAAAGGATAGCTGCCTCTAGTGGTTGTGTGACTCCTATCTAGAGCCTAACAAATGTTGGAAAGTACGCATTTTGCAGTGGGACTTGGTGGCCTACTGTGACAAACAACTACCAAATCTCAGCAACTTAATCCAAAAATTTTCTCACTTCAGTTATAGTCTAGTGAGGGTGGGGTGGCTGGTCAAGTCTATAGTTAGTTGTTCAGGTACCTAGTTTCCTCTGATCAAATGACCCTACTCTCCCCCAAGGTCCACTGGCCTCTCCTGGATCTGCTGCATTTAAAAAAAGATGGAGAACATGGAGGATTACATGTTCTCCATCTTTTGTAGACTAGATCTATATGTAGTTTATTCGTTTTTGTCCACCTGCCCAATTGCCAGATCTTAGTCAGAAAGCTCACCTGACCATAAGGGAGGCTGGAAAATGCGGTATACATGTGAGCCAAGGAGGAAAAGGAAAGCATTTTGGAAAACAGCTAGCCAGAATAATTACAAACAAGAAAGGAGTCAGGATACAAAAAAGGTAAAGAACAATAAGCAAATATATACTGTTTCAGTTGAGAGGAGATGAGATTGAAGACATTGGTAGAGATATTGCTTTTCAACAAGGGGTAGAAAAACTCATTCTCTGAGACTAGAAAGAAGGCAATATAGGTGTTAAAAAGCACTAATAGAGAACTTTACAACCATATTTCTTTATAATTTCTGGGGGAACTCAGGAGACAGTAGATCCGAGAGCATGATCACCACATAAAGTACCAAGAAAGCAGGAAGGGATGAATATCAGCTATTGTTCGGCTCTCTTATACAGTGTGCTCTGGGGGCCTCTGTATTTTCCTGGAAAAGGGGTCGCTTTTTTGGCACAGAGTCATCTTGTGCCTAAGGGGCTGCAAATCACCCAGATGAGGCGCCTTTTTCTAATTCAACCATCCAGAGAGGACATCTTTTCCTAAATTCACACAAAGGTATCATGTGGGTTAACAGTGGCCCCACTCAACATTAGGGGTGACTTGGACCAGACCAAAGCAGATATATGAGAAGTGGTGCTGTGCCTCCCCTGTGTGGGGCTCTGGGAGCATGCTAGAAGGGACTTAAGAGAACTGTTCTCAAGTCCCCAGAGCTGGGTCTTTACATTCGTTATGACTGCTATTTTATTTAAAACTACTCTTTATCCTGGTATTTTAAAAAGACGGTAGAACATTTTTGTCATGTCCTATGGTTTTAAAGACTTATTGTAATGAGGCTGTCTGTTCTTCTTAGAACCTTACCTTCATTGCTAGTTATTGCTGAGGGCTTTGCAGCTACATGGATTTTGCTTATTGTGGAAAATTGTCAGTGCTGCAAGCAAAGAAAGGTATATCTAACTTTACCTCTAACTAACTAGATGACCTTGAGAGTCTTTTCACATCTTGGACCCTGCATTGTCTCAGCTGTAAAATGCTCTCATTTTGTTAGTACTGATGGTTCCTTTAGCACATGATGACCAATTTCCCTTTCAGTTCTGACATTTATAGATTCTAGGATATGTAACAAGTGCAATATTTTAGACAAAGACATTTTCATGTAAAAATTTAGGAATCCCAGGAAGATACAACCGTACATTTATCAGTTTTAATGAAAATAAACAAGACTACTTATTTAGAATGTAAATGTAAAATATCTTTATAAAACTTTTGTAAACTACTCGGTAGCACTATCATGAAGCAGATAAACAGTAAATCAAATTTATAACATAAAACTAAACCTGTGTTATTTTATATTAGAACAGTGCTTGTCACATAGTAAACACAATATAGGTACATATTATTATAATCATTATTACTATTATTA
>NW_006442484.1:39470811-39490811 GCF_000325575.1 Pteropus alecto
GATAAAAAATTCTTCAAAACTGAGGTTGCATTTTAGTGGAGTTGGAAATGTGTGTATAGGCCCCTTCATTCTGGTGTAGCTTTGGCCTTCCACAAGGGACACTAATGAGTCTTTACTGAAATATTTTCCTTTATGAAAACCGATTGGAATAACAAAGAATAGTAAAATTGCATGGAATTCCTGGCAAGATGACCTTTTTATGCTTTTAGTCAAACAGTATATCACATTTTGTTATTTTTTTTAAAATGTGCGTTGAGTCCTTGAGTTTTTCCAGTGGTCACCTTTGTCTCTCATTTCTTATTCCTTAATAGCAGTCTTAATCAAGCTTTCAGTACTCGAATGTGTTGTTAAATATTTTGAGAGGGTGTATCCCTGATTATATGACCAAAACATATCATCAAGTATTTATTGTATCATTATTGAGATACTTAATCCCTATGCAGAGAAGAATTTTTAAGATACCCTAGTAGATTTTTATAAAGATTTCAAGGATAACCAAATCCAAAACAAAATTTAGGTCTTAGCATAAAAACTACTCATATCATAAGAGCAAATGAGGGCAGTATCTGCATTCTGAATTAGAATGATAGTAGGCTTAAATGTGAGTCAATAATAACAGTGTTTATCTCACATAGCCAAATTGACCATCGTGATGTAATGAAACTTAGGATAATAATAGAATTGAATTAGAAGCAAACTAAGAAATCAAAAAGTAAGAAACCTTTCTTTTCACGTTAGGAAATTGAGACCCAGAGAGCATAAATGACTACCAGAAGGGAGCACAGCCATTTATGGCAGAACTTGGACTGAGGAGACCCTTGACTACGAGCCAATTTTTCTTTCTATTTTATATGTCTCCAAGAAAACGTGCAGAAGCCTATGGCTGCGTTCCATTCCCAGCTCCACCTAACAGTGAGACCTGGCAACGATCAAGGACCCTTCAGGCCTTCTATTCTTATCTGTAAAATGATAAGGCTGCACCAGACAAGCACTTAGATCTTTTTTAGCCCTATACTACTTAGATTCCCTGCAATGGGTCATTTTTCTTAGTAATATAAACCAGATCTTTTTCTCGGGAACAATTTAAACTTATAATTTTGGAACTGTAACTATGGATATGAGGCTCTTAATCATCAAAGCATTTTTTCTAAACACTTAAGCTGATGCAATTTTCAGAAATTCAGAAAACAAATTTTGCAATCACTTTTCATAGTGATTGAAAGAAGGTAAAAGGACAGATATGAGAGACATAATTATATGGTACATTTAGTCAACGAATATGCAGGCAAAATGTCAAAAAATAAGGGCATCCGTCAGATGTTTTAACTACCATGACTCACTGCAGTATGGATTTTCCTCCTTGGAATCTACATTTGTTAGCAGCATGACCTCTGTTCACTGGCCTTGATTCTAATTCTGACCCTTTTGCCTGCAAACAATATGACTTTGAGCAAGTGATGTTTCTAAATCTCAGTTTTCTCATGTGTGAAATAAAAATAAGAGTAGTTCTTACCTCACGTTGGTAAAGTAAATAAATGGCAATAATGTATATAAACATTTAGTAACATACTTGACATATAGTAAACACTTAAGAAATGTCCTTACTGAATAGTTAATTCCTAAGCTGTACAAGTTGTTAAATAATTTGAACATCACTTCTGTCTACAATGAAGCATGATTGGGAAGAAAGACAACATCACCAAGTGGAGAAACACCTGGACTGGTGCCAGCTCACTGAGGGAGTGCTTAGGAGGTAGTGGCTGGATGAACCAATGTTTAGATGCCAGATATCAGACTAAGATAACACTAAAGATCGCTTCAAAACTAAAACTCTTTTAGGAACCAAAGTAGTGTACAGATAATCTGCCTACTATCTTCTTCCGTAGTATATAAAACTCTTAGTTTTCTTCTTTTCCCTCCTCTTCTGTTACAGAGCTGGTGTGATGAAAATTGAGTATATGAAATGAGAAAATATAACACTTTATAAATGTGCATTTCACTTTTGATTTTCATTGCTAATCCATAAAAGTCATAGCAAATCTTCCAGAAATATATTTTGTGTATTTGCCTGAAGATTACTTTAAGCTTATTCTTTATTTTTCCTTACCAAAGTATAAAACTATACTGCTAGTAAAATTATGTTTTGAACTACTTTCAAGGTAATTAGAACCTTTAGTACACTGAGCTAATTCCTTGTGTTCTTTCATAGTATTTTTTTATATGTCTTGACATTTGGTTGCCATAAAAAAAGATCATGCAGCTCATCATATAACTTTTATTAAATAATCATATACATGATATAGGACAAGGAAATACAAGGTAAGAAACATGGGTCTACCTTTTGATTTTTCTATCATAAAAGACACAATAATGACATAAAGTGCTGAGTGATATACAAATCCAAATTTATATGATAGACTTATATTTCAACTAACTGAACTAGGCCAATGCAACACATAAAGGACTTCTATTATGTGTAAGCTTCAGTTTTCAAAGTCACAGCTTCTATCTGATCTGTCTGGGAAATCTCAGGAAGGCATTAGGTTGTGGAGAAGGCATAAGAACAGATGGCTATTGAATGTATTGCACTTGAATTTTGTGCCATGGCACCATGCTCTGGGAATTTTAGACATATTATCTTTTATAAATCTCATCACAATCTCATGAAGTGAGTGTTCTCATCTGAGTTCAGAGGTAACTTTCCCCTTCGTCACACAATGAGTCATAAGCTGAGAAAGAACTGCAAAGTCCTTATTTCCACTATCCCACTTTTCTAGGATAAAGTAAAATTCAACCTTTTTTCTTAGCAGTATATAGCTCAACTACTTGTCACTGAATTACCACATCTGGAGCTATTTTATCTTTTTGCTTACATTTTGCTTTTATATACTTATGAAAAAGCTGCATTCTAAAAAGAAACAGACTTTTATTCAGACATAAAAATAGGCTAATAGCAATGACAGGGATGACTGTGAAAGGGGAAGAAAAGCAAATGATATTGCCAAATCTATATTAGGAGTTACAGTGTTCATCAGAAAAGAACTTGAGCATGTCATATTGTGAAGTAACATATGACAGAGGATACAATGGGATGCTGTGACTGATTTCATTTACCATATGGTGTGTTGACATATCCTTTTTCCTTGGGGGAATGCAGTAAGGATGAAAGGAGAAAGGAATCCTTCGAAAGTGTATTGAATAATCATCTGAGTCTGAATGGATTTTGATTATACCACCATGCACAATGACTCCATGAGGATATGAAATACCAGACTCCGAATGTATGCTGTACCATCCACCAGTTACTGACATCAGTCAAATATGAATTATTTCAGCAGGCTGGACTCTCCCAGCGTTATTCCATGGCTCCCAGGGATGGTATGGAAGGGACCAAGGCCAAGTGCCACTTATTTGTGAATTGCTGTTTTTGTGATTATAACACAATAACGCTTCACATTTTCATCAGTAATCTGAGGGACCAGTAATGAAAATAAAGTATACAGAATAAGGTCTCCGTATATGGATGGATTCAGCAACATTATCAAGAGTATGCTTAAATACATAATTATGGAGCATTCGCCTACTCAGAGGTTAGATAAAGAGAATACTGATTTAATCATGATGCTTAAAATTTAGCACAAATGAGATATTGGAATAGAAGCAACTGAACATTCTTATAAGAACCAAACAAAGCACGAATTTTTCATCTGAAAAGGCCCTACTTACTTATTTATCTATCTACACAAAGTACAATGCACAATTTTTTGGAAACAATTATTGTCAAGCATGCAAGCTGAAGTATTAAAAATGTAATATAAGGACACCATGGGGAGATTAAAGTAACATATGGAGATCTTTATAGAATCTTTCACAAGTTCTACTCTTTTTTTTTTATTTCAATAAAGAATGGTTTTATTTTGACCAAAATATTTAAACTGAAGAGTCTCACTGCTTTATTAAAACCTGGAGCTAAGACAACAAGGGAATGTTCACCAAAGCATCGCAGAAACAGACATAGTGAGTAGACTTTTTGTCCTTTATCTTCACTAGTCAGTGATGTTTGTAGCTGGGAAATTTTCCTTCACCGAAGCTTTAGTGAGTAATGAACATTCTAGGTATGCTTCTCTCTTCAGGGTGCCATTTAGAAATAATTGTTCTCTTATGGAAAAACTGATTTACTCCTTACTATGTACAAGGCTTTTATAGGTAATATTGTGCCTGTTTTATAGTTGAAGCTTAGGAAGGTGAAAAGGCTTGGAGAAGGGAGGAAGTGTGCCCTTGGGTCAGGCCAGAGCCCATTGTCATTCCAGAGCTCATCCCTTAAAATAAGCCATTTGGTTACACATTGTAGATCACTCTACATTGTAGAATAATAATATATATCTACTGCTAGAATTACTAATGGTACAAGCTAGCTAGCTATATAAAGCACAGAACTCTTTTTCTTCATATATCACAGTGTTAATAGTAAAGTGA
Organism: Pteropus alecto; assembly: GCF_000325575.1. Taxonomy (NCBI): domain Eukaryota; kingdom Metazoa; phylum Chordata; class Mammalia; order Chiroptera; family Pteropodidae; genus Pteropus; species Pteropus alecto. The sequence continues at coordinate 39,475,288 of NW_006442484.1, forward strand.
GTTTGGAGATTGATTATGAACTTTTGATATGAACACCTTATTTTGTATATTTTTTTGAGTCATGAACACAGACAAATGAGTAGTGTATGTTGCCAAGAATTCTACCTTTCCTAATAAAAAGTTATGGATATTTTTTTACCTTCTCAGTGAAAACCATATCTTAATTCAAATAATAAAATCTTGTTTGCAGAGTGGAAGTTACTCTACCTTATTGAAATTTTGTTTGTTATGTATCATTTAATATCTAAAAGTTTCTGTTAAACAGAGAAATGTTATATTTTAGATTTCAAGAACAAACCAATATTTGGCAGGACACAGGGCAGAGCCTGTTTTTGCTTCTCTTTAAAAGATAAAATGCAAGAGCAGAGAGCCCTATGTTCTGCCACTGATAATCAGGTGATAATGGACAACGCCCCATCTGACAGCCGGCAGATGCTTGCCGGTTTTCTTTAGTAGCTGGTATAGGAAACAAATGGCATGTGTTGGTTTCTTTCACCCAACACAAATGAACTTGATGTGCATTTAGTCCTGTTCCACATAAACAGACATCGCTGATTGGACCGGAGACCAAGAAGAGTGTATAGTGAAATTTCATCCTTGGAAAGGAAGAATCAAACCTATTTGCTGGTGTCACTTTCATAGTAGTTTTATATTCAGTCTAAATCTTTTGAAAACTATGAAGTTGCACCTACATTTATTTAATTACTTTGCCTGTTTGAGAAAAAGGGAGGAAAAACCTTCAATGCATTCAATCACTTTTTCTGTTTGTTTCCTGCTTCAAGATGTAAACCAAGTGGGGTCAAGAGGAGTAACACTGAGTTCTGGTTAAAGTCACAATGCTCATTAATTTTTTACATTTCTTTATGCCTCGTCTTTGAAAAAGAGTGGAGATAATGTCTGGTACTGTGAAAAAAAAAAAACAAGTCTTAGGTTATCGGGAAAAAACAATTGCCTTTAAAGCTCATTTTGAAAACATATAGCTTAGATAAAATAACATGGAAAGAAAATAGAAAGAAAAATCAAGGTCTACACCTGATTCACAGTACTGTGACGCTGACTGTGATTTTTATAATAATGTAATCCAGTCTACAATGTGAAATACATGAGATTTAGTGGAATTATGGGGTTTGCTAATTGGGCCATATAACCTGTTAATAATAGCATTGCTGGGACTAGACCCCACATGTTAAGTGGCTAAATAAAATGTGCTCGAGTATGGATGGAATAGAAGATAGAACTTACAAAGTAAGGAAGGGTGCGCCTTTCTATGCTGAAGTTCTGAGTGACCCACAAGGCCTTTCCCAAGCAGTACCAATGGCTAAGCCTTCTTGGAGTGGGAGGGAATTTGAGTGTGAATACAGCCAAAATTGGTCTGTCCCGGCATCATGCTTTTCAACAGCAATTTTTTAATATTAGACCATGGACCCTCATCTGAATCACCTGAGGTACTTCTCAAAGTTGGAGATTCTAGGGCCTCATGCACTACTATTGAATCAGAATCTCTGGGAAATGAACCAGAGAACTGACATTTTAAACAAGCTCTTTGGTTTTTTATGTGGATGCAGGTTTGTGAAAGCACTTGTAAAGAAGCTGAATTAAAGTGAAATGATGTCCCCCTCCCTGCATGAGACTCGAATATACCCTTTTTATTTAACTGAAGAAATTGTGGGGCTATATTAAATTGATATTAGGACAGTAGCTTTGATGATTAGAAAGCTGAATTTTAAAATTAAAAAAAATAAGATAGAATTAATCTGCAAGACTGTAGATATTAATACCTGATTATTTTTCAAATAGTGTTCAAATGAAGATAATCCTTTGATTTAAATACAGGAGTTGTCTTTTATTATGCGTGGAATTTTCATTTGATTTTGATAATCCAAGGCCATTTCAAGGATGTATTAAGCTTTCTGTATCATTTGAACAAAGAGATCATTCTTGAAGTTTTGTATTTTAAACAAAGTGAAATGATAGTAACAGGATGAGTAAATTGATTTTTGAAAAAAATTTACTGTCACTATGTACGTTTCTTTGTAGTTTTTAATAATGCCGTTTTTAAACTTCATGCATTTATACCTTATTTGCTTCCAAGATATTTAATTGATAATAATAAGTGTTATAATTTTAATGTAATGAAGGAATTATATTAACTAAAGAGGCGTTTTGGATACTCTGAGTGGTATGTTTAGTTTTGTGTTTTTTTATCAGTTGTCAAAAAAGAAATGAAAAAAAATTACATTCTAGCATTCAAAAATTTGTTTTTTTAGATTTTTCTTTAGCTCTTTAATTTTTTAGAGAGATTTTAATAGTGGTCTGAGAACAAGGGTTATTTATATCTTCTAGTGAGCTTGGGAAATGTGGCTGTTAAATCTTGGAGACTCTTGGTACACATTACCAAATCAAAGTCTTGAGGGCATTCCACAGTTAAAAATAAACCTGTTCAATTTTTGAATCTCAGTTCAATTGTTAAACAAATTTAATTTTATAGGCATAGACATTTTTACTTTTATACACAATAATATCTTCCACAATAATTTTCTTTTAAAACTATTTTGGAAACAACATAATTCTCATTCTGGTGAAAAGAGCATCTATTTCTTCAGGAAATACATTCTCCCAGGTATCACATTACAAAAGAAATTCACCTTGGGGGAAATGAGGCTTTTACAGGGGACATTAAATCACACAACAAATAGGAACTTCAACAGAAAACACAGAAGAATTCTCTGTAAAATAATTTCTTGTATCTACCCTCAATGAATGTCTCTGCATTTAAATTAAAGTAGACTTCTGTATCAGTGATTCTATAGTAGAAAAATCTCATGTCGTTCAGATGTGCACCTTTCCAATCATGTAACTTGACACAGATTGGAGCTCAGGCTACCTAGGAATAGGATTTCCTTTAACTCTCTTTATTAAGTATCACTTCTGGCAGCCAGACTTTTGATAGCCCTGGAGTGAGCAAATAGGAGATTATACTCTTTGAGTGCTCTGTGTTTCTGATTGAAGGGTAACAAGCATAAAAAGGCAGAATTCATACTTGATTAGAAATGAAGAGAAATCTCTTTTTTAAAAATAATTTTTTACTTTTGAATTACAGTTGACATACTATATTATACTAATTTCAGCTGTGCAACATAGTGATTACACATTTATATAACTTACAAAGTGATCACCCGAATAAATGCAGTAACCATCTGACATCTGACATCATACTTATTTATTATAATACCATTGACTATATTCCCTGTGCTACACTTTACATCCCCATGACTACTTTGTAACTACCAATTTGTGTTTCTTAATCCCTTCTCCTTTTCCACCCACCCCCCAAACTCCTCCTCCTGTCTGGCAGCCATCAAAATGTTCTCTGTGAGTATCTGTGAGTTCGTTTCTGTTTGTTCATTTATTTTTTTTTAAATTCCACATATAATAAAAATCATATATTTGTCTTGCTCTATCTGACTTATTTCAGTTAGCATAATACCCTCTAGGTCCATCCTATGTCTCCCAGTCTTGGTAAAGCAGCCTTATACAGTAGGTATCCTGTGGAATCTAGTGGCACAGTCTCCCTGGTCACCTGAGCCAGGTGCTGCAGGTTTGTCCCTTGCGTGGGTTGTGTGTGCTCTCCTGATGTAGTTGATTGCTGTTAGCATGTCAATGGGAGGAGTTGACCCTCGGGCTGATTGGTTGTGAGGACTGGAGGTGACAACAGTAGAAGAGTCTTTGTGCAAGGCTGACCCTACAGAGCAGAATTTGCTTTAGTGGGGCTCTGGTGCCGCCAGTTCTGTCCTTTGGGTGTGTCTTTTGTGGAGGTAGTCGGCTGGTTCTCTGATGCAGTCTGAAGCTGGCCCTGGGTGAATTGGTTCTGGGGCCTATTGAGAAGGGCTTTGTTGCTGTCCAAGATCAGCCGCTGCCTGTGCTCTGCCTGAATTCACTTAGTATGAACTACAGAGTGATCTGCAGATGGTTGCTACTTCTGTTGGGCTTGGGGGTGACTGAGAGAGGCTAAGCTGCAAACTGAGACCAATCTGAAATTGTAGACAAATCCCGCTTGGGTCTTACCAGAGTGCCTCACACAGAGGTATGCTGCAAAGTTTTCTCCAGAAGCACATGATCTCTGATCAGGTACCTGAATTAGGGTTCAGTTAAGACTCTAAAGTTCAAACTATGGAACAAGATTTTTCAACCTGGACTTTTCAAAGAGCAAGAGTAACTAACAGTTCTAATCAACTATAAGACTTTTATTACTACTCTTATGGCACTTTTGAGTTTAAGCAAGTTTTCTTTGCAGTATACATGCCAACATGAGTAAGCCAAAACATACAATCCCAGATAACTGAAAATAATTAACCTGCTAATTGAGTCATTTAGACTCTTGAAATTTTATAAAATTACAGTTATGAACATAGTATGAGACAGGAAGAAGAAAAAAGGAATTTAAAATCAGAGTAGAACTTAAACAATTTTTGCAAGAAATGAATAAAAAGATGTCATAACCTAGTTGTGACAGAACTATTAATAACAAGAAAAAAGGTCATTTTACAAATGCAGCTTGAAAAAAATATGGAATCTAAGTCTTAATCATTACCTAACTATATAAGTCAGTAATGAACATTAAAAATAAAAATAAAAGAAATATTTCATTTGGACAGCCAATATTGTAAAACCAGACTGTAAGTAAAAAATAATAGTAATAATAAATATAAATGCAATTAGTAGAAGCAGAAGTAAAGGTCATTCATTTACATTATTAATAAGTATAGGCAATTAGTATAATGGTCTTTCCTTCTGTATCTGCTTGCTAGTAAGTTCTTTCACTTTAATAACATTTCATGAAATATACAAATGCTGTGCATTTAGAAATATTTCTAAATAAGTAACTTTGATATGTCTATTCAAATTTTTTAATTATAGGCATAACTCCTTTTTCATTTTTAAGTTTTTGACATCTTCAACTTTATGGAAGACCCTTCCAGAAAACATTTTTCAGATTTAGAGTACTTTCTCTCTCACTTTTTTAAGGATTAATTAATCCATTACATTAAATTTGCCACAAACTGTGCACATATAAAGTGAAACTAGACTTTCTCATATAGTCATGTCTCACTAACCAAACAAGAGTTTAGATTCATGAATATTTAAGAAAAGCTAGTGTATCTGCCTGACTATCTGTTACACATCCACCTATTAAGGTCACAACCTTCACTTTGCACAGAGTGCTTCATCCATTTGGGATCGGATCTTTTGTTAATACTGTCCTTGATGTTATCATCTGGTAGGCAGCATAGCTCAGTTTATAGCAAATACATTCATATATTTCAGTCCCTCCACTGATTTTTGAACAGACCCAATTGGTTGCTGAAGGATGTTGGTGTGTGGATGCCTTAGGTTAGAGGGAAGGAACATTGCTAGTTGCCTGTTAATTAGAAATAATGAGGGAAAGGAAATTAAATCCTACTGCCTCCTTGCCCCAATTCAAAGAGACATTGATCAATTCATGCTTCTAAAAGTTCCCTCTCAAATTATCTTAAGTCCTTAATGATGCTTACACTAGTTCCTGCTTGCAAGAGTTTCATATTTGCAGTTCTGCTGTGTCCAAAGGTGATCTATGAGTCAAAAAGATGTGCTGAGATAAGGCAGGTGGGAGGTGAGGTGAGGAGCTGTTGCTAGTCTTCAAAGACACAGATTTGTCCTGAAAGTAAGTTCAGAAAAATAAAGAAAAGCTTTTTAAACTAAGAAAATACAATATTCGTATTTTACATGAATACACTTTGGATGTCATTTGATTATCCAAGGAAACTGCTTTTGGTTTCCATTAAGTGAATTGAAACATAAAAGGTGAAAACTTTTAAAAACTATTTAGAGTATTATTGAATTTTGTTTGACACCAGAGATGACAGCAAATGTGATTAATTGCCACTCCTAATTGCAGTTTCATTCCAGTGGTTATTGCTTGTCAGTATCAATTAATAGCTCAACCAAAACCTCATTCATTCCAAAATATTAAAGAATGATGGCTTGTGGGAATTATGCTAAACTAGCACTTTCAATTAGATTTTGAATTTTATCGGATACTGAATAATAGTTTATGAGTTTATAATAGTACCAGTAAGTTGTTGTTGAATTGTAATTACTATAATTATGTGTGTTTATCTAGAGATTCGTAATTAGTATTATCTTCATGTTTAAAAATAGACCATTGTACTTAAATTCTCACTTAATGTATAGCTTCTGAAGATTATTATATAAAAGAATGGGCTTCAAAAATTATCAGTTCCCATAATCAGGCAGAAGTGTAATGATCACGACTATTGGCTTATCTGGAGGGAAAATGGTTGAAGGTAAACAACCTGATGAGGTACAATTTGAAAGATGAAGCTTCTGTACACTCTATAAGTGGTCTGAACTTTATGTTCAAGTTTTTTTTTCTATAATGTAAAGAATCGACCATGTGGGTTTATAAAAACAAGGATATATAAAAGAGTAGCAAAACTGAATGAGTCCTGTTTTAAGGACTTAAAGTACAGGTAAACAACTTTCTAGTTGAAAGGATTGAACCTTGAATTTCATTTTACTTCCAGAACCTTTTTGAATTTGCTTCCAAAATTATTTTTTTCCACAGAATTTGTTTCCATTAATCCTTAGAATAGTAGAGAAAGCATATACATTTCAAATTTGATGCCATAAAATATAAGCTTTGCACTTTTGCAGTAATACTGTATAAAGCAGGGATCTCCAATCCCCGGGCCACTAACCAGTTTTGGTCCGTGGCCTGTTAGAAACCGGGCTCCACAGCAGGAGGTGAGCCTCGGGCAGTGAACGAAGCTTCATCTGTATTTGCAGCCGCTCCCCAGCGCTAGCATCACCACCTCAGCTCCACCTCAGATCATCAGGCATTAAATTCTCATAGGAGCACCGGTCCTTGGTGTCGAAAAGGTTGAGGACTGCTGGTATAAAGTAAACAATCTACCAGGGCAAATAGCATTTAAATAATATCTTCCAAAAGTAGATTTCAGAGAGTTTAGCAATCCAGTCCTGAATTTAAAAATTTTAAACTAAAACCTGATAAAATTGTTAATCTGGAATATTTAGAGTAGATTGAAGCCAACAAAATGTAGCTTCAATTCCCTTTTTCTTAGCATAATTAAACCAGTAGCCGTTAACTGAAAATAAAAGAAAAATTAGGGACTATATGTTCAAATGAAGGGAATGTTGAAAGGAGGTCTGGTTGTTTGGGAAACATGAGGATTGTCCCAACTCATTCAGTTGATCTGAATGACTATGTGGTAATTGTACATTAATATGATTGAAAAAGAAATGAATAGACTAAGTCACAGGGTTCAGTTTCACTTTTATAGATTGCTGTTTTCATCAATTTGATTTATTGAACAATTGCTCAAATTGTTTCAAAATTTTGTGTATTGAGCTCAAATTATATTTTGTTCTGTGTTATTATTTCTTCATTAATGAGTTGAGTACCTTTATCAGTGTTGATATAAATGCAGGAAATGTGGAGAGCATAAAATTAGATAATGAGTAGATTTGAAGCAGATGGCACCATATGAAAGAATAAGAATGGTATCTCTCTTGTTCTAGATACATTTCTTCCACAAATGCTGCTGGAGATACCATTAACCATTCTGCCAACACTTATACTTATGTTGAACTCTATGTCAAAGAAAAGTTTCACTTATGGGTTGTTAAACAGTGTCTCTTCTAGCAACCTGTGCTATGTATTTGTTTTCTGAAGCCTTTTTTGAAACCTAAGTGCAGAATTTATAACAATGCTTTTTGAATTAGATGGCCTGTGCTCTATTCTCAACCCCTCTCTACTTATTAGCTCTGTGACTTACAGAAAGTAACTTTACTTCTCTTTGCCTTGGTTTTCTTATTTGTAAAGTGGGAATGGACAGTATCTCATAGTCCTGTTTTAAGGATTAAAAGTACGGGTAAACACATAGAGAGTACCTATACACAGTAAGGACTAACATAAAAGTTGTCATTTTTTATTGCCTTTGTTCTTTTTATATTAAGGATTGGATTGTCAAATACTGACTACAGTCTTGGCTTAAGTGTGGATATGGACTCTCATAGAACACTGGTATGCTCTTTTAATTTCAGCCAATCTTTTCAGTCTGCCAGTTTGCTTTAGGACCCCAATGCTGTTTTACAGTTTTTAGCTATGTAAGATCTGCAAAGATGACAGGTTTGCCTTCACATCTTCATACAAGCCATTCATAATAACGTTCAGCAAGTCACGCTGAGTGTAGAGCTCTTTGGCACATCAACAGGGGTCTCCTTGCCAGGGTGAAACTGATTCACTAATCTTATACTCTTTATACAATGGTTCAACCAGCTTTGCATCTGCTTAGCTAAATTATCATTCTGCTCGCACATCTCTATCCTGTGTATGAGAATATCATAACAGAGATTGTAGAATGGCTTCTGAAATACTTATAAAACTAACAATGCCTCAACATCTTAATTGAATTTTAATATAGGCAACCTGTAGGCTTACTCAATTATCTCACTCCTTGCAGAATACCTATAGCTATACCCCCCACATAAAAAAAACAAAAGGACGGTGAACCAATGAATAGTCTTTGTTATTCTCATTATTATAACTTGACTGTCGTGGCTTTCCAAATGTTTTAAAAATGAGAGTTTATATTTTTTAATTTCTAGCATATACAGGAAATACATCCGCATATCTCTTTGTTTTGTAGTTGCCCCTTCAACCATGTATAATTATCTCTAAATAATCCTATACTTTTAATAAACCCCATAAATGAAAATCCCATTGCTGCCCAAGTATGATGGTACCTATCCTTAAACTCCATATACACAGTTTATAAGGAGAAATTGCTGGAAAGAACAGCAATAAGTATCCTACCTCTCATTGACCATTATTCTAGGCCCCTAGGAGCACCGGGCTTAATGTATTCAGAGACTTTCATCATATCCTTTCTCTTCTCTCCTTTCTTCCTCCTTTCATACATTAAGCACTCTCTTCTTGAGCAGGCAAGCACTTGGGCATATGAACAGCTTGAGAAGCTGATGGCTCTTTGGTATCAATGAATGTGAAATCTTAATAACTTCAAAGGGTAATTATGAAATCTCCTCTGTCTTTGTATGATATATAATACTTCCACCACCTTCTGTACCCTACTCACCCCACCACAATATTTAATAAATGCCTGGGACTAGGAGAACCTGTATCACAGGAAGACAGTTAAATTGAAACCAAGGGACTAAAATTCAAATACTGATACTATCGTATCTTGATTGCATGGAAAAAGTTCCTTCTTTGTATTTCAGGATACTCATTTATAAAATGGAAAGATAAGACTAGATTAATAATTGTATACTGACAGGGAACAGAGTTTGCCATCCCCAAATGTGCCTTTTAGGATACTGATTATTTTTAAGCTGGTTATTTTTAAGAAACAAAAAACTGAAAAAGAACCTTCTACCCTCTGCCTTCACCTGTCTAAAGGAGTTCAGATAGGAAAGCCTGCTTCAGGAAGCTTTAGCACATTCACCTCTACATATTCACCTTAGTATATATAAATTGAGTGTGGCAGACAGGAAGCATACAAGCAAGTCTGTCTGTTAGGTTCGCCTCTGTGTCCCACTGTTTCTAGGTGGCCCAGCAAGAATTTGTTTACTATGTTTGCTATTTCCCATCTACCTGTAAAATGCCTACTTTCCATTTGAAACTCCGGACCCTTTCCTCCCTCTCCTTAGCTTAGAATGACACGCAAGCCTCAACTGCCCAGTGATTCCACAGGTCTCATTCTTATGGAAACCTTGTATGTATATACATGACAAATTTTGTCATTTTCTTCTATTAGTCTGTTTCATGGTAATTTAGCTGTTAGTCCACCCAGAATAATTTAGAAAGGTGGGAGGAAAATTATTCTTTCTGTCCCTACAATTTCAATCAATTAAAAGCAAACAACTTTATTTTTATTTTGATCATCAGCATCTGTACAAAGTAATAGAATGATACACTGAACCTTATGAATGGTGGAGCAATAAGGCATTGCTTTCAATTAATCGATCCATGTGAATTAATTTGTCACTTAATTTGTGTTCCATGATGCCTTTCATAATGAATGTTTCCTTTTCTCACTCACCTGTACCTCTTTAAGCTACATCACACTTCTGATTTGTAGATAACAGCAATATTTTTCATATAGAATATGGCTTCAGGTATTACAAACATTGAAATGAATTTCTTACAGGTCCTAAAATGTTTGGGGAGAAATATCAAGCAGCATACTGAATTTACTTCATTCAAGGGCATTCTTAATCTGTAACATTAAATTAGAGTCCCCATCGTAATTTGCTGAAAAATATTAAGAGAAGTCAAGCAAGATGTTCTCTAGTGAAAAACAACAAGAAAATCTGCCCCTATAGTCCTATGAGACACTTACCTTTTCACATTTTCCTTTGAAAATGAGTGTATAAAAACCTTGGTAAATGAAGTAATCAAAATGTATTCTGTATCTCACGTCATTCTATTTACAAATTTATTATCTACTATAAACCTTAAGCAACAGAAATGTTAGTGAATAAATTTTATTATTTGATTTTTGTTTTTATGAGTGCTCAACATTATATTGGCATTTGAACAATCACCCTTATATGGTTGTAAACCACAGCACTGAGTTGTGGAAGGGGCCATGCAGATATTACCTAGCTTATCTCTCTGGCAAGAAGAACATACCCAAATTATCTCAATGGAATAAGAAGAAAATTGCCCAATCGTAGATGTGAAAACTTGATTAATGAAAATTTCTAAGTGTTTTTAAGGATAAAATGCAGTGTCGTCAATAGGTTGTATCCATGCTGTGGGTTCCCCAGACCCATGCTTGCTCCATTATCATTACTTCTGATGGGAATCTGAATTTTAAAATGCCACTAGAATGATGTGTTAGGCTAGGATTTTTCCTATTTGCATCACTATATTCAAAGAAAAATTTTCTTGCAGTTATTTGGAGCACTTTGAAAATCAAGCACAGATATCTTCAGCTTCTGTAGTAAGTGTATTTTCTCCAAAGAACTGAGCAACTGAAATCAGATGTTCTAAGAAGAGCTCTCCTAAAATCATAACAGGTGTCCTGATAGAGATGAAGAAACAAAAATAGCCTGGGTTGAGAAGGTACATATACTCATGAGCTTTAACATAGTCTTTTTTCTCATTTCAACAAGTTTCAGGGAAATCCCAGAAGTTGAAAATTAGCAATGCTCTCAAAGTTAACGAGTAGTGAGAGTTGTGGGGACATTTGGAGGGCAGATGTGCCGCTTTTTACTTGCAAAACTCTGATATTCAAACCACAGGATGGGATGTGTATAATAGAAAATCTAATAATATAGTAGGAAGCATTTCCTTTCAGCAGAAAGAGAGGAACATACAAAAGGAACAGATGGTGATAAGTTTGGTAATAGGGCAAAGCACTAAATAGTCTTTGACAGAGCTTGCCCCCAGATAGAATGGCAGTGGCGGGGCTTAAATCATTTTTTACATTGCTCATTGACTTTCTTTGCCTACTAATAAGCCTTTGGAGAATGAATTTAGTTTGCAGCCTGACTTTGCCTTTCTCTGTTAAAGTTACATGTCTTATACTGAATTTGTTTAACCTTATGACCCCAATTTTGCTTTCAGGACCCTCTTTTCAATCCTTTCCTTTTTAAAATGTAATTTTATAGAAAGCAACTATTGCTATCAACTATTCTCTTTTTAAATTTTGCATAACAACCAGGAAAATCTGGAGAAGGAAGTGATTCTCAGCCTTAACTGCATAAGCAGAGTTTGTTAGGGATTTTTTTTTTTTTCCTTTAAATGGTGATGCTCTGTTTCCACCCCCAGAAAAATTAAATATCTATAAATATCTAAACTTCTGTCTAGCCTGAGCAATCTTCCTCAAGGAGTACTGATGCTCAGTGTGAGCTGATAACCTGTAGTTTAAAGCCCTCAAGAATAGGAAGGTTTTTACACAAGCTATGGTAACTGGCCATTTGATGCACTGCTGAGAAAAGAAGGAATTTAGCTGAATTGGGAGCCATCTATTCTTCCCTGATGCTACAGTACCATGGGCTTATTTTATCATAATGCTTATCCTATTTTATCATAATCGTGGCTTTCTTTGTCTCTCTCTTTCTTCCACTCATAGAGGGCAGGGAGTAGATTTTAATATCTTCGTCTCTCAAGTTCCTAGCCTTTATATAATACATTGTCGAAAACCAACTTCTGAAGAGAATAGGCTTTTTTTTCCTAATATATTTTTTTTCTTTCAAGTTTCTAGTCTTTGTGTAGTTATTGATAGCAAGTGATTGAAAAACAGTAGAGTTCAATATTTTATTAACTGAACTTAAGCTGTTGCAGTGGCAAATTAGATTAGTGCCTCACAAATTTTAATCATTCTTGCATCTTCTTTACAATTTGGGAAACACAGTGTTGAATAAAATAAAGATATTTTGATGTAATTCCTCAGGATTGTACTGCATCTTCTACAGCCAGGCAAGGCCTATGGTAAGCCACATCTGGGCTCATGAAAAGATAACTTTTAAAGTCTGTTTCTGCTTTTATCTAGATTAAATAGGACACTAAAATTTGTAATCTGTTTAGATGATGAAAATGGAACAAAATACTTTAAGAAACATATTTTACTGTTGTTTCTCTAAACTAAAACCTGATCTTTAAAACAAAAGTAGCCCATTGACCCAACAATCTCCTTCCCCTGACTTCTCTTATCTAACTGGGCTTTTATTTAACTACCCATTCTTCTTCCTTTCTCTGGGTGTTAGGAACAAAGGCTAAACTTGCCCCTTCCTTTTCTTACACCGTTCCCCAGCCTTGGGACTTTGAGGAGAAAGTCATTTTAGCCACAATGAGAAATTGTGTGTAACTTCACAAGGAGATGGAAACTTCTGCATCCTCTCCATCCAACCACCCTGTGGAAGTGCAAACTATTCTTTGTTGGGCCTGTCTTTACATCACCATATTAATAAGCTTTTCTAAATTTCATTGATTTTCGGTTATATTAGTTTCATTTCACACTACTAAAAAAATTTACTTTCTAATATCCAGGGTCACAGTGGGAGAGATTGGATTTTGTTTGTCAAATCTCTGTAGTCTTGTTTGCAGGATACAGTATCTAGATGAAGATACGGTAAGAGGTCTTTCTAGGAACTTTCTAGTCTTGTAGTGATGGAGCAGGATGAGGTTGGAGGCTGCAAGGGACTAAAGAGAAAGGTCTGTAGAGACACTGATATATTTTCACTGTAGTTTCTATTATTATACATCCAATTTAAAAATTGGGGGTGGGGAATCAGAATGATCTCTTAAATCTTTTATTACAAAACATACTCTCCTCCATTCACCCCGTTCTAAGCTCAATATAAGAAATACTACATTCTATTTATCCTAAAACATTTCATCCTAATAAGCTCTTAAAATTAGTCAATAGTATTCCAATTTGATTCATCTTTCTGGTTTCTATTCCTACAGAGTAAAGGATGACTTATTATCAATCAGTAGCATTGAATGCCAGCATCATAATAAGATTTTAAAAACTGTTCCTGCCAAAAACATGTGTACAATTACAGATGGAAACTTATATATTAAATAAGTAATCTCAGTGTAACATATTACATGCTATAGTTGAGAACATACAAAATGTTTAAGAGTGTTATGCCTTAGAAGTGCTAGAATAAATTGCTGATAATCTTTATGATACTTCTTCAACTGAGTGATCTATTATTAATTTATTCAATAATTTATAATCATTCCCTATTCTTCCTCTGAGATTTTTAATCCATTAGAAAACATACTTGCCTTGAATACACCTGTAATAGACTAAATACCACTGCTGGACTGTCCGTTGCTTTAAAACAGTTCTTATGCAGATACATTTGAATATTATTAGATCTCATAGTACTTGCAAACCGAGTATTTTTTGATTCTAGCCCTGCCTAGTTTTCCTGAGCCATTCATGCAATTGCATCGAGTGAAAATCATGAATCACAAAGTAGTGACAAAGAACTGTATTGCAAGATCAACATAATGTCCATTAAATCAGAACATTAATTGCAGAAACACAGAGGCTTTTGAAAAACCATAAAGGGGTTTGCAAATTGTTTGAGAAGCCACACTCCAAATATTTCCAGAAGGTAGCTACTGTTCCTATTTATGTATTTGTCTGTTGGGAGCCACGTGAGCGCAGCAAATTAGAGTGCCCAGAAATTATTTCCTAGGTCTGCATTATGTTTCTGTTTATTAATAACTGTTGGACTTGATGTGCTTTCTCCTTCGTGCATATGTATCATGATGATACAGCAGCACTCCCTCTGCCACAGGTTATCAGCAGCTTGCAGGGTGACAGGGCTAAGATAGAAGGATAGTTCTCCAGTGAACTGATTTAAAATGAAAAGAAAACCAAGTCCATGTTTTTTGGTCCATCTCCCAGATTATAGAAACTGACTATCTCATTAGTGATTAAAACAGCAGCTGTTAATGTCTTCGAGTCAGTTGACCACCTTAATTATCTTGAAATCTGGCTAGATTCCTCTTCTTTTAGCCAATGTGGGGAATTCATTCTCTCCAAACTAACTCCAAAGCTAAAAAATTTCAAATGGTCCTAAAAAGTGAGTGTTGCTGCCTGCCATGGGTTTAAGGACTTGGTATGCTATTGTTTCAGCAGTAGTAATAAGTGTTATGCAACTAGCTTTGTGGTTAATATTGTAGTGGCATCATAAATTTACTCACACTACATTCAGATGTGCCAGAAAAATATAGTGCCGTTATTCTGTAAAAGAGCTCTTATCTCTTTCACTTGCCTCCATACACTGAATAACAGAAAGTAGAGACATGCGAAAGTTAGTCCAAACATAGCTTGAGCCAATAATTTACTTTCTCTAGATTAACTGTTTCTTTTGAAAACTTATTTCATTTCCACATTTTCTCTCTTTTGTATTTTGATCCTTTCTAAGCTGATGTTTGGGCCAAGAGAGGATTAGGGGATCTAGTACATAGAGGTCCTCCACGCCCTCTAATGATCCTTGGGTTTGTGCTGGCAGAAGACTACAAACAAATGACTCATCCAGGCCCATCTCTGGGCATTCTACAGGGACATGCTGCTGAACTTAGAGAATGGTACATCCATGGTCTAACTTCTCAGGTGTAGAACAAGGGCTAGGGATGACTCAAGGCTAGCTCTGTCTCATATTTATATTGACATATTCTCCAGGGTGGCCCACTGGCTCTCAATCAGCATGACACTGAAAGAGCCCGGAGGCTACAGTGTACTCTCTGCCAGGTCTCATTAACACCCTAGTGACTTCGCTGTGGCATCTCCCTCTTGGAAGAGTTTACCTTATATTCTTTCCTCAGGGCACCTCTGCTCTCAGTGTTGCCTTAAACTTCTGGAACACGCCTGCAGCTTCAGCCAAAGAAGCAAGGGCTCAGGATCTGACACTCTTCCACCTTTTTCACTGTTTTTTTTTTCCACTTTTTT
>NW_006442484.1:39492811-39518509 GCF_000325575.1 Pteropus alecto
ATCTCCCGCCCTCGTGCCTCCCAACTTGGGAGAATTTGTCCTGCCCTGCATCAGTGAGATAAAAGATCTGTAAAGGAGGAGAAAAACATAAATTGGAAAAAGTATAAAATAACAAATTTAAGCAAATTGCTCTACATCGTACTGAACCAGTCTCTCGGTCCTGTGAATAGGCCAGTCTAGATAAACAGTCTTGTCTCATTTCTGGAGGCAGAAATACGGTTAGGAAAGGGCAGCTGTTTAAGTTAGGCCTCTGTGTGGTGTGAACACTGAGGCGTTTAATGATGGGAATTTCTGTGGAAAGAAAAGGAAAACAAACTTCAATAGTTAGAACAAACTATAAACCCAGTTTTTGAGCAGTTTAGATTTCTAGATGTTAGACTTCAAACATCTTTTGATAGTAGAATGAGAACAAGCAGTGGTAACCGAATAAATTTCCTGTTTTGTAGCATGAATGTCTCTGCTGATGGCATACACATCAGTGTCACAGTCATGGTTATTTTTCGGAGTAGGGCATGGGAGCTTCCAGCTTCAGCTTGCAGGGCTTTATCAGATTGTCTTAATAAGGATCCCTATAGTCAAGAGTTTAATTCTCAGTGATGCACATCGAGGGAGAAAGAGTAAAATTAGAGACCTTAATGACTGACAAAATGTATAAAAATACAAGATCCAGTTAACACAGAGATGAAGATAGTGCAAAGATAATGAACATACAAAAGAGTGGGTTATATTTTTTCACTGAAACAGAATTTCTTCCTACAATCGCTCCCGTTTCTAGCAAAGATAATCAAAGTAAGGTTGACTTGTTTACAAAATAAGTCTAGTCTCATTAAACTTGGCTGATTATTTACATAAGTGCTGCAAGAATAGTGATTGACCATATAGGCTCTTTTTTTTTTTTTTTTTAAGTCTGCTTTACTGGAACTTTTAATAAAGAATCTCAGGAATAGGAAGTCAAGCCAAGAACTTGCCATTAGACATTTCCTTCAATACCCATAGATTTAGTAACATCTCTCTTCCTGAGGTCTCTAAAATATCTTAAGATTCCTGAGCCTGACAGTAAGGGATCTTTTTTATTTACCTTTAAGTCTGGGAACCCTGTAAGCCATATACCAGATCAAGTTTTTCAAGGAGCTTTATAAACATTGGCTCCATAAAGTCAATTTAATTCCTTAAATCTGTCCGGTCACATCTGATTTTATGCACATCATTCTCAAGTGTGACATTCCCATCAAAGCCTTCTTAATATAACCAATGTTTTCAATTTTGTCCTACTACGAGGAGAACAGATTCTTATTGAACTTATGCAAATAACTATACTACCATGAAAATAAGAATATTCAATAAGGGTTTTCCAAATTTTAGAGGAATCAAGGAGAAAAAAATATTTCATTTTTGTTTATAAAAGCATAATCTACCAGTTTTCTGTAAGCCATAGATAGTTTAAGAATAAAGAGAAAAAGGGTTTCCTAAATATGGAAAACAAAACATTAAAGAGCCAGTAATGTTTCAAAGGAAACATCATAAAAAGTATAATTCTCATCTGTTCATTCAGATTCATGTAATTAATCTTTGTTCTGCTTCATCTTCGGTTAGTGGTTTTATGACTCCATCAGTTTCTCCACTACAGTTTTGGAAATTTTTAGTCCAGTGGCATAATCATAAAAGTTATCAGAAATCTGTATTCCAGAATACTTGTCAGAGTTTTTTTCATCACCCTCTTTGAAGACAGACACTTTTGGACTATAACTGATTGCAAATGCTTTCAGAGAAAAATCAAAGTAAAACAGTAACTGTAAGTCACAAAAGACAAAATGGTCATGGTTAAAGATCTGATGAGAGTTCATTATAATGCAGTTGATGAGGAAATTTAGTTAGTTCTGTGGCACAACACTTTAAGGTAATAACTAACATTATGACTGATAACCTTATATCAGGAAAAATGGACAGGGACATTGACAAATTTCTAGGAATTTCATATGATTTTGGAAATACTTGTATTAACAACATATATGTATACACATATAACCTAAGGAAGGTTAAACATTATTATTTTTTTCTGCTTTCAGTGTTGTGTTCAGTATTGCCACTTTATTTAAAAACTTTTTTAAAATTTTCAATTAAATTCGATATATGGTATTATATTAGTTTCAGGCGTACAACATAGCAATTAGACATTTATAAAACTTATGAAGTGATCACCCCAATAAATCTAGTACTCATCTGACATCATACATAGTTATTACAATGTTATTGACTATATTCCATATGCTATACTTTACATCCCCATGACTATTTTGTAATTACTAATTTGTACTTCTTAATCCCTTCCTCTTTTTAACTCAGCCCTCTAAATGTTCTCTGGCAACCATCAAAATGTTCTCTGTATCTATGAGTTTGTTTCTGTTTTGTTCATTCTTTTATTTTTAAACATCACTTATTTGACAATGCTTACCGTATAATTTAATATATCAAAAAAACCTAATCAGTTTTAAAATCTCTTTTTTTACAAAATGAATGAACAAATCCTCTGAGATTTTCCAAGAACTCTTATGGAAATTTCAGTCAGTTCAAGGTCAAAAAAGACTTCATTTAGAATTTGATTTTGTCAAAATTTAGCATCAGAAGTTTGTCAAAAATCACAGATCACTGTGAGACAATGCTTGGTTATCTAACAAAAGTAATAATAAAGAGTTCAGATGCTAATATGGTAAGTCACATACTTGAAAAGGAAAACAAAACCTTAGCTCTTTCAATATTGAGCAGACTCGATTTTCTTCAGTAATCAAAGACCTGATAAAGACAACATGAAACGCAGGAAATTATTCTGATAAGACAAATAATTTTTTTTCTAGGCAGATTATTCACCAGGTAAAGAAAAAAAAAAAACAGTTATATTCTGGCAGATGAAACAATTTAGCTGTTTTGTAAGGGCTAAAGCTTTTTACCAGTATTTATGGAGAAGACTTTTAAGATTTTCATTTTCCCTAATATGTAATCTTATGAAAACTGTGGACTAAAACTTGGGCTAAGGGCCCTTTAGAAATACCAAGTAGCAGTTTTTCTCAAAAAATCTCTTTTTTCTTTTTTAAAATATTTTTTTCCTTCAGTTTCAGGCAGTTTAAAGTAGTTGCTTTAACTGGGAGTTGTCTCCTTGGATGTCTACATTTTAAAGATATGATAAGATTTAAATCCAAAGGGATAAAGAAAGGTTCTAGGGTTTTTTTTCTAAGAAGGAATTCAGGAGCATGTTTATTTATTATCAAAAATTTTGAGCAATTGCTATTGATGGTTTTCTTTTCCTTAAGTATAGATAGTCCAGTAAATTATTTGTGGTGGGGGATTCAATATACATTCCTAAAGAGTGTGTATGGGAAAGCCTCGAGCTACTGGGGTCTGATTATAAAATAAGGGACAGTAAACACAGGATTACTGTGTGCTCCCAGGATCTTTGCTAAAGCTATTTTCTGGCTATCGGTATTTACTTAAGTCTCATAACTGGTAAGTGCCTTTTACAATTCTTAACTTCCGTTATAAATCCACTTACTAATCTTGTTAAAGATGGGGAAAGAAACTCTCTTTCTTCTTTTAATTTAAATTACACATAAAAACCAATAGGACATATGTTTAGGATGAGAGCTCTCAAAAAATCATTTTAGATATTTTCCAAGTCAAAAATCCTTTTTCAGAATTTCAGTGGGTAGGATGTCCAAAGGTATCCTCATTCCAAAATGTGGTACAAACCAGAATACCTTCTTGTGGAAAAGCCGAGGCAACTTTTCAGACTTAGAATAAATTTTTACCTTGGACACAAGAGGCATCCCTGGAGTGGATGCAGATGATGTAGCCCTCATGATCCAAAAAGGTTACTACCAAAGTCAGTAAAAGAAAGCAAAGAACTTCATTGTCAGAGGCAGGAAGGAAAAACTCAGGTTTCCCACAAAAATGAGCTGCCTTCAGACTCTTTATGATACTAGGTAGTTGATATGGGATCAGATTTTCCCAGCACGGACAAGGCAAGGAAGGGATACAATGACAGAGGCTCCTTATGGGCTGAGACCCCTTGTTCGGATGGATTCTCTTGAGAGCTGGCACAATCAGTAGGGATATGTTTTGGGTCCCCAGCCTGACGGATGATCACCTGCAGATTCAGTCCCAACAACCTGTGGCTCCTAGCAAGCAGAAAAATCAGGGAGAGTGTGCTCTCACTGGATCTAAGACAACTTCTCAGGGCCCAAAACAAGACAAAAAAGAATCTCTCTCTCTCTCTCTCTTTTTTTAATATGAAACTGGTGACCCACAGTGAAGTTTGTTTAAACAGACCAGTCTGGTGAGAACTATAAACTCACCAGTCTTTGAGGCCAGCTCAAATAACAGGCTAATAGGATTTATGCCTATGTTTTACCCTATGATTTTCACCCTTATGAAACTGTAACAAAAGACAGAGGCAAAGGGAAATTGTTGCCACAGGAAGAAGAAGCACACCAATAAGAAATAGCCAAGCCATACACCCTTAAAGAAATAGTTCACACAAATGTTTTCTACTGTTAATCTAAATTTGGAAAGGAGAAATTTTTACCACTCTTTCTTGACCAGACCCTACAGACAGGGAGGCTAATTTTGGTAAGAATTCTTAACTTTTTTTCTGGGAGGCTGATTTTGGTAAGAATTCTTAACTTTTTTTCTAGCTTGGTCAATTGTCCCAAGATTTAGATTGTAGCCTATAGGGATGTGTCAGGTATTTCTCTCATCCGAGTCACCAAAACTATAAAAAAGGAAAAAAATCTTCTACCTTCTTAGATTCAGTGGCTGGGCCTTCAAAATAAAATGACAAAAGACAGATTAATGGGAGAAAAACAAATGTATTTTATTAAAACATGTGTTACACATGCATGTGGGAGAACTCAGTGATGAGTATCTCAAATGGGTGGTTAGAATTTAGGCTTATACAGTATATAAACAAAGAACAATAAATTTTTAGAGAAGTGACAAGACAAAGGAAAAGAGGTTTAGACTCTTTTGGGTGTGAAAAAAATAATGAAAGCTAAGAGCTAATTAGTAATGTTTGTTACGCAGATTATTCTGGTGCCATCTTCAGGCTGATATGAATCTACAGTTGTCTCTGATGATTAAGAATCATCTTGCTCTTTCTGATAGAGACAGAGAAGGAAGTTTGTCCTGTATCTGCTTCTTTTCAATTTACTTTAACTCAAAATAATCCTTATGTTAGAGCAGCATATTTTGGAGGAGCACGCTCAGAACCCCTTCAGTATTGCTCATGAATATTAGGTTTGTGATATCTTAGTGAGTCACTTTAAATATCCACAGCTATAATTCTTATTTTTTTTAATATCATAGTGTTTTTAAGAATCTGATTTAAAAATTATGGATTTTTATGCCACTCCACCCCCAATATTTTTGCACTCACAAAATTCTGCTAAAATTTCAGAAAGAAAACCCAGATTACAAGTTTTACATCTAGAATTACCTTTCAATCGTGACAGAATAGCTTATATCAAACTAACCATTGTTCAAAAAGAGCCATAATAACAAACTAGCAATACTAACAAAATAACCAGCTGTCCGAAGTCATCGGAGAGCAACCAAGACAACCAAGGACATGGGTACTAAGATCCCACAGGGAAGGGAAATGAATTCAAGTAAACTTGAAATTTGTTTTTTACTTTTCAACCCAAGATTCTTGTCATTCCTTAAGTGTCATGGGCTGAGAGGCTGAGCAGAATGTGGTAACCTGAGGCTTTCATTTCATAAGGCTAAGGATGTGAAAATTAGGATTAAGAGTCACCATATTGCCAGAATCTTTAGCACCAAGATTTTCCGGGAAAAGGAAAGAGACACAGAGCCCATCTTTACCTGAGGCATTTGCTAAGAACTAAGCTTAAAAGCTAAGTAGCACTCTTAGTAGTACCGTGGTTCTGAGCAAAATGAATTTGGAGTTCAGGGCTTATATTCAGGGTGGACAGTGAATTCATGTCCAAAATGCAGATGTAGGTCCTACAAATCAATTAAACGAAAAATAGAAAACCCTTTTAAACATTGGGTAACTAATTTGACCAGGATCTTCACAAAAGAGGCTGTTTAAATCTTTTTAAAAAATAGGAGAAGATGCTCCTCTCATTACCTCATTGGACATTGGAAAATTGTAAATTCAGTTCATATTACATACAACTACATACCCACCATAATGGCTAAACGTTTGAAAAATGACAATTGCAAAGATTTGAAACAAGTTGAACACTTATATATTACTAGTAGGATTTAAATTTGTGTATCAACTTTAGAAAACTATTTTGCCAAGTCTATCAAAACTGAACATTCATTCTATCTGACACAATATTGTACCCAATAGCAATGAATAGCTCCAAAAGGCAGATATAAGAAGCTTGTAACAGCATTATTCGTATTATTGAAAAATTAGAAATAACTCAAATATCCACAAATAGAATAAATACATAAATTTTGATATATTCATCTATGGAAGAATATACAACAAAAATAATATAAATACTTCTTGAATATAGTGTTCAGGTTAAGCAGGCACTAAAGAATGTGTAGTGTGTGTGTGTGTGTGGACTCAAAAACAGACAAAACTGATCTATGGTGAGAGGTCAGAATAGTAGTTATACTTACAGGGAGTAATACCTGGAACAGCACAGGCTATTTTTTGAAGTAGGCAGTAGTTGTAACAGGTGCATTTGCTTGTATTCACTTTTTTATATTATAAAAATAATATATTATTGTATTTATATTATTCTTTAGTTTTTAAAAAGTTTGCCTAAAAGAGGTATTCAATTTATGAGAGACTGTTGGTTTTGAACAAAATCCCTTAATCCTTCCTTATTCCAGGCAACAATGAGCAAAGTCCAGAAGGCCCCTTTAGGTTATCCTGCACAATAATAAAAGAAGTCACATTTCATAGATGCTTCTGAACTACACATTTAAAGTTGGTCATAACCAATAGCCCAGTGTTTGAAGTTATGTGCTAATCAATATGCCTTATGGAACAAGAATGTCAGAATATTCATAACCAGTTTGAAGCTGAGTTAAGGAATATGAGGGTCCATTGTACTATTTTTCTATTTGTGTATATGTTTGAAATTTCTCATAAGTTTTTTTAAGGAATGAAAATACAAGCATCTGCCAGTTTGGTAACAAAAAACAAATTATATTACAAGTGGATTCCTATGGAGTAGGAGAAAGAAGAGTCAGAAAAAAAATTATATACAGTATTGTATGATAAAATTTGGTTTGCTTCAGCTACGAATTTTAGTTAAACATCTTATACTTGTACTTCTACCTTCTTTCTAACAAACTAAATCCCATTTCTATTTCTAGGGCTTAGTCTAACCCCACATTCTCTAAGAAGCCTTAATTACTACTCTTGCCTCTGAACCCCAGTTGCTCAAATATTATTTGTTATCATTTAATTGATTCTCATTATATTCTGTGTTGTCCCAGTTGTTCTATTTTTATGCATGTTATTTTTCTTTGAGATATTTTATTGTATGCCTGGGAAACATCATGTCTAGGAGATATTAAATATTCAATATGTTTTTATTTATAATTTACCATTCTTACATTAACATTTTACTGACTTTTTATTTGTCGAATACTTATTTGTCAAAACCTTTTTAAACATGGCTTGTTCTTCTTAGAAACTACTTATTAAATATGCTCATTAACTTATTTAGTCTTTGAAAAATCCATATGAACTTGCTATTTTATGAATCAGGTAATTTAGGCACAGAGAGAGGTTACGGGATGGTTACAGAACATCAGATAGTAAGAATGAGAGCTCCAAACTGAAATTCTTAAATCTACCTCATGCTGCCACATAATTGTTTATTGGGCCTAGCATAGTACAGTAGGAAAATAAACCTTCCAAGGTACTTCAGGAATCTAAAGCATTTTCTTTAGAGTGTTGACTTTTTCTTAATTAAAGCAGAATTTTCTTTACTTTAGAATCCATGTGACATAAAGTCTGTTCTCACTGAAACTGAATTTGTATTTTCTTTACAATACTATTTGAATTATATCACTAAAATTTAGACCTAAATTTCTGCAAGTAATATTAAACTGTTCACCACTATTTGCAAATTCTTCAGGCTGGTACTTCAATATATTTCTGTTAGCTTAGGGAAAAAAAATACAACCTTATGAGATTAATGAAGAGAGAATCTTAACTAATTCTTATACTATTCTTTGAAAATAGAATTCGGGTCCCACTGTGGAGTCAGAGAAATAGCTGCCATGTTGTGTCACAAAGGCTCATTAGATAGAAGGTTAGTGGACCAGAGATGAATGCCTGTTGTTTCTAAATAGGGCTTCTAATCAAAACATTTGGGCACACGGACAGAAAACTAATTTAAATCACTTGAGAACTCAAAAGCCCATACTAATCACTGATAACATTGTGGTATATATTTCCTATCTCTTTTTTCCTATCCAAATACTAACTGACCTTTGTGTTAAACCAAAAAGAAAAAACAAATAGTATCATAGAAAGAATAAACAAATACTATCATAGATTTCACATATTTGCGTAATTGGCAAAATATTGTGTATATTAAATGCTGAAAGACTTGATAGAAATGGTGAAATCTTAGACTTTTTATACATACTATTAAATTGTTTTCTTGAAATTTTTAACCAATTTACACTCCCCATATAGCATATAAAGGCACCAGTTTTCCATATCCATTCAACAATAGCTATTATTTCTCAATCTTTATCAAATTTAATGGCACCTCAATATTTTACTTTGTTTTTATGTAATTACTGAGGTAGTTGAATATTTCCATGTGTTTATTGACATTTGAATTGTTTTTGAGAAGATTTGTTTCTTTATGACATTTCCCCCCCTATTATGCTTTTCAGGTTTTTAAAAATTAATTTATAAGTTCACTGCTGCTCTCTCATGCTTTCTCTCCCTCTTTCTGTATACACATCATAAAGCAATTATGATTTTATTTTTATTTTAAAAATCTAACCTGACTAAAATTAATTTTGTTACAAGGTGTAAGGTAGGGATCAAAACAAAAAATTTTTTTAAATAACTACTTTGTTTCAAAATAATATGAGGGAGGCAGATTTAATTTGTGGATGGAGCGAGCAGTTTAGTCATGGTTGTTGGGCCTGGGTAATAGCTCCTGGTGGGGAGGGGATTACAGTGGTTTGTATACTTTTGCATATTAAAAAATAAAAGTTTAAAATAAAATATCTACTTATTCTGATACCATTTGCTAAATACCCTATACTTTGCCCACAAATTTAATATCTTGATTTTTATTACATACTATTGATATAATTGGGTCTCTTTCTAGACTTTTATTCCATTCCATTAATCTCTCTTTCCTTCTTATCCTGACACTAGTACCACTTGTTAGGAATTTTATTAGATTGCATTAAAATTATATATCATTTTGGAAAAACATTACTGTAATCTACTTAAAATTTCTATTATAGATACAATAAAACACCGGCAGTTTTCTAATAGCATAAAATTAAGAATTTTATTTTTATTTAATTAGTGCTGAAAGGCAGAGTGCTCTGAAGAATAAGCTCAGAAATAAAATTTGGGCTCATCTCCAAGGAGTCCACAGAGCTTTAAGGGACACATTTTGTATATCGGCTCTAACCTTAATTTTATCACTTTCCCCAGCTTTATTTCCTGTCTTCATGGCCTAGTTTGATTACCTTTAAAAGTCTTTTGAATTGTGTTTACATCTGCTAACCACCTTGCCTCCTGTTTTGAAATGACTTGGAAGTATAAATAAAAGCTTTCAATAGATTCTCAAAGGAATTTATGATCATAAATATTAAGAACCACTGTTCTAGACCATTTAAAATGACTCATTATTGGCCAAAATTGAATACAATTTTATAAGTTTCCTGACACCACATTATTTAAAAAGCACATGACTCAAATGGCACTAACATTATTTGAAGAAATATGTGTGAAATTAAAATGTTAATATCTAGAAGGCTGTTGTGAGATAAAGTAACACTGGCAAAGTCCATAGCGTAATGCTGATGTTGCAGATTAACTGCAATAAGAACTCAACCAGAAAAACAGAGAACAGAAAACAACAGAGAATGGTATCTGGTCATACCAGATACCATAACCTCATTGACAGAACGTCATTCATTCATTCATTCATTCATTCATAAAACTTGTTGAGCTCTTATGTGTCAAGCACTGTGATAGGCACTGGATTTATGGCAATGAACAGAACAGAGAAAAATCTCTGTCTTCTTGGAGCCTACACTCTCATGTGAGGACAGAAATAATAAAAAAGATAAATGAGTAGAATACTAAACTAGATATTGCTAAATATAATGGAAAATTGGCAAGTGTATATGAAAGTATTTGAATTTTAGAGAGGGTAGCCAGGAAAGTCTCACTGTGAAGGTGATGTTAAAATTTGCTATCTAAAACCCCTTACTTCGGAGCATATCAAACATGTCCAAGAACAGCACAGAGGTGGTAAGTTGAAGTGAAGTAAGGTAGGGAGATAGAGAGTAAAAGTGATGAGATTAGACAGTGAGGGGCATTGAAGACCATTGTAAATCCTCAATCTCTTACAGAAACACTGGAGGATGTATAGTAGGGGAGCGACTTGATCTGACTCATGTTCTAACTTGAGTTCTAACAGCAGCTTATTCTAGCTGCTGTTTTGAGAGTAAGTAGAGAGGAACAAGGTCAGAGATAGATGGACCAGTAGGGAGCCTATATCTATCTATGTGTATGGATGGATATGTATGTATGTGTCTCTGTGAATGAATCTAAAGATATTAGAGTGAAAAAAGAAAATTGCAGAAATACATATATGCAACAATACCATTTATATTAAATGTAGACATTCACTTGTAATATATTTTTTGTGGGTACAAGGTTTGTTGGTTTAAAATAATTTTTAAAAGTCTAAAAGTGTACCATAAAATTCATAATAATGCTTACAGGGATTGGGCAAGATTTCAGCTTTTTTGATATACTTGGAATTTTCAAAAAGAACAATGAATTCATGTGTGCTTTTGTGATTGAAAATTAAAGTAATCAGAAGTAAAATTGTTGACGTAAATTGATGAAAGTAGAAAAGAGATAGGTACAAGAAGCAGTTCAAATCAAAACCTTTTGGCATGAGGTGATGTAGATGAAGAAGGGGATAAATCAAGGGCAGCGCCAAGGTCTCCAGAGTGGATGAGGTTTAACCACAGTGAGTTCAGGAGGAACTCAATTTGGCAAAGGAGTTTTCAGGAATGATGAATTTAAAGCACAGTCATAGAGTAAAACTAAAGCAGATTGAAGGCGAGGGAGGTAAGTACCTGAGATATAAATTGAGAAGTTACAATCAAGACATAGGCTGAAACCATGAGAATGGATGAACCATCCAAGGGACAGAGTTGAAAACAAACAAATGAAAAATCAAATTTTTCACTTACTTTGCTTTGACCATATTTGTACATTTATAAGATGAAAATGAATGCTTATTATATACCAAGCTTTCACACACACACACACACACACACACACACACACACACACACAACCCATTTAAATACAGGCGTACAACACAACAAGAAGATTGGAAGGATGGAATGCAATATGTTAATGTGCTTATCTTGGGTGGAGGTAACTTTTGCTTTGGGAGGTGATATAGTATACATGTCAGAATCATAGACTTTGCTACTTCCTACTTGTGTGGCATTAGACAAATGGATGTAAAGTCAATCTTTAGCACATAGTGCTCAATAAATTGTAGATTCTTTACTTTTACTGGATATATTGTATATTTCTGTAAGTTTCTTTTCTAATTGGGACAGTATTATTATAAATAATATTCTGGATCAATTGATTGATTCAGCTACTAAGACTATATAGTAAATAATGCATTATTATTTACTGTATATCATAGAACCTATTATTTAATGTATATCATAGAACCTGATTTGTCATCATATCAAGACAATTTTTTCCAGTAATTTTTGAACTTCCTGAAATCAAATAGCCATAGAATCTTTTATGCCTTCATAGACTTACATTGTAAATGTGCGTGAATAATGAACTAAGGTATAGGCATCTACTTGCTCTGAAATTTAATGGTGGAACTAGAAGTCAGGCATACAGGAGAGGATGCAGCAGGTTAGGAGTTAGAGGTAAAGAAAGGGAGATAGGGCAGGATGCCCATATTGTGGAGGCAGAGAAAGAGTCAGGATGAAGACAACACTGAAAGATAAACATTAGGAGACTAAAACTGGTTGTAAAGCTCTCTGGGAATTATAGGGCAAAAATATGCAAAAATAAGTCATTGTAGCTGTCTGCTCTAGACCACCCACCCACATCATGTGTGTCTCATTAATCTGTTTTGCTATTTTAATTCTTCTTGGAATTAAGAATTATTAGAGCAAAGCTGGTTCTGTTAAATTATAGGGAAGTAAAGCCTTCAGATTGCCCGAGAATATTTTGAAATATTGTGTCTTTATCTACATGTGTGTGTATATACACAGAGGAATTTATAAAAATATTCTACTCTTTATTCTGTTTTACATTTAAAAAATAAACTGGAGTCCCAAACTCAAAACCCCATGGAAACTCCTAGCAACGGCCAGTGTCTTTCACTTATGATTTCATCGTGGGGGAGAAGGAAAAAGGTTAAATTATTCACTTTAGAAATATAATTTCCAACATTAATCCCACAAAAAATGTAACTAGTACACAATTCAGTACTTATGTGAATTGAAATATAAGCTTATATATTTCAATAGAATAAAAATAAAAATTGTTTCTCTATTTTAAAATATCTAAGACCCATGCTAGAGAGATTAAAGGGCTGTTTTGTCTCTTTCTATGTTGTTATATGCATGAAATGGGTATTTTCTTTTATTTCGGAAGGAGTTAACCTTTTCAATTCTTTTGACTTTATCTTCCTACCTTCTAATTCTGCTGTTTTGTAAGAGAAGAAAATGCTCCTAAGAGCCTTCCTAGAAGAGATAATTTTGGAATTTTAATTATTATGGAGACCCACCTAATTTCTCTGCCCCTTATTTTTTCCCTGTAACATATATTCTCAGAGAATATTGTAGAAAACCATAACACAATTAAATAATATGTTAAGATAACCTCATTAGTAACAGTTGAATAATTTTGAAGGAAACTTGGATGACATATTTATCACAAGGTTTTCTTGGGGAAGCCTCAATGTAGATTTTTGTAAAATAGGGATGGCATAAATAAACAGAGTTGTATGAACTAACTGCTATAAGGTTTATAGAAATATTTTGCAGGCTATAAAAGATTATGCAAATGTCCAGTTGATCCTGAAAAACACTTTAGAGTTCAACCAAATCTCTTATTTTAAGGATGATAAAAGTGAGAATTAGAGTACATATGACTTACACAAAGGTGCACAATTCGTGAGTGGCAGAATAAAACTCCAGATTTAGTGACTACTATTCCAGAACATCATTCACTAATGTTGATAATACATGTCCATTGTCATGTTTTAATGGGCCATTTAAATTTCATAACCTTCTAATTCTCTAATACTCAATTACTATAGCTACTACCCAGGGGAAAAATGTGTAAAATATGTAAAATCGGTATGAAATAATGCTGGCAACTGACATTGGAGATCTGTTTCTGTCTTAGAGAAATGTGAGAACTGTGGGATTTCTATGTCTTGTCACATCACTCATCTTCTCTGAATTAGCTCGGTTTGCAAAGTCATTGCCATGTGTTATCTGGTACTGTTTTAAATGAAGTATTTTTGAAGCTAAAGCCCTAGGATTCTATAAGTTTCATTCAGGAGAAATATTTGATTCCAAATCTAGGCAGTCATTTTGTAGATACATGTTGAAGTCACTCTGCTACTGGGGGGAAAAAAAACATATAAAAATAAGTCCAATAATGCCATCTTTGACTATTAAGAACAACTTTGCCTCCATAAAAATAGTTAGCACCCCCAAGCTATGTTCAGAAACTTAAATCTCATCAGATTTCTTGACATTTATAGGTGGGAGTAAGTGATAGTGAGAAGGTAGGCTATAAAATAGACCTGCTTACTAAGAGCTGCCTACATGAACTAAACAATTCTAACAGATATCATTCACATTTAGACTGACAGATGGAATTACATACATTTCATTATTGGTGAATTGAAGCAAAACTGAAATAGAGAGTAATCAATCAAAGTAAGCCACTTTTATGTTCAAATGCTCAGTTCTGGTTTTGCATGTGTGTTTCTCTCTCTCTCTCTCTCTCTCTCTCTCTCTCTCTCTCTCTCTCTCTGATATGTGATATATATATCAAAATTAGGGAGACATAGCCATGTAACTTGTAAAAAGAATCAATGTAAAATACCTCAGATGTCTGGTGTTATGCAGAATTTAAGTTTTAGCACTAATAAAGAACAATACTCTTAAAATGGAGAGAGAAAACCCTACCAAAAAAAAAAACCCTCAAAAAGCAATATTTGGAAAATTTTTATGTTATACACTCAGATATAGACTCAAGCATAATTAACTTAGTCTACCATGAAGAACTAAAATAAACTGGTTTTCTCTAACACATTCTCAAAGAGTGTATCCAGTATTTGTGCTTTGTGGAATAGGGTTTCCTTTATTAGCTTTTAGGTGTTTATTAACACATGTAATAGGCCTCTTTCCAACAATTCCTGAACTGGCTTCAATTATTCTATTTTATTGGCTTCAAATCAGAACTGCTTAAAACTCTTAGCAGATAAACTCTAATATAAAGGTGGCTTAATTAAAATGTGGTAGAAAAGACATACATTCTATAATTTCTGTTAATTTTTTGGACTATCCAATGCCATATCGTAGAATCATAGAGTGTCAAAGTTTTAAAAAACAATGTAGATAGATTGAGGCTATCTGATCCAAATGGCCTTTTCTTTACAAATGGGAAGAATGAGGCTCAGTGAGTGACAGATTGCTAAAGGTGAGCCACACAGCAAGTCTAATTAGGGCTCTTTGGTTTACAATTCTCAGTATTACCCCATGTTTCCTGTATCTGTGTTTGCTTTTGATATGGTTATTAGCTGTAAAATATTCAGTTCTCTCTGATTCAGAAATTACTATAACTAATAATATTTTATGATGAATAGAATTTCATTATTTTTCATTATGTTTTGTATGACTTTTAGAGTCTGGAGTATAACACATTCATAACTGAAGATAAAATAATCAAGGAAGTGAAAAATAATGCGATTCCATTTTATGAAGAGAGCAAATCTAAAAACAAATAGCATTTTTGCTTTTGGTTTTCAATGATATTATCAAAATCTTCATCTATACAGCACACTGAGGAGCCTATTACAAGCTTTGTTATAAATTAGACTTCACATTGCATATGTGGCAAAAGACGGGCAATTTTTCATGATGCATGTGTTGGAAAAGAGCTGTGATTTTATGGGTGTTATTTTTTCTCCATGTGTCATAAGAATATCCCCAAATTAAATATTTTTGTCATGTGTCACCAAACTATGTGTCAGTTTGTAGCAGAACATTTCATTTTACATCTTATATAGTTCTAACTTTAGATAAACGTAAACTAAAATCAGATTCTTTGTCACTGCTATTCTGCTAAAATTGATGTTGCTACAGAATTGAACAATACTGATGCACTACCAACTGCACATGTGTTTTTTCCCATTTCTGACAGGTTATTTCTGTCAGAAAGTTAGTTGTATCCAGGGTATTAAACACTTGGTTGTTGATCATTAATTATAGATATGGAGAAAGACAGCAATAAGCAAAAATAGGACATTTATCTCATTTTTATCTGTATGTAGCAGAAATGTGTCTCCATATGGATGTATGCCTTTGTAAGCATTTGATGTTATACATTTCCAATCTACTTTTGTGTCACTTGATGCATTATTTATTTCTCTTCTGTATGGAGGCAGCCAATTTAAGATAATAAAAATTCTTAAAGGAAAAAAATTCTCAAGTACGATCAAGAGTGAAATGATCTTTAAAACCAAAGTAAGACAAATTTCAGCTAAAAGCTAAGAAATAACCACGATGGTAACTTCCCAGAATCAGTTGTCACCCCTCCTTTACAACTCCGAGGCCATAATTTTATTGAGAGGCCAGCCCCACTGTTCGTCATCTATTTCCACATCCTAAGAGCAAACTATTTTCTATTCTTAAATGACTCCTTCATAATTAGATATAATTTACTGGAGTCACAAGGAAAAGCCATGCTGTCCCATGCTGAAACACATACCCCAATCAGGGCTAATCAGCTATGCCCTCCATGGAATCTGTATCTTGGAGAGAGAGAAAATAAGGAAAGACTTGGTGTTCCTTCATGTCCTGACCACACTGTTCCACTCAAAAGCCATTTCTGTGGCTTCCTCTCCCTGACACTAAGGCTCTTCGCTTCTTGCTCACTCTCAAGTTTAGGTCTCTCTCCACCTCCCATTGATTCTGTAAGTCCCCAGTATCCCTCAAATGCATCTCCTTTTGCCTAAGATAAACAGAATAGATTTCTATTCTTAGTAACTTATATACTTATACATAACCAATTTAACTGAAAACAATAAAAACAACCTCAGCATAAGCCACATTTGCCTTCTAGATAATTAGAATCATGCTGTTTAACAATAATGTTAATAAATAAGTTTTGAATTAAAAAAAGAAGTGAGATAGAGAGAGGCCAGCCCCATAAAATAATAAGGTTTCATAGCTTTTGTAGCCTTTTTCAATGTTTAGCCACAATTTTTTTCACAACTTTATTGAATTATAATTGACATATCATGTAATGCATCCATTTAAAAGGGACAATTCAATGATTATCATATATTCACAGAGTTGTGCAACCATCACTATAATCAATTTTCGACCGTTTCCATCACCTCAAAAAGATACCTGTACCATTTCACTATTACACCCTAATCCCCCTACCCCCTGTTTTCCTAGCTACAAGAAACCACAAATCTACTTTCTATCTCTACAGATTTGCCTATTCTGGGCATTTTATAAATGGAATCATATAATACATGGTCTTTTGCGACTGACTTCTTTACTTAACATAATGTTTTCAAAGTCCATTTAGGTTCATCTATAGCATGTATCAGCATTTCATTTCTTTCTTTAGCCAAATAATATTCCGTTATATGGATATACCATATTTTCTTTATCCAATCCATTGTTTATTTATTCAAAAGGTGTTTCCACCATGTGGTTACTATAAATAATGTTGCTGTAAACACATGTACAAGTTTCTCTGTGACCTTATGTTTTCATTTCTCTTGATTATACATATATATAATAAGAAGTGGAATTGCTGGATTGTTTAGCCACTTTTAATTTTTAAATAAAATTTATTTTTATTTCTAACTAGGTTCTCCTTTTGTCAGAGTAGGTTATTTTGACTTCTGTGGAAGACAACTAGATCCTTTTTGTAGTTGACTCCCAGGTCATAGAGAAAATTAACTTATCCCATGGTCTCAATTCCAGTTTAAATAATTCGGATTGTGAAATATTTAGATTTCACACTTTTAAAATCTACAGCTCTGGTCACAATTACTTTAACCTGAAACTATTCTAATATCTTCATAACTTACATTTATACTTTGTATAAACTAGCCTTCTACTGTTAGAATTTTAGTATTCGTTTATTGACCACTTTCTTTGTGCAGGTACTATGCTACGTGTTCTGTGTACATTTTTCTAATCCTTAAAACAACCATGTGAAATAAATATTATTATCCCAGTATTACAGGTGAGAGAATTCAAGCTCTAAGAAATTAAGTAACTTGCTCTTGACAGTAAACAGGAATTGCACACAGGGATAGTTTTCAGTGTATATGCCATCAATTTAATTAAGTATTTACAAAACATACCTCCTATTAAGACAGCCAATTCTAATTCTTCCTTAGGATTGGGCAGTTGTGATTTTTTATGTGTTTTTTAAACCTTATCTTCCTCTACTCACAACTTTATGTATCTCAAAATTTGAGCTACAGGATGATGCAGTGGAAGGACCTAAAGCCCAGAAGTCAGAAGACACAGATAAATGCCAGCTCTGTCTTTCTGGCCGTGTCTTGGACTACTTCCTAATGAAAATACTATTAGGGAAGTCAGTAGTGTTTTTGGAACCTTGGATTCCTCATAGGTGAAAAAGGGGAAACTACTGTCTGGGCTTCGATCATGAGGTGGTTGTAAAAACTGAAGGAAATAAGGGATGTGGAAGTTCTTTGTCAATTGAACATTACTACACAAATGTGAAGATGAAAGGAAGTCCCTTCTTTTGCACCTGTGATCCCTACAAGCCAGTCATCTAAATATTTTTACCCACGGTACTAACAAGTTGTTAGAACCGCTTTTTTTGAGTCCTTGTTCAAGTTCATATTTGAGAGCTATTTGCCTCTGATTGTGATCCTTACCTCTTTGCCTCTCTGAGTCTCAGCTTGAATCCCTTTTCCTTGTGGTTTGAAATGTCTTCACTGGAGATGTTCTATTGCGAAATGCAGAAGACTGCTACCATGATTGAGGCGTCCGAGAAATACCTAGCTGAGGAGTAAATGAGTAAAAATGTCTTCAAACTGAAATCTTTAAAGAAAAATATTTCAAATCCACATAGAACAAAACTTGCTGCAATTTTTAATAATTTATAATTTTTATGGCTTAATTGAGTTATCTCAATTAAAACAACACAATAAGAAAATTTCAGTAGAAAAATTGCCAGTGGAGAAATAATTAAAATAATTACTATGTTTAAGAAGAAATTTCCTGAACTGAATGTATTGTTCATACAAAAACTCTTAAATCATTATAATCTACAATAATCATTTTCTTCACATTGTAAATACACAATAACTACTCTGTTCCGTAATTGGTTGTGACCTCTTTTGGTAAAGAAAGGTAGCTCCCCAAAACAAAGCAAGCATGCTATGATAATTGCTCAGCTATCCCTGTATATTATATTTGATTACAAACCCCACCAAAGATGGCAAGAATCAGCTCCCCTGGAAGAAGGAACTTTCAAAGGATTTGGGAGCTTGGCTATATATCAAAAACAGAGTATGATCGGTTACTGAATGTTTGGCTGTATATTTTGATACTGTCACCTCTGTTAGGAAATATACCTAGAATCACATAACCATTTTGTTTTGTAGCTTACTATAATTCTCATTCATTTATGTCCTGGGAAAAGAAGAAATTGTACATTTATACATTACACCTGCAATTAAGATAATACCATATCTAGTGCCACTCTGGGCATAACAACAGTTATTCAGGGTAGGGCAAGAAAGGCCAAGACTGGAAGTTTAAAACTAGTGTCCATTAGATGTAACAGATCTAGGGAGATAATTAGTCGAGTTCGAGGATGGGGGAAGGAGACCAGTAAGCATAAGGAGAAATATAAAAAATCCTATAAGGAAAATATAGGAAATGTACCAAAGTAGGAAATGGGGGCAGATAGGAAACTTTGGTGCTAGGTCTGTGATGTACACAAAGAAAGATGGGACGAGGAGCAGGAAGGCAGACAGAATATAAATTTGGGAAGGACATAGGCAAAGAAGAGTGAGTGAGATTTTGAGACCTGTGCCCTCTAAATAGGTTGTGGTATTTGGTTTTAGAGCAAACATATTCTCTGTCCTGCAATTATAGTTATATCAGAATGCACAGGTGTGTGCGACATGATGAGAGGATATGCACTACAGTGAAGATTACTATAAAAAAAGTCTTTCTAGAGGTCTTTTATGTAAGTGAAATTTTCCTTTTTTTTTTTTGGCAAAGCCCCTACTTTTTATATCCCCAATGCTTTGGAATAGAGTGGCAGTACAGAATATATTGACTCTGAAGTCTCTAAGTAGAGCAAAAAGCACCAGTGTATGCTGTTTTCCCTCATCACTGGAGAAAAATATTAATAATCGTTCCATTTATTGAGCACTGTTTTGGCTATATATTGCTGTGCAACAAACTACCCCAAAACTTAAAAACTTAATGACTTAACTTAGAACTTTGTAGCCTAAGAAAACAAAACTATTATCTCTTGAATCTGTGAGTTGATTATGCACAGCTGGGGGTTTTCCTTTTCCATGTAGTGTTATCTAGAGTTGCAGTTATCTGAAGGTTTGACTGGCCTGGAGTGTCCAAGATGACCCACTCACGTGGCTGGCGCTTGCTCCCGACCATTAACTGAAATGAGGCCGTCAACTCAAGTACCTTGGGTCTCCTCCACATGGCCATTGTATGTGGCTTGGGCTCCTCATGGCTTATTGGCTGGGTTTAAAGAAGGAGTATTCCCATCATTAGAGTGAGAGCTGCATATCTCTTAAGGCCCAACCTTGGAAGTTATACAGCAACATTGATGCTGCATTCTTTTGGTTAAGCAAGTCAAGTCTTAAGATGGGCCCAGATTTAAGGTGATGAGAAATAGATGGGGAGGAGTGGCAAAGAATGTGCAACCATCTTTATTTCACCACAATCGCCCACTATGTTCTAGACCCTGTGAAAACTGCTTTATCTATTGTATCTTATACAAACCTCTGAACCACAGAGCAGATTAAATATCGTCAATATCCTCAGTTTGTCAATTAAGAAAATTGATAATGAGAGCTATTAAATTATGGAGTTAATAAGTAGACAAAGTGGAATTTGGATCCAAGTCTATCTATCTCCACAGCCCTAATTAGCCATAGAGAAAGAGTATAGGGATGACAGCTTACGCATTTATTAAGTAAGTTGTATAGTTCTATTAGTGGATCTTAAGTTGTTGGTTTGGTTCCCTCTGCCATTCCTTACAATTATTATTTTAAGATTATTAAGATTTTTTTAAAGCCCGTGAGGCTAAATTGATTAAATTGTCTAAAAATTCCCATGGTACAATTTTCTGTGCTAGCTTGCTTTGCTTCTTCCAAGTAAATGGGTATATTGAGTTCTTATCACTTGGGCAGTTACAAAGATAAGATTAGGACAAATATACCTCTGAGTTTTTTTCAGTCTTGTCCATTTCTGGTCTGATCAACTATACTTAATTGATAGAAACGTAGGAGGAAGTGCCTAACTGAATTGAAAGTAACTATTATTACAACTAAATTACATCATAAAGAATTGTACTGTAAAATATCCATAGACTCCTCACACTTTAAACCGTAAAAATGTATTTCCTTAAAGTCATTTATTATAGTTTTCCTTGAATATTCTGTCTTTTTCTGATTCTGTGCTTTAAGGCTGTAAAAACTATTTGACAAAAAGAAGTATTCAATCAGAAGCAGTGTTGTCTGTATAAACAGCTGGTTGGATGGATTTCTTTTCTGCTGCAGTTTACTTTTCCACCAAATAGACCAATTACGTGACTACGGCTTATAAAAGAGAGATATAGAAAAGTTAGAACTGTTTGAAGTTTTGAAATTCATTTGTAAGGAAAGATTAAAAGGCCGGGGTGATTTATTTTAGCCTACAAAAGAGAAAATTGAGAAAACCTTAAAGTATTCTCAGTGATAGGAAGAACAATACGCTTGAAAGTAAGACAAATGTGAATGTGTTGAAATGACAGTTACGGGGTAGTTAGACTCTTTACAAGTAAATTTTACCAAGAACAATCTTGTAAATGCTGGATTAGACTTTGAAATAAGGACGCAGACTCTTTTGCCATAAGTTCCTTTAATAACACTGAAGATTCTTACATAGTTTATAGCATTGAGGGGACAGATTCTATATGAGGGCATGGAAATGGAGGAGCTTACTTGCAAAGGATCTTATGGGTTATGATTTTATGAAATGCTTTAGTATGTATTCTTGGGTTAATGCTTAGGAATATGAAGCCAGATAAAGTTTAGTAGCTTAATCAAAGTTATCGACTGAATCAATGATAAGGAAACAGTGTATTAGAAGATAATATTTCCTTTTATCTTCAGTAAGTAGATTCTACCCTTTGTAGAAAGATAAAAGAAAAAAGGAAGGAAGGAAAGAAGAAATGAAGAAAGAAGAGAAAGTCAGGATGATCTCGCTACATTGCAATCAGTCCTATATTCTCAGAAATTTAACACTATAATTTTCCCTTTTTTGCTCACTAAGAATTTAGTATGGACATTCAGCAAGCATCAGGCCTTGGAGTCCTCTTCTAAGTCTTCGGTTTCTTGCAAAGATAATAGAAGAGAACATATAGAATTGTGGAGGAGGTTTTTATGGGTCTTGACTTTTGCCCATGTTCATTAGTCATATGACCCTACCTTACTGCAAAGGAGGCTAATACATATAAGTTAGCTGTGTGCCCAGGAGAGAGGAGGTGGCGGGAGGAAGGGGGAGAGAGAGAGAGAGCGAGAGAGAGAGAGAGAGAGAGAGAGAGAAAGAGAGAGAGAGAGAGGGAGGGAGACTAAAACTAAGAACAGATACAGACTTTCTTTAAAAGCACTTCTTAAGCATGAACTATGGCACTGCCAGTGTAACACTAGAATGCATTAATGATTCCAGCACAAGACCATTTTTAATTCTTTTAAAAATATACGTTACGAACAAATGTTGAACTTTATGTATGGACTTCTATTATAATTTCACTCGATATCAAACTTGCTGTGAACTCTACAAGAAATTCTTAGAGCTGAGCAATGAAATAGTGTAATTTCTAGCAAGTGCCAACAATTTCCATGTGAATGGGGCATTTATTAAACATATTTTAACACTCCTGTGGATTAATAATGTGTTAGCAGAAAAAGACATGTTGAGCTTAGTGCAATTATCCTTCCATCCCAATTATACTATGACATTAAATCCTGTGACATTTAATAAGAAAGGCCATTTCACCCATGGCTACCTCTAATGCAGACGATTTATGCAACAGTGTTCCCATAGAAAAAATTATGAAAAGAAGGCATTCCAACATGCTGATCTGTCTAACTGCCCGTGTAAATTAAATAAGGTGTAGCAAAATATATAAATTGTTAATACTATGATTACCTGGTACCTGAGACAAAGAAAGTAAAATTAAAACACTGGCTTTTAATTCATCAAAATTAAACAAATGTAAATGGATAACTAATAGGGGAGAAAAGTGCTTAGTAAATAGGAATTCAAGAAGTTATTTTTTCCCATGGAAGGCATTTAAAGCTTTTTTTAATAATGTATATCTGGCATATTTGGCCTATAACATAGCTTAATATTTGTTGAGACAAATTAATTTGACATTACAGTCATAAAATGTCTTAATTACCTTAGAGTTGAAACTCATATTTGAGGTTGAATTCTTTATTTTTTAATTTAAGGCATTTTTGTGTGTGTATGCTTAATCTGCCAAAGATTGTATAACATATTCCCTTCCAAAGATTTATGTCTAACATTGATTCTGAATTTACTGTGAGTTTTACTATTGAACTATGGGATTAATTCATATGAGATCAAGTACTAAGGAAGAGAGAAGTATAAGAAGTGCTGAAAAATGTTCGTTAAGGTACTCATTTACCTTTGTTTCTGATCTTTACACTATTGACATGATGAAAAACATCAAATGCAATAGAAAAGAAACCATCAAATCAGACACTTATATGGCTACACTAGATGCGAAATGACCAGAATGAATTTTTTATTTACATAAATAAATTTCTCAGTTGTTTTGGTTTTAAATATAGAAACATAAAGTTTTCAAGAGAAACTGCCATATTTACAAAGAGCCACTTTTTTGGTAGCTGAGAGATGTAGGGGAGGAAGATTTTTTTCCTCTGCCCTCTTAGACTCTATGACTAGAACTAAGAATTAAACTGACAAAAAAAAAAAAAAAAAGATTAACAGGAGAAAATCATACACATTTTATACATGTTAATATTTGAATGTGTTTGCAGAAGACTTCATATATAAAAAATAAAAGCCCAAAGAAGCAGGTACGCCTGAGAGCTGACATATTTTAACAAAGAATGATATATTGTGGTGATACGGCAAGACAACGGAAAAAGGGGTTTGGGCTAAAGGCCATAAGTTGTGGGGAAGTGACTGGAAAATTAATGGAAAATAATGGTTATGTAGTAGGATTGTTTGTACAGACTCATCTCAGTGTCAGCTCTCTGTCCCCAGTGATAAAATGTTCTCTTCTGAGTACAGGGAAGGAACCTTTCTTGTGGGAAATTTGTGTCCTGCTTTTAGGTAGAAAAGGAGAGATCAGAGAGCCCTTCCTGCATCTGCTGTTTCTCAGTCACCCTCATTTCAAAATAGTCAATATGCCAAAGTGGCATATTTTGGGATGGCATGTTCTGATCTCCTTCAGAGTTTTGTATTATTTAGTATTTGTATGTGTGTAATTATACATACATGTAAGTAGATAATTAGGAAAAATAACTAGCTGAATAAAGGTACGTTTTAATCAAATGGTCTGAAAAATTATGACTTTTTTAAATTCAGGGCCTTTAAGAATTTTAATGCTCAGATCCATATTCAAGAAATGGTCCTAATCACAGAATACTGGTATGAGAATAGCTCTGATAACCCCAAGGATGTTCACTATTCTGAAGACAGCCCATATCTATGATAGAAGTAAATTTAAAGGACCATAATCTTTAGATTAAGAACTGCCCCCCAATATCAATAATATTAACTCAGAATCCCTCTTTCTCATAAATGTAAGTATTACTGTGTCCTCTAGATCAGGGGTCCCAATCCCTGGGCCATGGACCAGTACTGGTCCGTGGCCTGTTAGGAACCCAGCCACATAGCAGGAGGTGAGTGGCGGGCTAGCGAGCAAAGCTTCATCTGTGTTTGCAGCCTCTCCCCAGCGCTAGCATCACTGCCTCAGCTCCACCTCAGATCAACAGGCATTAGATTCTCGTAGGAGCACCAGTCCCTGATGCCAAAAAGGTTGGGGACTACTGCTCTAGATGGATGTGGTTTCATATGGCAGGTGAAAGGCCCTCATTAACTCAGTGATAGGATTGACTCCTAAGGATCCTAAAGTAGTTTATCATTAGAGGAACGATATATATGTATTATCTCTTGCCCATTTTCATCCTAAATGTTGCTTCTTAAGAGTAGGACTCATGGCTTATTTATCTTTATAACCTCATGGCTACTGTGTGGTTTATTATTGTTGACCTAACTGGAGGCTAACCAGTTGTTATGATCATATAAATATTTTTGGATATTTAAGCTGTTTAGTCATAGAGACCATAGAGGCCAATACTAATCTATTCTCTTCTGTGTTTTCATGACTTAGATTTAAAGGGAAACTACAAAGAAGTAAAATCCTAGCTCTCATTGGAGACTGTCTTTACCAATGGAATAGTTTTTACTCTTTCAACTAATAATATATGGAGCAAAGTGTGCCAGTTTTTGATCCTTTGGACTACAAGTAACAGAAAAGCCATCTCAAGCTGATTTAAGCAATAAGGGAGCAGAGCATAAGATAAGATGGATCCAGTAGATCAATAATGTCCTCAGGTCCTAGAGTTTTTCTCTCTCTGGTCTACCATCAAGAATGTTTTCATCCCAAGGCTGTTTTCTCTTTGATTTAGAATGACTTCCAGTGGCTGCTACATACTACCTTGCTCAAGTCAAGAGGGAAATAGAAAGCTCATCATTAACTATTCTCTAGAAAGAGATGGGAGAACATTCTCAGAGGTCATCACCATATATCTTCGTATATCCCATTATTTATCGTTGTGTCTCGTACTATTCTTAAACTAATCACTGGCGAAGAAGATGGAATGTCCAAAGGCTGATTCCCCC
>NW_006442484.1:39518552-39525782 GCF_000325575.1 Pteropus alecto
GAAGGCCAATCATACACAGTGTTGCCACAATGGAGTAAGTGCAAGGAAGATGATCAGGGAGATAACTGAGAAGTAGATATGGAAAGAAGACACTGAAGGCCAAATGGGACCACTCTTTTGCCAGAGAGAATTAGAAACAGTACAGGCCAGGCAAATCAGTGAAGTTAAAAGAGGAAGAGAAATGACAAATCATAAATAGATAGAAACTATTTTATTAAAAAAAAAAGTAGAGTGCTAAACATTTGCAAAAAATAATAGAGATATTTTTCTGAGAGGAAGATGAGGATATACTTAAAGAAGATAAGAGAAAAATAGATCGACAGACTGTCTTTTAGTTAATGTTAACTCATGATTTGGGATAAGGGTTACATATGAGAAAGACTAACCTATTGATCCTGTTTGCATGGATATGTTTTGTTGGTATGGAAAGATTTAACCACCCAAGTGTTGACATATTGGATGGTTTGTTACACGTAGGCAGAGTACAGACAATGAGAAATTCAACTGTCCTTAAAATCAATGGTCTTATCTTTGTGATGGACCATAATGGGCCTTCTCTGTGCACATTAGAAAATGCAAGTTCTTTATAGAAAGCCCATCTCCACATCCTCACTGGAATTTCTGTTTCCAGGGAGAGATTTACCATGTTATAATCAAAATTATGTGCAATTGCCAGCTTCAGAACTTACACTATTACTATCCAAACATGTCAATATGTAGCCCTAGGAGACTGACAAATTCCCCTGATCCAAGGAGGAGCTGTCACTAAGGCAAGCTATCATTAAATATAGATAACCATAAGGTGTCCTCTAATAGCATTTCAAGTGGAAAATAAGAATCGCTCCCGGTAGTAATTCCAAAATGTCTGCCTCTTTAACAGGTTTCATCTTGACCAACTCAGATCTCAAAATCTAGGAGTGGGGCAGATCTCTGTGTTTAGAACAAGTGTCTGTGGCTGATGATGGGATCAGAGAGAAAACTATATCTGCATCTAGACAGAATCTAGGGACTAAAATTGGTGTTACATGCCAAGCAAAATATAAGATGTTGGAGTCATAGAACCAATCTTAGTTCAAAAGTTGTTTTAAGGAATTCTTTTTTTGGTTTATTTAGACAAAAAAGAAAAACCTACTATCAAGACCTCAGTCATCTGATTAATTTTTATGTTGATTGAGTTTGCGACACAAGTGCTTTACTTATATTTCCTAGGCAATAGATAGAACAATCCTAGGCATATGTACAGTTTCTCAAAATATGTTTGTTTTTAAGAACTGGGTCTTTTATGATATAACATTCTATACCTGTTCAAGTATAGCAAACTGTCCTTTTAGGAGTTTACCTGAAGCCCTTCATTATTTTCTTTCATTTTTCTCAAAATTCTCCTTCCGGCCAAATCCAGGCTGCATGTTGGAGTTTCACTTAAGATAAGTGTTGAAAAGTCACATAAAGTCATTTTCGCATTAAGGCCCTGGCAAGATAGCTGCTTTCTGAAATATATATATATAGATAGATAGATAGATAGATATACCTGAAATATATATATATATATATATATAGACGCACACACAAACACACATATACACACACATTATTTATGATATAATTAATGTGTATAAATAGACATTTATTTATGGTATAAATATACATTACCAGGGAGTTGTAGTTAAGAAACAGTGTGGCCTGAAGTGCTCTGTAAGAAGGATGTCTGTGAGAATTTCAGTGTACCGAGCAGATTTTGAGGCAAAGCAGTGCCCCGGAGTCACAGTTCTATCTTGGCCAAACAAGCTCAAGCTTTGTGGAAATGAATTAACAACAGTATCACAGACCTGTAATTCACCAAAAGGCAATTTTCTTTACCTAGTAAAGCCTAATCTTTTAATGTTTGAAATCCACGGTTTTAAAATGAGCATCTGATAGCCACCTCTTAGTCCTCTCATATTCCACTGCTGCTGTAGGAAAATTGGGCCAGTGTACCTGGAGCACATCCGCATTAACCTTAAGGATGAATTTGCCTTATGAAAGTTATTTTTTCTCCCTTGTCAAGTTTAAGCAGAAACATGTCAGACATGGAGACTCAAAAATCATTTACAGTCTGGGAAATAAAATCCATCATATTTCTTCTCTGATGGAAAAGAATATCTACAGATTGTTTAATTTAAAAAAGAGAACAAGTGGTCTGTTGAATTGCTTTGGTTCTTAACATCACTGGAAGAAGGCTGATGAAAGTGTCTTCATATATAATCATCAACAGTGGGACTTTTTTAGGAAGTTGGTGATAACTTGTCAATATACAAAAGAATTAACTTCATTCTAAAGCAGTATGCGGATCTATCTTTCATTGTTAAAGGGCAGTTAAGAAAATTACCAATTTCTATGAATGATCTAGTTTATAGCTTTTATTACTGGATAGTTAATTTGTGAATAGTGGACTTAAAAAACCAATATTTTCTTCCCTATGGTAATATGATTGTAATAAATGAGATATAAATCTTTTAAATTTTTTTCCTGAAAGCAAGAGTCGAATAGTTTTAAACAGACATTACTGGGGCCATTTTTTTTTAAATGATGACATATGCTTCCGACTACAGCTTGATCACTGTGCTTTTGCATTCTGAATCATCATAGAATTGCATAATGCAAACTAACCAGTTCTCTGATCGTCCTCTATTTTGTAATTTACCTTAAAACATTGACTCCACTGGACTCTATACTGTTTTGCATACAGAAGGTGATCCAGGTTTCTTCATGTCTTGAAGTCTAATATTTAAAATCCCTATATCCTTTTCATAGTTTTTCAAAAATATTAAATTATTATTGCTATTTCTCATACGTGAGTTTTACAATGGAAGATTTTATAAAAATC
This sequence comes from Pteropus alecto, assembly GCF_000325575.1. Taxonomy (NCBI): domain Eukaryota; kingdom Metazoa; phylum Chordata; class Mammalia; order Chiroptera; family Pteropodidae; genus Pteropus; species Pteropus alecto. The sequence goes on from NW_006442484.1 coordinate 39,521,416, forward strand.
TTCTTTGCCTTGAAGAGTAAAGTTATTGATAATAATGCCAGACTCTAACACTGGATTATGGAAGAATTTATGAAGATTTAACAACTTGAGCAATTCTAGGCCTTTTTGCACTTTTGACAATAACTTCTATCTTTCATCCTATTGAGAAAGCAGGATATGAAAGATATAGTTCTGTTTAAAATGTATTTTTTATATATATATTAGAAAGAGGAAAGAAAATATAGATAAAACAAATACCAAATATTGACTAGTAATTATCTCTTATTTATGAACATATGGGTTTTTGTTTTTCTTTTGTCTTGTTTACATTTCTAATTTTTAAAATAATATATGTTACTTCTACAGGTGGAAATGTTTTAAAAATAATCTTAAGCAATTTTCTTCTGAGGATGTCTATTTAGATATTTTGGAAGGGAAGCCCAGATTTGACAAACCTGGTAATTGGCAATTAACTGATGTGTTTCAGTGGTTTATCTTTTGGGAGGCACAATAAAAAATAGGTTAAAATATTGCAGAACTTCTCAATTTTTTTTTTTTATTTTTAGGAATATCTACTATATAAAAAAGATCTAAGAATTTAAAAATAATTAAACACCAAGGATATTTTTTATTATAAAAACATCGTTTCCAATAATTCTTAATAAAGAATTTTTTTGAAAGTATAATTTACCAGAAACAAGAAACAGGGAAATATCGAAGCCATGTTCACTAAAGGTAAAAAGAAGACCAAATTCCCACTAACAGTTTTATTCAGTATTTTTCTGGTAGTTCTAGCAAATGAAATAAAATAATATTAAAGGATAAATGAATAAATATTGGAAAAGAAGAGGCAAAATTATCAAACATATATATGATACAAATGTCTACTGATGAAAACCTAACTAAATCAGCAAATAAATGCTTTATAAAATAACTTAGTAGGTTGACTATACTTGATTACACCAAAATCAAGTATATGCCTCCCTATGTATGTCATTCATAATATCAATATTAAAGAGAAGGAAAAATGAAAACTCTCCCTTGTAAAATAACTACTAGACGTATGAGAAATATACCAAGAGACTTTAAAAAGAGGCAAAGCCTCTGTGAAGAAAATTACAAAATATTGAAGACAGACATTAAAAAACAAACTGGATGGAAAATCTAAATATTTAAAAGTTAGCAATTTTCCTTGAATCCATTTGTAAATCTAATGAAATCTTCATGAACATTTAATAGGATTGTGAGGAAGTGTTGATTCTTAGAAAAAGAAAAATGAGTCTAAAATTCATCCAGCAAAATAAATATTAAAATAATTAAACATTCTAAAAATAAGATTAATTTATATGGGCTTATTAAAATAGAGTCTAGAGTTCTAATAATTAAAACTGTGTGGAACTGTTAGACATTCAAGAAATTCATATAGTTCAGGGGGACATAATGCAATGTCCAAAAGCTGATTGAAGTTTAAACACAAATTGATAAACATATTTTAAATATATTAGAAAAGGATAAAATATTTAGTGTATCAGACAATTGGCTAACAGTGGAGAGAGAGAGACAGAGACAGAGAGAGACCGAGAGAGAGGAATTATAGACATAGTTGTACCCACAGGTTACTCCTAAATAAGCTCCCGTGGATTTGAATGTGAAAAATAACATATAAATACTAAAAGAAAACATAGGAGTTTAAAAATAAATATCGGACTGCGAATAAACTTCGTAAGCATAGTACTAAAGCCAGAGATGATAAATGAAAAGATTATTGATTTACCCACATGAAAATGTAAAATTTTGTGTGTCATGTATGTCACCATTTAAAGAGTTGAAAAACAAACAATAAATATTAACAAAATTTAGGACAGAATACTAAAATCTTTAATAAGAGTAATGATAATAATACCTAGCCCTTACATGTGTCAGGCCTTATTCTGAGTGCTTCAAGTGTATTAACTTAATCCTTCTAAGAGCTCCATATGAAGGTGCTATATTATCTTCATTTTACATGCAAGGAAATCTAAATATGAAAGGTTTTTAGTTGCCCAAAGTTAGACAGTTAGTGTATCTTGAATTAGAACCCATGTTGATTGGATATTGAGACTGTGCTCTTCCCACTCTGACGTAGGCCACTCAACACTTAAAGAGTTATTAACCAGCAGTAGGATAAAGGTTAACGTTCAAATAGAACAACAGACAGAAAAGGATGTTTACAAAAGAAATACTACAGTCAATAAGCACTCAGAAAATGTTAAATAATGTAATCAAAGAATGAAAAATAGAAGGGGATTGAATATTTAATTTTTCATACCAATAATGATTAAAACATTGATTAAATCTCCTGAGGAGTTAGGTTTGGGGGAACAGGAACTCTTATGAGTGTTGATAGATGACATTTCTAGAGGGCAATTTTGCAAACTGTATAAAAAAGTTTTTAATCACATACTTTGACCCAGTAATTATCACCCTTAGGAAACTATTAAGTGTTTGCTTATGTGTATATGTATACATCATTAAAATGAGTTTGAATTGTATCGACTGAACTATATTTACTGATATAAGCAACAGAAGTTTATTTCTCATAGTGTTGGAGACTGGAAAGTACAAGAGCAAGGCACTAGCAGGTATGGTGTCTGATGAGAGCTTGCTTCCTGCTTCTTAGATGGCTTTCTTCTCGCTGCATCCTTACATGTCAGAAGGGGCAAGGTTGCTCTCTGGGGTTCCTTTAAGAAGGGCAAGAATTTCATTCATGAGGGTTCCACCCTCATAACCAAATCACCTCCTGATGCCATCACACTGGGAGTTAGGATTTCAATATGTGAAACTAGGGACACAAACATTCAATACATAACACCAGGCATTTTCTGTTTTTCTGTCTCCCACTGTCGGCATGTTAGCTTTTCTACTTTAAACTTAAAGCCTCATGGTCTTAAAATGGTTGCCCCAGCTCTAACAGTCACATTCTTCATACATTCACATGAGAAGCAGGAGAAATAATGAGGAGGAGGGACAAATGTTTCCACCTTATATATTTCCCTCTTTATATCCAAAAAGAAATTTTTTGGATTCTCAACATTGCAATATTGTTTAAATCCTTTATCATAGGGCTAGTGAACTGTAGCTTTAAAAATGTGATTCTTTTGTAATACTCTTTATTAAAACCTCAATTTCATAACATTTGATAATATGTTGACAGCTTTAATTCAGCCTATGAGTATGTGCATGTGCACACACACACCCACACCCACATACACCTTAATAAGAAAATGGCAGAAAATCTCAGTTTTCAGGTGATTAATGATTTATTTCAATTACTGAAGATTGTGAGTTGTACTCTCAGTAGTCATTGATCTTAGGACAGCATACTGCAAAACTGGAAGGAAACTGCAACTAAACACACGTAGTAATTATAATTAAAACAAAAACCAGAACAACAATTCTCTTATGTGCCAGAACTGTGCTGAGCATTTTACAGTTTTGTTTTTTTTTTTAATTTAATGTTCACAACCACCTTGTGACATAGATATGACCTTCATTTTATTTATGAGAAAATTGAGTTTAAGTACCTGGCCCAAGGTCAAATAGCTATTATTAAATAAGAGCTGGAATTTGCTCCAGATCTGACTAACCCTAAAATTTTAATTTTCATTCACTATATCCTTATATTAGACTGCCTTTCAATCTCATTTTAAACATGGCTTAAACTATGTGGAATTAGTTCTTTGGTTTGCCAAGTTGGAAAAGAGATTTGAAAGAATTTTTCGCTTTTTGATTAGGGGTTTGGAGGTATTTTTTTTCTCTTAGTTTATTTCTTTTTCTTGCAAAGTCCTGTTTGCTTTAGTGTGTTATTTGCATTAAACCATATTAAGAATATTCATGAGGAACATCTAGTATTTATTACTAGGAAGTAGCCTGTAATTACCTGTTTTGTTAAAAAAAATTACCAAATAACTGTCTAAAGACTGGTCCATCCCAACTGATAAACCAACTAGTGATTTTCTATCAACTTAAAGTATTTGCTGTTCCCTTGGGCCAAATTTCATTCCATAAGGAACAGAGGGCCAAGCCAAATTGGAGAATAAATCTAAGGCATGCATCATGAGGAATATAGATTTTAGTTTATTTTCTAGAAATAACTTGTTGTGAAGATGCCTTGAACTTCAGAAAAGTTTTGGAATTCCATAGACAGAAGTGCAAGTAAAATAGAAAAGTATAAACCCTTCCTTCCATCTCTTTCTTTCAAACAATTTAAAATCCAAATCGTGTACCTTTTTCTTTTCCTTCCCTTCCCTTCCCTTCCCTTCCCTTCCCTTCCCTTCCCTTCCCTTCCCTTTTCTTTCTCTTCTCTTCTCTTCTCTTCTCTTCTCTTCTCTTCTCTTCTCTTCTCTTCT
>NW_006442484.1:39526207-39538539 GCF_000325575.1 Pteropus alecto
CCTTCCCTTCTCCCTTCCCTTTTCTTTCTCTTTTCTTCTCTTCTCTTCTCTTCTCTTCTCTTCTCTTCTCTTCTCTTCTCTTCTCTTTTTCTCTTCTCTTCTCTTTCCTTCTTTTTAGTGTAGACCAGTCTGCAACTTTAAAGGCCACAAAATGCTATAGAAATAAAAATTGATGGCTAACATTTGAGGCAATGCCAACTTGACCACAATTATACCTTCACCTTAATAATAACTTTGTTATTCTTTTATTTAAAGTACTTTTAAATGTTATATAATAGGCTAAAAACATTTGTTTTAAACAAACATCTGTATTTAATGGAACAGTACAAAGCAGATATCTGTGCTCATATTATATCATTTGAGCAATAAAATAAAACTAAAAAAAGGCTAAATATCAGAGGAAGAAATTGGATATTAAACGTTAAACCAAACCAACCTACACACTAATTTGTATTTTACATTCAGAAGTAAAAATCCACTAACACTCTATTTTCCATGTCAAAGGAGAGCTTTAGATTAGTGTTACAATTAACTCTGTGGCATGATTCATTCCAAACTATAGTTTCTCTGCACTTTGCTTGTAATTAATTTTCTTCCATTTAATCTTTGGAAACAGGCTTTGTTTTCTTTTCCCATTTAATTTCTCCATCTTATACAATGACTACCTTTTGACTTCAGAATTATCTGTAGGTGTGACAAATTAAGGTGAGGCTGTAGAAATTAAGGAGTATAGAGATTTTCGTAATGTTTGCTTTCTGCTTGAATCCAGGTCGTAAAAATTAGAAACCACACAGATGACAGAAAAATCAACATGTAGGCTCTTGTATACTTCTTTTTTCTTCAGGAATTTCAAAATCTAAGGCATGGCAATGGTTGCTGAAAACTCTAAAACAATTTTACTTTGAAAGGAACAGTTTTCAGCTCAACTGAAACTATAGCAATAGGGTTAAGAAAAAGAAAAAGAAAAGATGATTTGAAAAGAAACATAAAGTTGGTCATGAGTAGAATAAAAATATTTTAGTAAATACCATATTTTTCCTTATTTTTTAAATTGACAATGATCCCTAGCCATATTAAGAAATTTTAAAAATTATAAATTCATAAAATTGCTCTACATGGTCTTCTCTGCCTTCCCCCATTAGGGAGATATATGTATCTTCTTTATTCCAAAGTAAGAACCTTTGCATTGAACAATCCCAATATATTAAAAATAACTTATTTGCTCCCTATAAGAGACTCACTTCAGATTAAAAGACACAGACTAAAAGGAAGAGGACGGAAAAAGATACTGTCTTGATGGACCTAGAGGGTATTGTGCTGAATGAAATAGGTCAGATAGAGAAAGACAAATATCACATGATTTCACATACATGTGAAATCTAAAGAACAAAATCAACAACAAAAGCAGAAATAAACTCATAGATACAGAGAATATTTAGAGGGATGCTAGATGGGAGGAGAGTTGGGGGAGAAAAAAAGGCAAAGGGATTAAGAGGTACAAATGGATAGTTGCAGAATAGACATGGAAATATAGAGTGTAGCATGGGGAAGATGGTTAATAATGTTGGAATAAATATGTAAGGGGGAAAAAGGGTACTAGATTTAATGGAGTGATCACTTTGTGAGTTATGTGGATCTCTGATCAATATGCTATACAACTGAAACTGGTATATTATTATATACCAACTATAATTGAAAAAAAACCTCACTGAATTGTACAATGTAAATACAAGCAATTTATTGCCTATTATATTTCAATAAAGATGAAAAAAAAGCTTATTTGTTCCATCCTGCAGGTTTCTTTCTGGTTCTATGTCAAGAGGTTTAATGTCTGGCTATTTTATTTGGAAGCTGAAAATGTTTCCAAACAGGTAGCTTTCATCAGAAATAGATCTGGAGAAAGCACACAGTTCTTTTTTACTTCCTGGTTCACTTTATTAAAAGACCAAAAACCAGAGAAATATTTAACAAAGCTATATTTTTAGTAAGAACTTTGTCTATTGTTTCTTGTCATTTTATCTCCAGTGTCATTTAATCACAAGTGCAGGACACATGATGACTTCATGATACAGCTTTGTAATACCCATCTCCACATCACTGGCTCTCCCTACCCCTCTTCTCTGCTTTTCAAGCTTCCTCCATTACATTTAAGACCATCTAACATATATTATTCAAATATATATTATCTAGCTCATTGTTTATTTTGTGTTCTCTAACTATGCCCATGAAAGTAGAGGTTTTTGTCAGCTATGTTCATTCTGCCAATTAGCATTAAAACAGAGCCTGGCACGTAGTAAGTCCTCAATAATATTTGTTTAATTAACACTATGCCCTCTCTTTTCATCCATTTGGCCTGAAATAAAACCTTATATGTTAGTAATATTCCTCTAGTTCCTTTTGTAACATTGAACAATAGTTCCCCCATTGATCAGAGAACATTCCAGTCTTAGGCAAATAATGACATTAATGTTGTTGGCCTAGTTTTGGTTTGTGGTCAACAAGGTTCTAATCACAATAATGCAAGTATATCCATCTGTGATATGTGTGTCTGTGTTTGTCAGGTATTTTAGGTATAATTTATATATAATACTGTTACTGACTCTTAGGTGTCTATGGTTTATAAGAGTTAGGGGCTTGGTCCTTGGATCCCCACAAAAGCTTTGCATAGAGGTCCAACGCTCAGAGAAGAAAGAGTAGATGAAAAGTAGCAAACAGGAGCGACTATACTAAGTAATACAAGTGAAGTAAAGTACACTGGAAGAAAGTCCAAGTGGGCGGCTTGACACAAATCGAGTGCTCTAAGAAATTGAGGTTCAGAGTTTATGGGCCATAGTGTTTCTTTGTCCTCCCTTTGTCCCTTCTATCTCAAATGGCATAAATTCCCAGCTCCTCCTTGAGACCCTCCTACTTCTGGCCCAGGCATACACAGTGTGTGCCCCTAGATGAGAAGTCACATCCTGTACCTTGGGGACTTTGAGGATGGGTGCATGCTCAGTTAACTAATTTCACTCATCCAGTTGAGCACCCCCAAAGGAAGGTCATATAGTGGTCATCTGCAGTTAAATGGCTGTAGTTGGGCTAGGGGAATCCAGGGGAACCACGGGGAAGCGAGGAAGGCACGAGGCACCACCAGGTACCGCCAGGTACCCTGTTGTGTACATTCTCCTGCTGAGGCGATCTTGGGGACTTATTAACCCTTCTTTGTCTTTCTCTCTGTGGCTCATATCTCTCTATTTACTTACCCTGTCAATACTGTTTGCCCTTTTTTAAAAATTTATTTATTTAAATTAGTTTCAAGTATACAGTACATTGGTTAGACATCTATATAGTTCATAAAACAATCCCCCAAATGCTCCCTCCCTCCCATGGCCCTCCACCTAGCCATCATATTAATACTAACTGCATTTCCTCTGCTGTGCTCCCCATCCCTGTGACCAACTATCAACTACTAATTTGTACTTCTTTAACCCTTCTCCCCATTCTCCCAACCCCCCAACCCCCCTCTTCTCTGTCACCAAATTGTCCACTATATTTGTGAGTCTACTTTTGATTAGTTTGTTCTTTTCGTTCCTTAGATACCACATATAAGTGAAATCATATGGTATTTATCTTTGTCTGACTTATTTCACTCAGCATAATAACCTCTAGGTCCATCCATGTTGTTGCAAATGGTAGGGTTTCATTTTTTTTGATGGCTGAGTAATATTCCATTGTATATATGAACCATATTTTCTTTATCTAATCATCCGTTGGCAAGCATTTAGGTTGTTTCCATATCTTGGCTGTTGTAAATTGTGCTGCCGTGAACATTAGAGTGCATAGATCTTTACGAATTATTGTTTTGGTTTTCTTTGGATAAATACCCAGAAGTGCAATTGCTGAGTCAAAAGCTATATGCATTTTTAGTTTTTTGAGAAGCCTCCATACAGTTTTCCATAGCAGCTGTACCAATTTGCAATCCCACCAACAATGTATGAGGGTTCCCTTTACTCTGGATCCTTGCCAACACTTGCTGTTTTTTGATTTATTGATGATAGCCATTCTGACAGGTGTGAGGTGATATCTCATTGTGGTTTTAATTTGCATTTCTTTGATGATTAGTGACCTTGAGCACCTTTTCATATGTCTGTTAGCCATCTGAATTTCCTCTTTGGAGAAGTATCTGTTCAGGTCTTCTGCCCATTTTTTAATTGGATTGTTTGTTTTTTGTTGTTGAATTGTTGCCCTTTTTTAATTAATGCATATTTCTGTAAGTTTTGACTGACCTATATAGTTACATAGTTATCCCCACAATCAAGATCTAGAATGTATTTCCAAATACATTCACTCCCCAAAATTCCCTCATGCTTATCGCTCCTCCCCACCCTGGGCAGATACTACCAAACAGATGCTGCTAGTCGATTTGTGTCCCTATTTTTCCTTTTCTAGAGTGACCATATAAATAAGATCATACAGTGTGTATCCTTTTGAGTTTGGCTTCTTTCTTCTAGCATAATGCACTTGAGATTTATCCATGTTGCTCTATGTATCAGCAGTTTATCCTTTTTATTGCAAAGTAGTATACCATGTATGAATGTGCAAGTTTGTTGATGCCTTCACCAGTTAATGACATTCAAATTGTTTCCTGTTTTTGGCAATTAAGAATAAAATTACTATCAACATTTGTAGATAGGTTTTGTGTGGATGTATATCTTCATTTCTCCTGCATAATACTTGGCAGTAGAATGGCTAGGTCATATGATAACTGTATTCTTAACTTTTAAAATGAACTGTCAAAACGCTTTCTAATGTGTCTGTACTACTTTGTATTCTCATCACTAGCAATGCATGAAAGTTCCAGTTGCTCTGCATCCTTGTCAGCATTTGATATTGTCAGTGAATGATAATTTTGAATAACTTTTCCATTTGCATCTATTCTTTGGTGAAGTTTGTTTATTTGCCCATTTTGTAAAACTTGAGATTTTTTTTTGTTATTATTGAGATTCGAGAGTTCTTTATGTATTCTAGTGAGCAATCCTTTATCATATATGTGATTTTAAAATATTTTCTCCTAGTCTATGACTTGTCTGTTCATTCTCTTAACAGTATTCATTGAGTATTTGACTCCAATTGCTTTTTCTAACATGGTATCCTATTGTGAATTGGCGATAATAACATAAAACTCTTTTAGTGGAAGTGGCCCTTGGTACATCAATACATATATTGATTCTACTTTAACTCCATTGAAGTCTATGAAAGTAACCTTTTGGGGAACAGTTATTTGCTTTTACAATCATTCCTCATATTTAGAAATGTGGCTTCCTGTACCATTCGATCAAAAACTCAGATTGTATCTCTAACTCCTACCCTAAACATAGGTGAATATGTGACCAATCTTTGAAAATGTAAACTTTGAAGATGGACATACCTGGCCTCTCGATTTCATCTGAACCCACGGTTACCAACATGACTTAACTAGAATGGTCAAAATAAAAGGCAAACTAGCTAGTGGATTTTAAAATCCTCATTTTTAGATCCAGTGCATGAGTATAAATAGTAAGGATTCACTCGAAATCTTGTGTCATTAATATCACTGAAGTAGGTGAATGCAACAAAAACATGGAGGGAGGGAGGTTAGCTGGGAACAAATTATTTAAACTTTGTGGGACTTTGGTAGCAAGTTACCATGCTTCCATCTTTATTGTTTTGTTGTTTGTTTGTGTGTTTGTTTGTTTGTTTTTAATGCCTACAGCACCTGGTCCATCTTTATTGTTTTAACTATAAGCAGTAGGGGGCCTATATTTTGCTTTCATACATTTTGCTTATTATAAAGGTATTCAGAGAAGTAAAGAGGTAATCAGTCATATCAGGGATTTTATAGGTTTCAGATCCCTTAGCATGGGAAATATTATTTGTTCTGAGATAATTATGTGGATAGTGCTAAGTAATATACAAGAAAATGTACAGGGTGAAGGAAAAAAAAGTTGACAATCTATGCTATGATCAGTAGCAACAATCAGTGTTTGGAAACTTCCATGAATTAAACATAAAAAGAAGTAAAAATAATCTCTCTGAGTTACATTGTATATCTAGCAGATGATAGATTGGAGCAGAAATATGTTATGATTCCTTAAAAAGACAGTCTTCCCAGACATGACTTCCAAGTAACCATACTGGATGTGAGTATATGTCATCAACCTGAAGAGAGAATTGGCCATCTTGTAATGTCTAAGAGATAGGAAATTTTGGACAATGGAACTTCAACACAAAGGTCCTATTGGCAAGGCCGTCAGTGTTCTGAAGATGGATGCAAAGGACATATATTACTTGAAGTTATTAAGCCTAAGAACCATTTAAATAATTTTGTTTTAATTTTAAGGTCTGTATATAGCTGGTGATTTACTTGTCACATAGATGAGAGTTCCAATGCACACAACTGTTTTATTTCTCATTATGAATTAATAAATAGACATTCTGGTTCTATACATGAGTTGGGATAATATGAGTTTACCCTGAAAGACAGAGCTCTTCTATGGAGTCATTCCCTCTCCACCATCATGATTTATTTGTCCTAACTTAAGCCCTCTATGCCATTATTTTATCAACATTTTTTTTTAAGTTGATTTTAAAGTAACTCACTTTTGTTTTTAACTGAGCCTCGGGCTAAAGATGATTCCTGAAGTTAGTGTACTCGTTATATTATTTCCCTAATATGCACTAAAATAAATAACTACAGAAATGAAAACTGTTTGTGCAGGGACCTAAAATTACCTTGCACATCACACTGTAAACACTGCTTTGTACCTTGGCAGATTTACAAATATAATGCCACCCTGTGAGAAGCCAGCTGACCTTCCCCAGTGACACAAGCTCATTAAGTGATTTTTACATTTGAAAATTATGTACTTAATAATTACATGACTCGGCATATCACACAACTGGTCTCTCTGGGCCTCTTTTTCTTCTATGTAAAATTAAGTCTTTTCCAACTCTAAGTGTTACAGTGCTAGACAAAACTATGTGAGACACATATGAAGAACAGGGAAGAAAATACAGACAATTTGTGAATTTAGAGAATTGGGTTAACCTCTCTAACCTCCATTTTCTTACCAGTGAAATAGATGTACTAGTATTACTAATGCCTTAGGGTTGTTATAAGGATTAAATGAGTTTAAATGCATAAAATGCACTTATAGCTTTCAAGAAATGTAGACATATTGGTTAGTTATAAAGAAGACGAGTGAGTAGGGGAATAAGTTAAACAATATCCTGAGGAAACAACCAATTGGATCTCTTCATAAAGTCAATGTAGAATAGTCCCCACTTATCGGAGGTTTTATTTTCTGTGGTTTCAGTTACCCACAGTCAACTGTGGTCTGAAAATATTAAATGAAAAATAACAGAAATAAACAATTTGTAAGTTTTAAATTGCACGCCTTTCTAAGCACCGTGATGAAATCTCGCATGACCCACTTCATACTGTGGGACATGAATCATCCCTTTGTCCAGCATATTCATGCTATATGTATTACTTGTCCATTAGTCACTTAGTAGCCATCTTGGTTATCAGATCAACTATTGTAGTATCACAGTGCTTGTATTCAAGTAACCCTTATTTTATTTAATAATGACCCAAAAGTATAAGAGTAGGGATGCTGGCAATTCAGATATGCCAAAGAGAAGTCATAAAGTGCATCCTTCAAGTGAAAAGGTTAAAGAAGGATAGAAAAAAACGTCATATGTGGAGGTTGCTAAGATCTCCAGTAAGAACAAATCCTCCATCTGTGAAATTGTGAAGAAGGGAAAAAAAATTCATGCTAGTTTTGGCCTCCTTCTGACATATCGTTGGAAGGTCAGTAGTATCCTAATGCTACGTCATAATGCCCGCATCATTTACTTCCTTCATCCCCTCACGTAGGTGTTGTATCATCTTATATCATCACAAGAAGGGTGAATGCAGTATAATAAGGTATTTTGAGAGAGAGAGAGAGAGAGAGAGAGAGGCCATATTCACATAACTTTTTTTACAGTATATTGTTAAAATTGTTCTATTTTATTATTAGTCGTTGTTAATTTACTGAACCCAATTTATAAATTAAACTTTATCATAGGTATGTATGTTTAGGAAAAACACAATACTGGATGGTTTAGTACTATTTGTGACTTCAGGCATCCACTGAGAGTCTTGAAACATATTCCCTGTGGATAAGGGAGGACTACTATGATATTTTTGAAAAAGTGTAGAGGAGAGCATTGTTTTAGATTATAAGAGACTTTACATCCAAATTCAAGGAGTGATTCTTAATTAAATACAAGTTTCCTCCAAAAAAAATCTATTCATGACATTCGGAAAATAATTTGACACATTTTAGTTACTGAATATCATATTATATTTGAGAATTGTTGATTTTGTTAAGTATGAAAATGGCTGTGAAGTATAATGTCCTTGTCCAGTAAGTATCCAGGGACGAAGTGTCATGATAATCAGTTTACTTTGAAATGATTCAGCATAAAAAATAGGTAATTGAAAGATAGAATAAGCAAATTGGGCAAAATGTTAACCATCTTAATTAAAATGGGGCTATGTGGTGCTTATTGTACCAAAAAATTTTATTCCTTTTTGTGTATTTGAAAATTCTCATAACAAAAACTTTAAAAAATGTCTAAATATGGAAAGAGTTCTAAGATATGCTATAGAGTAAATAAAGCCAATGCTAACGATTACACAGAATAATCCCAATGTACACTTCTTTCTTTTCTTCTTTTCATTTTATTTTTCTTTATTCTGGAAGACAGAACAAGAAACTTTAAATCATGATACATTTTTTAGAAAAGAATTAGAATTGGGGAAAGGAGATTTTACTTTTTGTTTTATTTTTTTCAACATTGTTTGAATTTTTACCATATTTACATATTGATTACCTTTATTTTTAATATTTAAATAAAATAGTCACAGCCAAAAAAAAAAAAATTAAGTTAATTGTCATTAGCTATTTATCCAAAATTATTAGTGTTTCTCTGAACTAGAATCTGTTTAAGAGACTAAAATATTATGGGGATTCTTCTATCACCAATATCCTGATTGCCTCAGCCACCACTAACACCAGACTGATGCCCAGAGCAATGAGATGCCCCCATCTTTGATTCATTCCTGGTTTGCATGCCTCTCCACCCTCTCTAAAATCTCCACCCATATTCACTGGGCCAATAATGAAAGTAAATTTAGATAATTGGATAAAAGTGGCAATGATGATGATGGCAGAAAGTCAGCATCAAACAAGCTACTTTCTTTATCAACCTGTGACAAGTATTTGTTATGTGCAGGTTATTATATAATACTTTTTTGGATACAGAATAAGAGCAATAAATGGTATATCTGTAAATTCTAGACCTACAGATGTGCTGTTGAAGTGGGTCTCTGGATAGAGCAACCCGTAGGACCATATGTAATCAATTTCAAAATTAAGTTTGAGATCTATAATTATAAAAATATTTCAACAAAATGTAAATAAAATGTAAAAAAATGTAAAAAAAATATTTCAACAAAATGTAAATAAAATATGTTTTCTGCTATTGTATTATAAAGACACATTCTTATAACTTCGCTGATAAAACAGTCATATTTCATAAATGAAGACAATTTAATGAAAGGACATTTTATGAACTTAAAGCAAATTGCTTTTTAAATTATCTTATTTAAAGCACGCTGTCCAGCTCTTTGGTTTTCCATAGTCAACTGCTGTCTTCTTTTATGTCTTGCCGTACAGTGCAATGGGATTTGTGTTTGAAGCTTCATAAGTCGAAGACAGAGGAAAAGAAAAGAGGGTACACATATTTGAATGACTCAAACGCATGATATGGTTGTTAGGGCTCAGTGTAGAATAAACTTGCCATCTGCCAAGATAATTTGATCTAAGATCCTAAACTTTTGTTTTTTTGATCTATAGTTTCGAAATTAACACTGAATCCATTAACTTATGATTTTTGTTGTGCAAATTTGTGCCTTCATTAGTAAAACAGTTTAGGCTAATATCTATAGCAAAAAAAAAATTAAATTAGGATCTTATTTATAGTTTTCAGGTCTTACTTGAATGACATGCTTTTAATTATAAAAAAGTGTCAATTATACATTAAAAGTAACACCAATTTAGGATTCTAGTTACAACTTTGCCATTGATTAGCTTCAGAAACAGGCAAGTTACTTTCTGGACCTTGGTTTCTTGGTCTAATAATTCTGTTCTAACATTCTATGATAACATTTTTAATCCCATAGACCTGCCTATGGTGAGAGCAAGAAACTATGCTTAGTTAATATTCCTAAAAGTTTAAACTTCTAATTAAGACATAAATTTTATATATGCTTAAAAATGATTAGAGGTAAGAAATGTTTACAGGAACCCAAATAAGAAGTTTGTATGTATTCTCTTTTTCTAAGACATATATTATCTCTGGGAGAGATACAGATAGAGAGCTACATATTGTAAACTTAGACAAGGTCATTTTATATAATATTAGACCTAAGAAATGTCATGTTGCAAATTTGACTGTCACAGTACTATACAAAGTATCTAATTCCTGGTTTATCTATGATTTAAGAATTAATTTACATTTTACGAATCAGTTTGCCTTCTTAATTTGAACTTTGAGGCTTATTGAAATTATTCTTAAATTTCAAGTAACAAATTTATTAAAGAAAGAAAGCTCATTCTTTTGGATAGCTTCATAACTTCTTCACTCATAATAAATTTATGAGTAAATTGAAATTCCATGTTTATTTGTTCATGTACTGTTATTGGTTCAGTTTAAACCAGGAACTATATATAAAGCAGCTACTGTAGGCTTAGACAGAAGGATAGATAGACAATATTATAGTTAATCAGCTTCCCACTAACTTATTCTCATGCAAATAAAGTAAATTTGCAGCACCAATATACTTGAAAAAGTATATGTAATCTTTCTTTGGTCTATCTGTGTGTAAATGATATATCATTCTGTGGATCCAGACAACAAAGCACTTTGCTGCCTCATTGATTAAAAGAAATAATTTAGTTGACATACAGGTCATTGAAGAATTAGCTGGTTTCTGCATATAATACTTCAGTTCTACACTCCCTTGATGTCAAACCCCAAAGACCCTACCAGGAGTAATGGTGTGATGTGTGAAAGTGAATGAAAATTTCTTTCGAGGTTACTTGGGAGACAATGTAATTTGAGATGCTAAAATAATTTATTTTAAGAATATATGATGGATTAGAATATTATTTGTCAGCGTTGTAACAGGCAATAGTTTTATATAATATGGTGTTCCAAATAACATCTCTGTAGACATATTCTTTTGATCTAAACAGTATATTATGAAATATGCCAAGCAGTTATAAAATATTTACCTAACTATAGAAGATATTTTTTTCCCCTAGAAAAAATTGACCTCATACCCTCCACTGTTATGAATGCTGCCAAAGGCTGTCACCTCAGCTGGAAGAGAGGTATACTACATTGTCCACCATACAGGGGTCCTTAGAGCCTTCCCCATACATTAAGTTTGCCTTGAATTACAGTTTTTCAGGCACATCTGCTTTAAAAACTAATTACGACTAGTTATCTATGTTTTTCTTTTCTATTCTTATTGAGGGACTTGAAATATTTACTTTTTTCCTATGGCTTTATTTTTAAACTGTCAGCTGTCCTACTATTAACATTCTGATACACTCTGTAAAAAATTTTTTTAATTCATTTGTTTTAATATAAATTTGACTTATTTCCCCCCAGAATTAACTCTCATTAGCTGAGTTGGCATTGTGCAGATCAGAAGTCATAAGTTAGTGCCCCTTGGACTAGGTGTGTTCCACAGATGTGTTCCCTTTACACTGAACAGTATTATCAAAAAAATAAAAAATTAGATGCCAGAATTAAAAAATGGGGGAGATTTCATATAAAAATTTTCAATTTCCAGCTTATCTCCAGTATGCCCCAGTCTTCTTATTACAAAGCTTACGACTGGTATGTTTTACTCATTTCCGTTGCAGCCTGGTCTCTGTAAGCTTATGAGCACTGGACCTCTGATCTAGACAGACAGACCTATCATCCCATATATAAACATTTTGAACAAATTACTGACTTAACATTTCATAAAATGTTCTATATTAAGCTCAGCAATGGTCTGAGCATCTTTGGTGATATTATGCTTAACCTTTCTATCCATTAAAACTCTACCTATCTATAGAGCCATTTTAAAATGAATTTCTTTCATTAATCTCTTTTTTATCTTAACCGTAATTAACACTAATTGAACACTTAACAGATGAGAGAAATTGGGGTAAGGGCTGAAGTACAGATATTGAAAAATACATGAT
>NW_006442484.1:39538558-39550187 GCF_000325575.1 Pteropus alecto
CAGCAGGAAACAGTTATCTGAAAGAATAATTGCAGTAAAATATCATCAGTACTATTTAAATAGTAGCCATCAATTATTGAATATTCTAAGTGCTAGGCATAGTAATGGTGTGCACGTCTGTATCCACTATTTTTAATTTCTCATTTCCCATTAGCTCGTCGAACCACTCTAGTCAGTCCAGGTTCTACACTACTGTACTGAAACTGTTCTGTTTAAGGCCATTAACTATCTCCATCTTCCTAAATCCAGCAGCCAGACAGCACGACCAAGGGCAAGTTATTAATATTCTGTTTCACAGCCTCATCCTCTGTAAAATTATGACAATATCAGTACTCACCATGTATGTTGTATAGGATAATTCATATGAGGAAGTATTCTATGGGATAGTAGTGATAATCTATGTAAACCTTTAAAACAATATTTGGCAGATAATAAGGGTACAATTTATCTTAGCTGTTATTATTTTTTATTATTATTATACTACTACTACTATTACTAGTTATTTTCACAGCAGTAATTGACAAAAATAGACATTTCCTTCTTTTTGGAACACTTTCTGCCCTAGTTTGCCTTTCCTCACGTCGCACTCTCTTGGTTTCCCTGTAATGTGACTGGCCTTGGTTTTCTTTGCTGGCTCCTTCTCCTTGTGAGATCTACAAATACTGGAGTGCTCCAGAATTTGGTACTGGGTCTTCTTCTTTTTTCTGTCTACTGTCTTTCCATGGTAATCAGATCTAGTCTGTGGCTTTAGATGCCATCTGTGCTCTTATGACTATACAATTTATATATCCATCTCTTACTTGTTCCCTAAACCCCAGGCTTGCATAGCCAAGTGCCTTCTTAACCTATCTATTAGGCATCTGCAACTTGAATTCTTGATTCCCTTCATACATCTGTTTCTCCTATTCTGACTCTCTTCTGAGTGTCAATTCTCCACAAATTAGCGAATTATTATTATATTTTTAGTTTCAAATCACTCATTGCATCTCCATTGGTTGACTGATTTCTGTAAGCGCAATCTAGTTTGTTGATATCCCTTCCGTTGCATGACAGTTACTTACTCTCACTGCATACTTGGAAAGACAGAGTTCAACGGCAATCTGTTTCCAACTACTCTTTGGGTCTATAACTTACTTCTAGAATTCTAGAATAAAAAGGAATAATCATCATCAAAGATGATTAACCATCATCCAGTAAGAGATTTTATTTTTCCCTGAGAGTCAGTGAATCTAAGGCTGTATCTTACTTTGTATTCATGTACCATAAAATCAGCTGGTATAAGGAGTGAAAAATTTAGACTACAAGGTACTTATTTTGTCCATGTTTATTAGACCAAATAGTTGATTTAATTTTATTTTCTGATTGCCTTGTTAGTGTTGTGTAAATATAAACTATCAGAAGGTAAACCTTCTTTCAGTGATTCTCAAAGTTGTTCTTCCTGAGGCCTTTCAAGACTGCTCCAGCGCCACTCTATTAGGAAAGCCATCCCTGATGACCGGATCTGAAATAGCACCCATCACTCTGTGTTGACCCTCCCTGTTTTGTCTTCAAATATATATATTTTTGTTGAGTTGTTCATCACTACAGTTGTGGTTATTGTTGTTTTCTGTCTCCTTCCTCAAGGATAGAAGGTCCATAAGGAGAGAGGCATCATATTCTGTGCTTCTTTTATATCCCAGCACCTAAAACATTGGCTCATATTAAGCATTCAGTAAATAAGTGTGGATATTTATAAATGAATATTATTAATTTAAAATTAGTGCTCCTAGAGGGCTCATCCTGCATCATTTCTCCACATAAGAATCTAAGGCTGTATTATGTAAGAATATAAGGAAACTATCCATTATAGAGTTTACTTCACAGTATTTTTTAAATATACCTTATAACCATGGAATGAGTTACATAATATGAAAATAATTCTTCATATAGTAAGCTTTGTGCACATACCATTCCTAAAATTCTCACTTATGAAGAAAATATGAAACTAATGTACATTAAATGTGTCTTTGAGATTACGGGGAAATGATTTACCTACATTAAGAATGAAAATTCAAAGCCTATTCTTTACCTTTTGTTGATGACTCAAATATTATTGGTATACAATCTCTTTTTATCACTGCTGTCACTAATCACACTTATAGGTGGTATGCAATAAAGGGTAGGATTGGATCAAAATCCATGACATCCATGGTTTACAACTTTGCCCATCTATTGGCATTGCTGAAGATGGAGATGCACTGACATGACTTGCAATTTCATGCCCCTTTGTCTTGTGAAGTGGTAGAGGCAAGGAAAGAAAAAGCATAAAATTAAAGTTATCTGTGGAGAATTAGAATGATCACACTGAAACCTGAAATTGGAATGTGGACCCAGGTGACTGATGAGAAAAAGAGAGGTAAAAAAAAAGGGCAATAATGCCAAATTACTCAAGACTTACACCAACATGTTATAACTCCATTCCCCAAAGTCATCATTATAAACAGAAGAGTTCCCCATGCATACCTAACTCTTCCAAATATAACACATTTTTTTTTATGAGGTTCATCCAAATTGAACCTTATCTGCTTACAAATGTATAAACTATGGATAACTGGCAATATGATTTATAGATCTGAGAACCTCAGGTGACATGTGCAGACTGGTCTGTATTGTAAAAATTATTTATGGTTATAATTCTTTGTGCAAAGTGAACTAGAGGACTGAAGCAATTGTTTTGAATGGTCTTGTCATTATCTCCATCTATCTTTCATACATAGACACTGTTAGTGTCTGTAAATCGGGTGAAATTATCTATACAGGAAGAAAAGAGAGCAAAATACAACCTAAAACCAAAGTTTAAAGTAAAAGAGCTCAAAGTAACCACTAGAGTCCAAGCGCTATTTAGAATCGATAGCAATAATTATTTTTATCATTGATTATTTGTTTTAATATTGGCAGAAGTGGACAGTCATTGGAATCTCAATTTTGGAGTGAGTGGTCAAAAGTTGAAAAGTTGGATCCAAAGTGAGAATGTGTACGAATGAGTTTATGAGATGTTTCAAATGGGAGAGAACAAGTTCTTACTGGTAGAAAATAACCAACCAACCAGACAGACAAACAAAAACCCTTATTATCTGGTTAGAAAAAGGAAGAGACTATTTTCCAGATGGCTTGAAAGGAGTGTCATTATTGATTTGACTTCATCATTTTCCAATGAAAGCTGTGAAGACCCTATACACAAGGTAACTAAAATAAATATCTTTCAAGATCACCTATTAAACTGATCTTAAAAAACATTTTATCAGCTTTTATTCTGACTAATATATTGCTAAGAGATTTTCTTTTACACTTCCAAACAGGAGACTTCTTTCCATAATTTACCATATTGACTTTGTTATCTAAGCTTCAGCACCACTCAGACTCAGAGCATGCTTATCTAAAGTGCTTAATTGCAACTGGATATTTACTGGAGAAAGTTTGAAATTTCACTTTCAGAATATCTTCCAATATGTTTTCCATTCATTCTGAGTACAATGCTACAAAGAGTACTAGGCCAAGAGTTTTCTTTATCTCTCACGATAATCCACTCCTCTTGTTATCTTTAAGCAAAACTTCTATTGAAGCAGGCAAGGCTTAAGGGGCTGCCTTGAATTAGCCTCAGCCGTCCATCACTGTTTAGGAAAAGCTGCCTACAGATTTGACCACCATATGCACATTACCTGATTTATTTTTTATAGCTCTTCTGGATCTTTTCTAGAAATATTAAAAAAAAAAAAAAAGGAATTACTATAATGAAACATAACATTTAAAATTCTTAGCAATATTTTGCATACATTCTCCTCTAAAATGTTACTAACTGCTTTTTGGAGAAGCAGGGTAATGCACACAGGATATAATATTTATTTAACTATCAAATTATAAACTCAGAAGGGGAAATCTGTGGACATTATCAAAAATAACAAGCACTGCTATACAACCTAAGTCGTCTACAAGTTTCATAATGCTTCAGTGGTTTTAAAGTGTTCGCGCTTATTCTACTTTCGACCACTACCGATAAAAATTAATAATTGGGGGTCTTGTAGCAGTTATGACATCGTAGCCATACTCAATATCTCTAATGGAGCCCATCTGCATGTAAGATACTGTCCACACTCTTCATATCAGCCTTAAGGACTGCATTTGTCAGGACCTAAGTTTCATATCTGATTTTAATTCTTTCCTGTACAACATAAACCATTACATTTAACAAAGATCTCAGTGTCTCATCTATTCTCCCTGCCATGTCCATTTTATCTGCTCCTTGCTTCCAATATAATGTCTCTACTCATCCCATCTGTGACCTACCTATTCCTTAGGAAACAATATAAATCCTATTAACCATACAAAATATTCTCAACTATCTATTACCCCACACTAATGTATGCTTTCCTCTTGCATTCACCTTTGAAGACATCTGGCCCCGGGCTTTTCTTTGTTGGAAAGTTTTTGATTACTGATTCAATCTCTTGTGGGTCTGTTCAGATTTTCTATATCTCTTAAGCTCATTTGGTAGTTTCCATGTTTCTTGGATCTCTTATTTAATCACATTTTATTTCTCCTTCAATTTTCAGAAGCTAAATGAGCTGAAATTCAGGGGAAAGATATTCATTCTTCAAAAGTAAATCTAAATGGAAATAAATGACTAGAGTTAAGCTACTTTCTTCATTAAAACTGAGTCAAGAAAATATTTCTACCTTCCATATAACAAGTGACCCTTCGTTGTGTTTCCCATGTTTTGAAACAAAATTCCTATTGAAAACAGGTGTTGGTTTTGACTTCCTAAAGCCTTTTCTAAATCTATTTTTTTTTCCAGAAAGGTAAATTGTCTTGAGATTCAAAGTAAGAAAAGTACTCTTAGTATTTTACATAGTGAACTTTTGCTAGGGAACTCAAAATACAGTTGTTGCAATCCTTATTTTATGTTCCTTCTCTTAGAAATAGTGTATTTCTGGAAGAGCAGACAAAGTGTGTGTGTGCGTGTGTGTGTGTGTGTGAGAGAGAGAGAGAGAGAGAGAAAGAGAGAGAGAGAGAGAGAGAGAGAAAGGGGAACTATCTGCTGAAAAAAGGGAGAGAAATAGCCACTTTATTTGTGATTATTAGTTGCTCTGAAAGAAGGTAGAGCTTAGTAAGGATAAAATTACCCACAACCTAAAATGTCATCTAATCTAACCTGCATCTTCATTACTTTTCCTATATATCTATTACCTCTTATTATCTGAGTACCCTAAATTATCTTTTAGTCTGTGCAGTCAGCCTAGATAATTATGCTTTTCCATTTAGGGGAAAAAAGAACTATCTGCTGAAACACACACACATACACATATACACACACACACTCACACACACACACACACACACCAGCTGCTTCTCCAAGTTCATTTATTCAATAAACGTTTATTGAACACCTACTATGTGTAACATATGTATTAAATCGGACTTTTAAGTACACGATGTGAACAAAGTAGACATGGTTTATCAAAAATTCAGGTCATGATTCCTTTTGTCAAAGACCCAGTTTACGAGAATCCTACTTTTATCACATGAAGAGTTCAGTAGTGTAATTGTACAAAGCAATTGAAGGCTCACATACCAGTGGAAGTTTAATGATAATTCAGCAATGACCCAGAGCTTCTGCTGCCTGGGAAACATTTAATGATGTTACCCAGGAAATATCATGACACCGTACAAAGGGGCATCTGTTTGCAAGTCTAACCTTGACAAAGAAGCAATTGTTCTTGCCAGAGGGAGTAGAATAAATCCCTTCACTTTGCCCCAGCATGCCCCACACCGCTGATCCGGCAGAGAATGCTGAACACTCACAATAGACAGAAGGCTGCAGGGTCAACCAAACCAACAAGAGCCACACCAGGGGTTAACAAGGAAAGCAGGAAGCCAACACTTTGCTGAGCATATTGGGGAGAAGCAAAACTTTGACGCCATTCATGGAGGCGATACCCAGCACAGTCTCAATAGCCGAGAGTGAGATGATCTACCAATACAGAGTGCATAAACGAAAAAGCAGCCAGTCTCACTCAGAACAGACAGCCTGGGAAAAGAGTGGCCCTGGCTACAGAAAAGAGGATCAGCAGAGCAAAGCAAGACAAGCTTGTTCTCGCTTTAGCCTTTTGGAATTGTGGTTAGACCTAGGATTGAATTCCAGCTCTCTCTATCCTGCTGTGACATTGTGTAAGTCACTAAATCTCTCTGAAACTTAGATATTTTTGCATGTAAAATAAGCTTACAAAATTGTGAGAATTAGAGAAAATGAATGTAAAGTAGGCATTCAATAAGTGGCAGCTACTTTTAATTTGAAGTGTGTATTCAATCATCATAAATGACTCCCTTGATAGTCTTCTTAAAAAGTTCTAACATGTCTTTTGCTGTTAAAAGTCTGGTGTCAGATGAGGATGCTTGCTTTGCAGATGCTTCTTAAATGGCTTATTTGTGCCTAAATGTGGTACACTTGATGATACCCTTATTACATGTTACAGTTGACCCTTGAACAACACAAGTTTGAATTGCACAGATCCACATATACACAGATTTTTTAAAATAAATACATACAATACTGTAAATGTATTTTCTCTTCCTTATAATTTTCTTAGTAAAATTTTCTTTTTTCTAGCTTACTCTACTGTAAGAATACAGTATATATTACATAGAACATACATAATATATGTTAATTAATCATTTATATTACTAGTAAGACTTCCAGTCAACAGTAGGCTATTAGTAGTTAAATTTGGGAGAGTCAAAAGTTATACATAGATTTTTGACTCCACCATGTCTTGGCACACGCTAACCATCGCATTGCTCAAGAGTCAACTGTAGTTATAGATTTTTTTGTCTCTTTCATATCTCTTCCCTCTGCTCCCTCTATACCAGAAGCCCTTTGGGGACACACCCATGGCTTATTCATCTTTGCCCCCCAGTGACTGTCATAGTTTTTATACAGAGTAGGTACTCAATAAAATTTAATACTGTGTTTGCCTTTGTTTCATCACTTTCTGCCATATCATCATACATATTTGACTTGGAAGGTCAGATTATAAGAAAAGTGAAGTATTTATGTGTGTATGTGTATATGGACACATGTACACATGTACGTATCTGTGTGTAGAAAATGGGAAACCACCTCATCTTTGTTAATTAGCTGGGTGTCTACATGTGCTAAGGATTTGTGAAGAATACCTTTCTACTTATTGAAGGGAATACCTACAAATGAGACTCTTTAAAATGTTTATATATATTAAATGCTAAAATAGTAAAAGTATATGAAGAAGACTGCCCTGCTGTGCTTCAAAAATAAAATGCAGTCTTTTAATCTGTGTGACAATTTGTGTATTTATGTCCTGAAAGCATTTAATACAAGAAGATTTTAAAAGATTAGGATTCAAAAGCAGGTAGATACCCAATTGTGGCCAACGTGGTTATTAACCACTGTGTCTTATTTTCTGTTCATTGGTGCTTATTTTAGTCTTCATGTTCACATATAGCAGTTTTGAAGTGCTGAAAATTCCGTAAGCTCTTTTGTTAAAACCCAGCCTCATCTGTGATGATCTCACTGTTAATTATTTTTATTAAGTACCTTCATTCCAGCATCCAAGAACCTGTTTGACCTGCCAAAATTAAAAAATGGAAACTGTAGAAAGAGCAGGAATATCTCCCTGGAATCACAGAATTATCAAGCCTCTGAAATGCAAGAGATTTAGAAGGCTCAGCTTCCCATCCTCCGCTCCAATATCCTCTTCTAGGTTATTTACAGGAGATGTGGCAGACTCAGCCTCCTAAAAGGCATTCCCATTTGCTGAGCAGTACCCAGTGTTGAGAACCTATGCTTCAGTCTCCTTGAAACCATGAGAATCAAAGTATCAAAACTATTTTAGTAGCCAAAAGTGTGTGCTACTACTGCCGTTGACCTGGTAGGAGTTTATCAGTTTTCTTTCTCTTTGCCCAGTTCATCACCACTCCCAGCTATCCAAGGTCTCACTCTGTTGTATTTTGGGGGCTTATAAGTGATTGTCACAGGCTGTAATGGGAGCTTTCTACACACAGTAGACAACATGTGGCCTTGGGTATTGCTTCTACTGGACAATAATTAGGTGACACACAGGCTGGTTACCTGAATGGACCATCCTGAAAGAGCAGTAGAGTGGCGTTTGTATGGCCTTTGGAGTCAGACTGGCCGGTTGACATCCTAGCTTCAGCATTTATTAGTTGTGTGATCTTGGATGTGTCACTTTTTGTGCCTCTGTTCCCCCTTCCATAAAATGGAAATAATAGTAACAATACTTGGTATAGGATTCTTGTGAGGATTAAATGAATTAATAGTCATTACATACTTAGACCCCATGATGTTTAAGATATGCTTAATAACAGCATTAGCTATATTAACCTCATCAAATCGAACCGAGAACAACCATATAGCTCCTTATTAACAATTTCTGCTCTGTTGGCAAGCTGTGATGGTGGCTATTTAGGCTGAACTCTGAGGTCTGACACTGTGAAGTTCTTTCTAGTCTTCTTCCCACCTCTTCCAGCCCAGGAATGAGTTAGAAGTGCAAGCTTAAAAACTTACTTTGCAAGTCTGCATCAGAATTTTCTTTCTTGACAAACTCCTTTTTTTTTTTTAAATTAAAACTTAGTCATTTTTGACTCTCAGGTTTTGTAATGACACCTTTCATATTCATCCTACCCCAAGTAATCAATCAGTAGCTCTGTCTGATTGTCTGGAGAAGATAGAGAGAAGGCCTCTGTTGTAGAATTAATGAACAAATTCCATGAGTAAAGGGAGGCAAAAGGAATTAATATTCTTGGAAATAGTATTATGTTATATAAATCTGGAACTATACTTCTTATCTAGAGATTTATACTAATATCTTATTCGTACCTAAAAACTTTTTTTTACCATACTCAGATACACAAATTCTTTTCGAATGCTGGCAAAACGATTGACTATACATGTTATTAAGTTGGAACTTAAAACAAGCAAGAAGATTAACAAGACTACTTAGCTCTGTAATCTAGAATCTCAACTTAAACAGTATTCACACCTAAGGCAGGCTGGCATGTATTGTGATACCATAATATAACTCAGGAGAGGAGAAATTATAAACTGACTAGAAGAAGGTAAACATTCAAGAATTCAGAAAAGTAAAAAAGAAATATTCCATTGACCTAAACTTTTGTTTCTCAACTACAAACAGCACTGACTAATTGTATTATGCAGTCATAAAAAAAAATTTTGGTCCTGAAAATCAACATTTTTTTGCTATATATATAATAATTATGGAATCACTTAGAAATAAAGTACCTAGTAAGGGAGTTCAGTAAAATATTTTTGGCATTGGAAATTTTATTTTGGGATGAGAATACATTTAAAATTGTTTGTGGACAGTTGGTTAATTTTTTTCCCCATTTTTCTCTGCATAGTACAGATGGGAGGCTAACATCTTCCAAATTCATTTCTCAGTTATACATATGTGTAAATTAGCCTGTGCAAATTGCAAGTTTTCTTTGTGTGCTTTATTAAATCCTATCAAAGCTGTTAATAGGACTGATTTTCTATTGTCTAGTAGTCATGAAAAATGACTGTAGTTTTGTGAGTTAGTCACTCCAAAAGATTTTTAAATATCTAATCAAATGGCACCAAACTGATGAAAATGCCTGAGTGTATAAATATCCATATTCACACACCACTAACATCTTCAATCATATAAATACAGTGCTCAATTTAGAAAGAGTCAAAGTATTCTCCTACATTGGGCCAGCCACTCTGGAGCTCCTCTCCCCCTGATAACACAGTGAGTCCCACTGCTAGCTTAAATATTAAACAGTCTAGTAGACTCAAATAACCCTGCTGTTGTCTTCTGTTCTCATCTCATACATATTTTCTAGATTTAGATGCAGGAAGAATGTTAGACTCCCTAAGACAGTAGAGGTCTTCAAATAGAAGACCACTCATCACTCTTCCTCCTGCCCATAATTTCTCTATTCAGATGGTGTTCTCCTACTCACCCCAGGTTATAGAGCCCATTTTCAGTTTAAGAAATTAATCATTCTTAGGTCTCTCCCGTGGTTCAACAATTGTGTCTAATCACACAATGGCTAAATGGAAACTTTATGACAACACAAAAACAAGGAAAGTAATCCCAACAAGATTAAGCATAGAGCTCATTGTTGAATAGATACATTTTTAGGGTCTGACATTTTTCTTTTAGAATTGCACTTAGCAGAGTTGAATTTTCATGTAAAGTATTAACTTTTTCAGTCCTCTCTTATATGCATTTCCCTTAAAATTCTAAGGAATCTAAATTTAAACCATTATGATATTAAGGAAAAAGAATTGTACTTCAACGCGTTGTACTTCAAGCATGTAATTGGAAAGAAAAAAGCATCAAAAATGAGAATAATGACAAGGCATTCAGACATTGAATTGGCATATTTGAAAGTTGTGACTTATACTGGATTAGGCATCTTAAAGCTTATTATTAGTGCAGCAAAGGGAAAACTGATTACACTGTATAATCTATACAGAATTTGGCCACATTCACTTAATAAATACTCAATTTTGGCACCTCTCTAATAGATGTAGTGTCTGGATTTTGGAGAAGTATGGAAGCCTAAAAGGATCCATAGATCTTTTTCTAATACCTTAAAGAAAAACAGTTTCAATAAATATTTACTGAGAGCCTGTATTTGTTAAGTACAGTGGTGGGTACTGGAGATAGCACAATGAAGAAGACAGAGTTCACCCTGTAGTGAGGGAGATAATAAGGAAAGGGGCAACTCAAGAGTGTTGTAAGGTCTATGATAGGGGAGAAAATGTTTTTTTTCAGTTGGATGGAAGGTGGTTCTATTTTCTGAGATAGGCAAAGTTGGTAGATAGAAGTGTGCTTAGTGGAAAGTCGAGGGAGATATGTTCATTTTGGTACCAGTTCCTTTGAGATACCCACGGATTATTCAAATGAAGATGTCTGCTGGACAGTTGAATTTGCAAATTTCAAAGCTCAAGAGAAATACTCATTCTGGAGAATAAGATCTAGGGAGTTATCAGCTTTTGATCATTGAAACCTCAGGACTGACTGAAACTAACAGAGGAGAGTATGCAGAGAAAAAACAGCAGAGTCCAGGGAAGAAACCTTAAGATTTAGGGAGTGGGCTCAAGCAGGGACACTTGTATAACAACATCCTGAGAGGGGCGATATCAATTATGAAAAATAAAAGCCAGCGTGTGTCCTCAGCAAGAAGGGAGCAGGGTTCATCTTGATGAGTTATGTGTCATCAATCACTAAAATGTTCAAGAAAGATCATCTGCTATGAATTTATATAAAATTTATCAGTTAAATTTAGTTTCTAATGTGAAAATAGATCACATTAAATTTGGACAAATATTTTGTAATTCATTTAGCAAGGATTATAACCAAGAAGTAAGTAGTAAGGTTTTTTAGAGAACCCTTCATTAACAGTTATGGTCAGGACATTTACCAATAAACAACAATTAATGTGTATATTTTATAAGGCTTATAATATAAAAATAACTAAGCATGTATTTATTACTTTCAAACTGATATGATTCCCTCGAGTAATTGGTTAAAGTATTTTGATGATC
>NW_006442484.1:39550313-39573900 GCF_000325575.1 Pteropus alecto
TCTTTAGAGAACCAGCACACAAACTCTGTTAATTTGTCTTAATAATCAGGGCATAAATGAGACCAGCAGGTAGAATTAGGAGAAGGCTCATCTCCATCAGTGTAAAGAAGAAATTTCTAACTTGCTATCAGAAACAAAAGGATGTCCTATGAAGTTTCCTATTGTTTCCATAAATCATTAACTATTTGGTGAGTATGTACTATGTGCCCAGAACTATTGTAGGTTCTGGAGATAAGCTGTGAGCAAGACAAAGAAAGCCTCTGTAATTGCAAGGCTTCCATTCTAATTGAAGGAGACAGAATATAAATAGAATTGAAAATTTAAATATACAAGAAAAAATATCAAGTAGTAATGGATGCTATTGAAAGAGTAAATAATGTGCTGTGATCATATATATCATGATAGACGCTGATAGAAAATTCCTCCAGAAATGAATAAATTGATGACTTAGGAGAGAGGAAGTGTAACTGTGAGTGAAATTTTGAGAAAATAAGAGGAGATTGGATCTAGAACTAAAGTTGAGAGTGGCTTTTGATAGAGTGGCTTTCGATAGTGGCTTTCGTTACTTTTCATCAAAGTGACAAAAGGGAGGGAGTATTTGCTCATGAAAACAGGTTATGTATGTGTCTTACCAACTCTGCTATCAGAGTACCTGACTATCAGTATTTACACCAGGGGAAATGGCAAATGATACAAATCAAAGCTTTTTTTTTTCCCCCCCACGGACTACTATTTGGCAAATATTTACCAGCACATCACTGACAAGGTATATGAATAGGTTGGTATATTTAATCTTAGGAAAATACAGTATTCCTGCTTGATATCTATTTACATCTATCAAGTATGAAGCAAAGTCATCCACAGAATGGTATATAGGAGATTTGAGACACTTAAATAAAATCTGAGTGGCTGTTCTCATTGGATGCTATGTAGGTTCATGTATCTGGTTGAACTAGATGATCCCAAAATTCCTATCCAACTCTAAGAGTATATAATAATAATATAAAAGTGCTAAGGAGCAACAAATTCTAATTCACATTTCTCATTTTATTTTCTCCAAGAGTTGTAGATATAAATATAAGAATTTCTTGTCATTTTTCTTATTTTAGTTATTTTTTATCACTACTATTCAATTGCTCATTAAGTTTATTTTGAAAAGTCTATAATTCTATGATTTAGAACTTGATTGCAATTTGGAAAGGCAAAGGAACCAAATCAGAGATGGAGACAGGAAGTATATCTGAATGGTTAAAATTGTGGAACTAGTAAAAAAGCTTTAATTGGAAAAGCATCCTGAGTTAGTTCCATATACGTTTTGTTTGTAATTTAATTTTTTTTACATTTTAATTTTTGGCCTTTGTCAGCAGTTGTTCTGTTATGCTTCTTTGGCTCAAAGTTGCAACGCATGTACTATAGGGTAGTTCAACATATATAACTAGACGGAAGCCTTTTAGCAAGTGACCAGTCAGATGAAAACTTCAATACTGAAATCTTACTAGATAAAAGAATTGAAATTTTTATCAAAATAAACCATAAGGGAAACTTTCAAAATTAACACTATGCATATT
Source organism: Pteropus alecto (assembly GCF_000325575.1). NCBI lineage: Eukaryota > Metazoa > Chordata > Mammalia > Chiroptera > Pteropodidae > Pteropus > Pteropus alecto. The sequence continues at coordinate 39,551,882 of NW_006442484.1, forward strand.
AGAATTTTTCTTCATATTATGGAATGTTTATTTAACTTATTTCTTCAACACTGTCTAGATGACCTTTGTTCCTCAGATATTTGCAAAAATTGTACAGGTATTAGCAAAAATTCTAAAGCCAAATAATGTTCTCAGTGGACTGCAGAGGTGAGGCAAATACTAAAAAGTCAACCTGTGCTGGGTTCTCTCTTCTTACTCCATTACCAGCCAGTAGTAAAGCCAGGAAATAATTTAACCACTCCAGTTGTAAAATATTTCTGTAATCTGATGTGGATTTCTTATGTAAAGGCTCTTTTGCAGGGAGACAGTAAGGAGTTACTATATCTACCAGATCACTGGTAAGTGAGTCTTAGGGCGTTTCAGAGAGAGAATTTCCTCCCTTCTTTCTACAGTTGGGGGGAAAAAAAATTCACTCATACCCCGAAGGCAGAGCCTCGGCTGCCCCTGAGGGCAGTTAGTGAATGATGACTAGTAATGATGGTTCCCCAGTTCCAGAAGGGAATGGTACTCAATTCCAATTTTCTTCCCAGTTTCAAGAAGTCTTTTTGTATTGCTCTGTGATGGTCTTCCCCAGGAAAGTTATTTCCTAGAAAGAGTCCTTGACTCTTTCAAAATACCAGTCTTCTCTATATCATTGTCCCAACTCCAAATAGATCTTATTTGTAAACTATTTCATAAACATAGCAATGCTCTTTGGCAGGAAAATTTAAAGTTTACAAAGCATATTTGGTAAGTGGGTTTTGTCACTCGAGCCTCCAGAGCTCTCTCTTCTTACAGCTGTTCCTAAGTCATAACAAATATGCAAAACCTGAAAACTGCCTCTGGTTGTTCTGTAAAAGGAACAATCTTGCTGTTCTCTACAATCCAAAGGTATCTTGAGAGAACTTTCTATTACTGTGACTTGGCTGTTCGGGTCTCAGAGATCTGAGTACTTTCCATATTCTAATTGCTTGCTTACTATTTCTAGAATAATTCATGAAGGAATTGTGTGAATTAATACCTGTGAAGAATCTTCCAAAATACAGTTTGTGAGGATGTGCATCCTCCTTTCATTAGGCATGTGTGTCTCATTGTGGCTAGAAGGTGTTGGCTATGCCTCTGTTACCAGACTTCTAGGGAACCACTCTTACTTTATCAAATGAAGGATACACTGATGGTGACATTTTCTTTATCTTATCAGGTTTTCACATAACTGAAGCATAACTGCTACCTGGCTGACAGTGATTGCACAGTGCATTGCAATGTAAGATAAACCTTATTTCAGAAAGGTTAAAAAGTGAATATATGTGCAGCTGAGAATCGATGAAATAAGGTAATAAGGAAGAATTTCCAGAACTGTCCCATCACATTTACACATTTGATAAATAGCCTTTGGAAAATTATTCCTGATAGTTTGTCATTGTTAATGCAATTTGTAGTCTTCAGATGTGTGTTTGATTAACTGGAAGAAAAATAAAAGGATAGGCTATAATCTCTGGTTTTTCTTCATTGCGCAATGGAGCTAAATCCTCAGTGCAGGATGGACATTTACCATCTTCACTCGGCTACAAAAGAAGTTAATTGAATAGGTGAGAAAAATTTTCCTTTAAACCTGGAGAACAATGCTGTCACCTTCTCATCTCTCAATTACAATGTGCAAAATCTTGTTAGTATTTTATTGAAGATGGTTTTATAGCTCTTTGTGTTTCATTAAACTCCAAAGCAATTTCTATAATATACTATGGCAGGTGCTGAACTGCTGCTTGAGTTACTCTATGGAAAAGCCCATTGTAGATGAGCATTAACTTGCTCTAGCCCCAGGAGGACCAATCTGTACAGTTTTATTTCTTCAATCTGATGAAAGGTTCTGTCTGCTTAGAATGTTATCTACCCCATTCAAGTGCTTCTAAGCTATTCTACAGCAGTGTTTGACAGTCTCACTACTGTCGACATTTGGGACTGGATAATTCCATGTAGAAGGAGCTGTCCAGTACCCTACAGGATGTTTGGCAGAATTCCTAGCCCCAGGTGCCAGAGGTACCCTATCCCTAAAAGTACAATGTCCCTTGGGCATAAAATTGCCTTAGTTGAGAACCGTTGTTCTAGAATGTTCTTTTTTGAGCTAGAGATGCCCTGGAAGGACAAGGATTAGATGCTTTGAGAATTCGTTCTCAACCATGTTATTATGATGATCAGATGTGAAGCCAAATGATGAATTAGCCAGGGGTTATATAGCAGCCATAAAAGCAGTAAAACAGATACTTTCAGCTTATAGACTCAATATTGTAACATGAAGCTACACTTTGAGATAATTTAGTGTCAGGGGTTTGAAGATAGGAAGGATGACATATACTTCTCTCCCTCTCACACAATTTCTGTAAAGGAAAAGCTAAAACTATTAGAAGTGGGAGAAAACTATCAAAAACACATAAAATCAGGTTATTCATTGTAGACTATGTCTTGGCTCTATTTTTTAAAGAGACAGTAAAAACTATTAATTTTTCATAAAGATAAAAAATGAAAACAAAGAAAAATAACAAATTCTATGGTATAATTCAAATGAAAAGGTTATTATAATAACACTACTCTCATCCTATTTGTGCTTTGCCTGTACTCATGAAAATATTTGTCACTTAGATGCTTGCCCAGAAGTACATTTTTTGTATGTAAATGGCCTATTCTTTAGTATTCTTTAGTAATTCAGTAGCTTACTATTACGTCCATGATTAGTTGTGGTTTCTTTTTAAAGCAACTATTTTAAAAATATGTCCAAACAAAAAACTACAGTCTCATTTTCACATAGGAAGAAAAATCTCCAAGAGTTTACGTAAGAAGAGTACTGTCTGTAATGCCGTCATACGAAAAACCAAGTGTGTCATCATCTGTAACAGTCATGCTCACTTGGCACCAATATGGAAGTCAGTCACCCTATATCACAAATTACTGCAATAGCCCATTCACTTGTGTCCTTGCTTCTACCTTGCCCTTTAAAGTCTATTCACTCTCCTGTAACAGACAGTGATCCTATTGAGCATCACAGAGATCATATAAATCCTCTTCTCAAAGCCCTTTAATGATTCCCAATTTGCATGAAAGCTAAAGACCACAGAATGGCTTGCAAAGCCCCACCACTCAGGTTTTATCTTCTGTTCCTCTATTCCCTCCTCAGTCTATCAACTACATTGGCCTGCTGGATGTTCTGAAAAATTTCCAGGCCTTTCTCAGGAATTTTATACCTGCTGTTTCTTTTGCCTGCAACACTCTTCCGAGGATGTGTATCTGCATCATTCATCACCTTCAAGTCGGCTGCAGTGTTACCTTTTCTTTTCTTTTCTTTTTTTTTAAGGTGAGGCAACCCTTGGTTAACCTCACAGATTGCAAGGACCTTGTTGGTTTACAATCCCTGATTTATTTATTTATTTACTTACTTACTTACTTACTTAACTTATTTATTCATTTATTTGTTTGTTTGTTTGTTTATTTTTTATGCCTACAGCATCTGATCTTCCCAGGTTGTCTCCCATCCAAGTACTAACCAGGCCTGACCCTGCTTAGCTTCCGAGATCAGACCAATGTTACCTTTTCAATGAAGCCTCCTCTGATTGTTTAAAGTTGCTCTTTCACAGCCCTCCCCACTCCATTCCCCTTTCCTTCTCTTTATTTTTCACCCAACATGCATTTTCTAATATATTCTTTTTTCTTTTAGTCTCTATTCTCCACTCCTCTGAAGAAAAAGATTCAATGAAGATAAGATTTTTTTACTGTTTGATTTTCTATTATATCACAAAGAACTAATAAGGACCATTGATATTTATATTTATTGAATGGATCTATGATCATGAAAATAAGTAATAGATATTATAATCAAAATTTGTTTTTAAAGTATAAGTTCGAAGATCATGAAGATATCTTGATACTCAGTTTTCTTAAAGAATGAAGTTTCAAAGTATATTGTATATGGTCTGTTTTTATCCCTATTTTCTTAAGAAACAAAGCAATCAGTTGTGCAGAGGACTAATTTACAATTCAAAGAATTTCTCATTATGAAATATGAAGTTTATTTACTGTTTTTTAAGTCATCATGATTTTAAAGTGGATGTAAATTTTATGGAGAAATGCAATGATTAGATTATTATAATTTGGCTTGAATCGCGTTGAAGAAAAAGTGATGGATCTATAATTTATTGTTTTAAATATTTAGTTAAAAATACATTATGAGACGATGACCAATTTATTTATATAGGCATAATATATTTAACATACATAATAAAATCACTTTAAACATCAAATTAGGTAATGACTCAAAGGATTTTCTGTCAATGATACCAAATTTTAATTTATATTGTATTAGTCAAAATTCCTCAGAGAAACAGAACCAACAAGGTATATATAATCCCCATAGTGTTATTTTTATCTATAAATAGATTTATTATAAGGAATTGGTTCATGCAATTATGGAGGCTGAGAAATCTCAAGATGTGCAGTCAGCAAACTGGAAACTCAGGAGAGCCAGTGGCGTAAGTTCTAGTTGGAAATCCAATAGGTTTGATCCCTCCCGCTACTACCCCCCAAAAATGGTGTTTCAATTCAAATCTGAAGGCAGGAAAAAAAGAAAAGATCAATATCCTAGCTCAAGACCTTAGGCAGGAGGGATCCCATCTTACTTGAGGAAGGGCTGCCTTTTTGTTCCATTCAGGCCATCAACTTATTGAGTGAGGGCCACCCACATTAGGGAGGGTGATCTGCTTTACTCGGTTTACATTTTAAATGTTATTCTCATCCTCACTGACACATCCAATATGTTTGACCAAATATCTGGGCACCCTGTGGCCTAGTCAATTTGAAACATAAAATGTACCATCACATTGTGTTCCAAATTTCTTTACAATTTCTTTTGTAAAGATTTTTTATAATAATGACTTCAGCATAAAACTAAATATATCCTCTTTGTCTGTTAAAGTAAAAGCAATATGTTGCTTATTGTGTAAGAGAACAATGAATATTTTAAAACCTATTTGAAATAATGTCAAAATTTCTATTTTTAAAAATCTCAAGTTTTTTTTTTTTAATTGAAAATCTTCCATTTAAAGAAAAAGGAAAATTCTGAGGGGAAGGATTATAGCAACTTTGAGTGAATTTCTATTTCATTTTTAAAATAGTATGACTGTAACATTTTATCAAACCAGTGGCTTCTATAGAATTAAATTTTATTTTAATGTTTTATACAATGATTGAATGGAAATGAAATATTTCAGAACTACTTTTTTAAAGCAGCGACAGTCAAATATATGAAAGGATGTAATGGCCTCAAAACAAATATATTCCTACAACTTTGATTTTATCAGAATTACACAAAGCTCGCCTTCATCTATGAGTATATTATCTTCAGTACTCTTTCTCTTTGTTCAGTTGATACAGTTTCTTCATAAAGTCTCATGGCCTTAGAGTAACTATAAGCTGTTTTGGCTGAGTTAATCCTACAAAGAGAATCGAGTGCTTATTTTCTTCTCTGTATTACCCAGTAATGTACCCAATGTCACAGTGAGAAAAGAGATGCTGTGACTTGACACTGAAGCAAGAGTTGATCTATGAGGGACAGTATTCAAACTACTTAACAACTGGTAAGCTGCTGATACCAACCAAGCAGAACACATGCCATCAGTGTCATTACTATATGGTTGTGTCCAAAGTTCTCAGTGAAATTGTTGAGGCAACTGTCACATAATAAACCAATGATATTTACTAAGTTAACCACGCCTGTAAAATCTTACACTCTGGTGTGTCATCACATTTTTGCACTTCGAACTCTAAAGGTACTAAAGCTTTCAGATGTAATAGCTTGAGTATTGATGTTGACATTGTTGCCGAATTTGTCATGGAAATTGATATTTTATAAAAATATTTTATACTAAGTAATACATGTAAAAAATTTTAACCTGAAATTTCTCAGAAAGCTTTAGTAAAGCACCAGTAGAGTTTAAAGAGAATGGAATAGCAGTGTGTATGTGTGTGTGTGTGAGTGTGTGTGTGTATGTGTGTGTGTGTGTGTGTGTGTGGTTGGGGGTGTTACACAACAAAAAAAGCTCAGACCTCAGAAACGTAACAGAGTTAGGAGTTGGGAAATACATATACATAAAGAGTTAGAAAACTAGATTAGATGTGGTATTGCCTATGAAGACACATAGAATGTTATAGAACATTGAAGGGGAGAGATCCCTCTGTACTAGAAGACCTCAGAAAAGGCTTCACAGAGAAGGTGATGACATGGAGCATGAAAGGAAAAGAGGAAAGCGAATGAAAAAGCAAGTGTAGGAAAGGAAAACTTTTCCCTTCTTCCCTTCACATTTTTTGTTCATCGGATATTAAATTGATATGATAGGTTAACAGGAGAAAAATAAATGTAATTTTATACGTATAGAAGTCTAAAAGATATGAGGCTCAGAGAATTGACCAGAACAGGCAGCTATATACCTTTTAGACAGAGAAATAGGAAAGTTATAAAAAATTGACAAGACAAAAGATTTTGGACTAAGGGTAGAAAATTAGTGAGGAAGTAACCAGGTTTATTTACACAGACTTTTAGCCCTAAATTTCCTACCCCTAGCAATAAAGATAACTTTTACCCTTCTGGTATAGGGAGGATACCTTCATGTGGGAGATTCAATTCCTCTTTCAGGGGGACAAAGGAGGATTAGAATGTCCTTTTTATTACAATTATTGGGGCGACATTGTTTAATAAAATCAAATAGGTTTCAATTGTACAATTCAATAATACGTCGTATATATATATTGCTTTGTGTCTTCACCACCCAAAGTTAAATATCCTTCTGTCACCAAATATTTGACCTCCTTTTCCCCTAACTACCTAACCTTTCCCCGCTTCCCTCTGGTAACCACTAATCATCTGTCTGTGTCCATGAGTCTCTGTTTGTTTGTCACGTTTGTTGCTTTCAGTTTTATATCCCACATATGAGTGAAATCATATGGTTCTCAACTTTTTCTGACTTACTTTGCTCAGCATGATAATCTCAAGATCCATTCATGTTGTTGCAAATGGCAATATTTCATCTTTTTTTATGGCTGAGTAGTATTCCATTCCATATACGGACTACATCTTCTTTATCCAGTCATCTATCAAAGGACCCTTTGGTTGCTTCCATGCCTTTGCCACCGTGAATAATGCTGCTATGAACATCGGGATGCATATATGTTTATGGATAAATATTTTCGGGTTTTTTGGGTAACTACCCATAGGAGGGATTGCTGGGTCATATGGCAAAATTCTATTTTTATTTTTTGAGGAACTGCCATACTGTTTTCCATAGTGGTTGTACCAATTTGTAGTCCCACCAGCTGTGTATGAGGGTTCCTTTTTTTCCTACAACTTCTCCAACACTTGTTATTACTTGTCTTGTTGATGATAGCCATTCTAACAAGTGTGAGGTGGTATTTCATTGTGGTTTTGATTTGCATTTCCCTAATAGCTAGTGAAGTTGAGTATCTTTTCATATATTTGTTGGCCATTTGTATGTCTTCTAGGGAGAAGTGTCTGTTTAGGTCCTCTGTCCATTTTTTAATTGGATTGTTATTTATTTTATTGTTGAGTTGTATGAGTTGTTTGTGTATTTTGGATATTATCCTCTTATTGAAGGAGTTGTTTACAAATATCTTCTCCTTTCAGATGGTTTTCTCTTTGTCTTGTTGATAGTTTCTTTTGCTGTGCAGAAGCTTTTAGTTTTACATAGTTCTATTCATTTATTTTTGCTTTTGCTTCCTTTGCCTTTGAGGTCAAATTAATAAAATCCTCTCTAAATTCAGGGTCCATGAGTTTAGTAACTATGTTTTCTTTTATGCTATTTATTATTTCAGGTCTCATACTCAGGTGTTTTATACATTTTTGGTCAATTTGGGCATTCTATGACAGCAACGTGAGAGCCCAAAACATGTCTAGCAAATATTTTTTCAAGATATCAAATTATGTAATTAGAATTCTTAAAAGTCACAAAAATATCTACTTCAGAATTATCTAGTTAGATATTTAGAATATAATTACAATATAGATATTATTATTTAGTTATTTTAGGGAAGCCTTTGGGGTGATCTGTTTTTAAGGATCTCTGAATAATCAGAAAATTTGTCCCCCTCATTACATTGCTGAACAAAAATTAAAAAGTAATTACTGATTATTGTAACGTTTCCTTTGCATGATTAATCCAAACAGATAAATTGGAAGATAGATATTAATCAGTTCTGAATTAAGCTTTGCTATTCTATTTATCCAAGGAAATTTTTGTTTTAGCTAAAGACTCAACCACAGTAGAGCCAATAAGTGGCCTAAAGATCTATACAAACTATCTATTACCAGGATTTAGTAAATATTAGATACAACTTATGTTGATATTAAAAGAGGAAGAAAATTTACATTCATATTTAGGGGCTCTAGGACTGTGAATCAAATATTTTTACTTGTTGTTAAGATGGTGTCTGCCAACAGGCTGTTCAGAAATACCCGTTAGAGTTATAAAGCAAGAATTTATCTTAGTTTATTAATGGAAAGTTAATAAGTAGAAAGCATGGTCTCATTCTCTCCCTCTCCCTGCTTACTATCTCATTATAGATACGCATTTCTTTTTTCATTTTCTTTGAAAAAATTTAATACATATTCCAATATGTATTAATTTATTCTATGCATGCAAAAGATTAACACTCAGAAATGTATTTGTAACAAAAAATGACCAGTCATCGAACACACCTAGACTGAAAAACGTTTGGATGCAGCCTCCAGAGAAGCTTTTGTCAAAGAATAACAAGCATATGAAGAACCAAATAGTCCATGCTGAGTTCAATTTGTTTAGAGATGTATAGACTCAGGTTGACTCAAAAGATTTGACAAAATCTTGCTTCAAACATGTGTAAATGATATGCTGGCAAATGCATTACTGATAATACAATTTGATGAAATATTGGACCAAAGAGATGAAAGACTATGTAATAAAATCAAGATTTGTCCAGTTTTTAAGAAATAGTAATTTTAAAAAGAATTTATATTTGACCATTTTTTTTTCTTTTTTTATTGAGGTAACAACATTCGATAATAACACTGTATAACTTTCAGGTGTACAATATTACTTCAGTATCTGTATACACTATAGCATGCTCACCACCAAAAGTCTCGTTTCTGTCCATCACTGTACATTTGACCCCCTTTATCCATTTCATCCTCTCCACACTCCCTTTCTCCTCTGGTAACTACCAATCTGTTGTCTGCATCTATGAGTCTGTTTTTGTTTTGTTTTGTTTGTTCATTCATTTCTTTTTTGTTTTATATTCCACATATGAGTAATATTGTACGGTTTTTAACCTTTTCTATCTAACTCATTTCACTTAGTATAATATCTTCAAGGTCCATCCATGTTGTTGCAAATGGCAAGATTTCATCTTTTTATGGCTGAGTAATATTCCATTGTATATATGTACCACATCTTCTTTATCCACTCATTTGTCAATAGATGCTTAGGTTGTTTCCATATCTCAGCTATTGCAAATAATACTGCAGTGAACATAGGAGTGCATATATTTTTTCAAATTAGTGTTTTCATGTTCTTTGAATAAATACTGGATCATATGGTAGTTCTATTTTTAATTTTTGAGGCACCACCATACTGTTTTCCATAGTGGGTGTGTCAATTGACAATCCCACCAGCAGTGCACGAGGATTCCCTTTTCTCTAAATCCTTTCCAACACCTGTTATTTTTTATCTTTTTAGCCATTCTAGCTGTGATATCTCATTGCGGTTTTGATTTACATTTCCCTAATAATTAGTGATGCAGAATATCTTTTCAAGTGCCTTTTGGCCATCTGTATGTCTTCCTTGGAAAAACGTTTATTCAGATCCTCTGCCCATTTTTTTAATCTGGTTGTTTGGTCTATTGTTATTGATGTTTATGAGTTCTTTATATATTTTTGGATATTAATCTTTTTTTGGAAATATCATTTTCAAATACCTTCTCCTATTCCATTGGTTGCCTTTTTGTTTTGTTGATGGTTTCCTTTGCTGTGCAGAAGCTTTTTGGTTTGATGTAGTCCAATTTATTTATTTTGGTTTTTGTTTTCCTTGTCATGGGAGTCAAATCCACAAAAACATCACTAAGACCAATGTCTAGAAGCTTAGCATTTATGATTTCTTGTATGTATTTAATTGTTTCCGGTCTTACATTCAAGCCTTTAATCCATTTTGAGTTAACTTTAATGTATGGCATAACATAGTGGTCTGGTTTTATTCTTTCACGTGGGGCTGTCCAGTTTCTCCAGTTCCATTTATTGAAGAGACTTTCTTTTCATCTTTGTTTGATCTTGGCTCTTTTGTCATAAATTATTATCCATGCATATGTGGGTTTATTTCTGGGCTCTTGGTTCTGTTCCATTGGTCTGTGTGTGTAGTTTGACCATTTTTAAATGCTGGTCAATTTGACATTAAATGCGATGAATAGTTGCCCCACAAACCCTTCTTTACTGTAGACATTCTCAGACTATAGCATACAACCATACCTTGCTAGGGGCAGTTCAGTAAATACCTTCAAATGTTTCCTGCCTTTGTGTCTTTGATTTTACTTCTCCTTTTCTCCTGGAGCCCTCTTATCACCAATCACCCAGGTAGATGCCTACCCATATTCTATTAGCTGTCATCTCTCTGGGATATTTTCCTTAAATCTAGATAATCAGGCTCTTCATCCTTTGTGTTCCCATCCCACTCTATTCTGCCATCTATCATAGGTTTAATAATGAAAGGTGACATTGATTGATTGCTTGCAATGTACCAGGAGCTTTTCTAACATTTTTCCTGTTTTAATACAATTCTTTCTCATAATAACCCTATTATATAGGTACTAATAGTGTCTCCTCTTTATAGATGAGGAAACTGAGGCCTAGAAAAGCTGAACAACTTTCCTACTGTTGTTCATGAGTAGGAAGTAGAGGCACCACAATCTGAATTTAGGTGGTCTGCTTGATCAGTTTATCATGCCTTTTTTTTTCTACATTCGCTATCTTTTTCTACACTGAAAACTCCTTGAAGCACAAGTCACATCTTATTCTTCTTCCTATACCCAGTGCTCAATAAGCATTAAAAAGTTCAGTCGAAAGAATCAAAATGAATGATTTCCTCATGGGTTCAACCTAGTGAGAGACTTTAACTCAAACGTTCATAAAATGTTTACTGGCCTTCCTATAATGATATCTCCTTTTTTCCTCCTTCCTTTACTTTCTTTTAAGCTGATAAAACTAACAATATTAGATTACAGTACAACAACATGCAGCTCAAATGGTGATGGAAATTGAAAATATTTAACAATAAATTCAATTAATAGATTTATACCTTTTCTGAACAAACTTTATGTTAATGTATTAAACATGTTTATTCAGTAGGGAATTGTCATGTCACTAGATTAAATGGGCTTTTTTCTATAAGATATTGTAAAATAAGGAGTGGATATATTTCTATTTCTATTTCTACAAATATTCTTTATCTGTTTGCATGTAATATCAACCTTTTGAACCTTTTATATCTGCTCTTTTACTTATGACAATTATATTCCTTTTTCCCCAGCATATCTTAATTCAGGTCTTTGTAGAGATCTCTAAGAATTTTTTCAGATCTTGAGATTTCAGAACTTTCAATAGTTAAGACTGTGTGTTCAGAATCTGTCAGCCTCTGACTCTGCCTTTTACTAGTGGATGACACATAAAAGTTACCCATCATCTTGGAGCATCAGTTTTTCTCATCTGTAAAACTGGATTATAATCGTATCTACCGTAATGTCTTTAAAATGCTCAACTCATACTATAGTGGCTCGTACTATATATATATGTTCAGTAAATGTTAGTTATTTTTAACTTTCATATTTATCTGGGGTGGGGAAACTCTGCTTTTTAAAAATAAGTGTCTCAACCTTCTATTAGACTGTTTAAGTATCCCTTTTCACTTCTTTATGGCAAATAGCATATATTTCTTTCCTATTTTTCTTTTATTGACAGAATATGTTATTTGATATTAGTCTTGCTAACTCATAAACATATGAGTTCTTTCTACTTGATAAACCATATCAATGTCTAAATAACTTTTTTTTTCTTTTTTTTTTTTTTACTGCTCTTTGGCGAAACCTAGCCTGGCATTTTCTAAATGCTAATTTCTTTCTTTTCTCACTCTGTTAATTCATTCCAAATACATACTTTGATGAAGAATTAGTTCTAAATAAATATTTTGTGAATGAAAAATACCATGTAAAAAATTAAACCTTTGCTTTGGTTGTATGGAACAGATTTATAAATATGCATCAATGATTTAGAGTCACCTTATTATCAAAAGCCCAGGAAGGGGACATTTGTTTCTTCAATTCAGAAAGCTGAGATGTAAAAAGTTATTTAAAACAAGCCAATCTGTTAAGATGTTTTGTGTTAAAATCCAGAAATAAAATAAAAATTCCAATACACATACACACACGATAGTGCTTTACAGACCCTCATAAGCAGACATCAAAGTCTGCTGGTGGTATGCATGATGCATGGGAGTGGGTGAGAAAGCAGGCTTTCTTATGACTAAATAACGGAATAACAAGGTCTCCAAAGCATTCAGGTCATTGGAAGAGGGTTTTTTTGTTTTTTTTTTAAAGGGGGGGGGCGAGTAATTTAAAGCCTATTCTTTCCATTTTTATCTTATATTTTTATGTAGTCAAAATGGTTTTTCAATATTCCCTAAGTTCACAGATTTCAAAGAGCTAAGTATTTATGATTCATGTGGTTTTTAGTGTGTGAAGTAGGTGTCTCAAGAGGTTAAGGAATTTGTCTAAGCCAAGGCCACAGAAAATGTCAGGGACAGTGTTAGAATTCAGACTTGGAGACATTTCTCATATCTTCTCAGATTATTGGTGCAGAATTCACTTTTTTGAAAGAACTGAAAGCATTAAGAAAGTTTTCTCATTATACTTCTGGTAAAATACAATATATAATAAAATTAAATACAGTACAAGTAAGTTGCACTTATTTACATAACTCTGATGTAATATATAGAATAAAGTATTTTTAATTTTTTTATGTTTTCAGTCATTTAAAAAATTTTAAAGCTAAATATTTTTAAAATTTTATAATTGCAAGATTGTTGCCGTTCTTTAACCTAAAGGCTAAAGGCATAAAACTTGACCAAAAAAAGGCTATGACGAGGAGCCCTTCATAACTAGAAATGAGATTAGTCAGGGAATGGTTTGCAAATGAGGACAGGAGATTCAGTGGACTGCACTGTGACAAGCACACAGCTTGGGAGATGGCCAGATGTTGTGGAAATAGTAACCCAATCATATCATTTTGCTTTCAAATAGTGAAGTTGCAGCCACCAGATAAAATATTTTTCCATCCATCCTAAAAATCAATGTTTTACATTGGCATTTTCTACTGGATAAAGCAGAGAATTTGAGTCAAATTATTTTTCTCTATCTCTGTTTTAATGATCCATACAGTCTGTGAAACCACTTTCATTGTGAAACACCTCGCTCTCTCACTTGCCATAAACATTGTTGACCCTCTGAGAGAAGATTCTCATGGTGGCCCTTGAACTTCACAGGAGTTTCCATAAAGGGGCTATGGCTCCAGACCATCAGCCAAGCTCTGTGACTTTTTAGTGGTATGATCTTGGCAAGGTATTTAATATTTCTTAGCATCAGTTTATTAATATATGTAGAGAGTATAACCTTACTTACCTCATATAGTCACCACAAAGATTAAATACAAAAATATGTGTGAAAGCTTTAGCGCTGTACTAACATTTAGACAAATGGTAGCTACAAATGCTTTTCACTAAATCAAGATCAGTCTCATTGAATAGTATTTTCATTGAACCATAGAAGTTTCTTTCTCAGTTTTACTGTATACCATGGAAATAATTGATTTACATAGAAATGGACTTACTATTCACCAAATAACCAATAATAATATTTGCTGGTTTATATTAGAGTCACTTCATTTGACTGAATTTTATCAATCGCAAATCATGGAGAAAATAGAGATAAGCACCAAAGAAATAGAAAGAATTTAAGAAGAAATGTACGGTAGATATAAATGAGTGAGTAAAATAAGCACTTAACCAAAATAAACCTAGAGCAGAATTCTTATACATTGGACAACCTACCCCAAGAACTGAATTCTAAACCTCTGCACCAGCCACAGTCTTTACACATCTCACCCAGCTTGGATGGATCATAGTTTTCTGATTTATAAGACAGGCACTGGACTAAATTATCATGCAGTTCTCATTCAGCTGTAACATTTTAGCATTGTCTTGAATTGGAGAATGTTAGCAACTGAAATTTCAAAAGCAAATCTAAAGTTTAAAAAATTCCTATTAATTTAAAAAAAATTCTGTTAAGCAACTATAGCCGTAATCTTTATATTTATAAATAGCAGTACTTTCACTCTTTTATGCAAAAGCTTTACAGAATTCAAGCTCAAAGACCATGGGTAAACTCAGGTCATTTCTCCAAAGTCAAACTGATAGCAGCTGTTAACCAGGAAAAACATCTGGAAAGCCATCTGCTACAGTTCACACAGGGGCTCTCAGACTCAAGCTATTCCCCAATAAGACATAGAACATCCTTTCATTTGAATTTTCCAGTGTGAGAATATGGCCAGAGGACAGTATGTTTAGGGTTGGCCTTGTTGGAAAGAGGAGGCATGCACTAAGCATTCTCTGGAAGTTATTTTAAGCCAGAAAGTGCTACTTCCAATCAGCTCCTCAATTAATTAATTAATTCGTACACTCTAAAACCAACTTTGTGGGAGTCATTGTAGCAAGATAAAAGAAGACCATGTATCCTACCACCAAGGTGCTCATAGCCCAGTGCAAGAGGCACACAAGCATACTGTTGCAGCATAGTGTGATAAGATTCAAAGCAGGGGAGCGAGACTTAAATACAAAGATGATACACAGTCTCTTTATTATCAGTGCAATTTGTTTCAGAACAGTGAAGGATGATGCTGAGCTGTACTTTCTTTTGGCCTGCTTTCCATTGAATGAAATTCATAAAGTGATCTCGTTAAGGTAAATCATATTAAATCAGTTCCACATTCCCATGGTTTCGAAATAATGAATTTTATTTTTAACAAGTCACAGCTATTTTTGCTTCTTGTTTCCTTCATCCAGTTGGAGTCCAAGTCTGCTAATTTCTTCCTTGTTGTTAAATGACTCTCTTCCCCACATCCTTTTCCTATTGCCATAGTTTTCATCCTCTTCATCTCTAATTTTGACTGTTGTGCCTTGCCTGTCTCTGTGCTTCCTGACTCCAGTTCATTGTTGCCTTTGTTACCTGATATTTTAACAAATATTATTAATAAAAGCATTTTTATCCAATGGAATATGCTTTTATAAAAAGATAAAATAAATATTAAACTTTCAACTAATTAAAATTATCAAGTAAAGTATGAAATGAATTCTTCATCCAAGTCCTCTGTGCATCACCCCAACTTTCATCCCATAATTGACGCCATGTTATCAAAATGGTCCAGTTTGAATTGCAAAATTAAAATGCACCCCCTTCCCTCTACACTAAAACACTAACTCCTTATCCTTCTCTTTTGCTTAAACCTCTTCAGTGACCGCCTAGTGCCAAAGCAAAGGTTCTCAAATTTGAACATGTATGGGAATAACCTGAAGAGTTTTTTAAAAATGCAAATTCTCAAGGCCAAACCCTCCTGAGGTTCTGATTTAGTAGTTCTGGGGTAGAGAGTCTACCAGATTCAGCCCACCATGGCAGGCTGAATCTGGTAGACTCTTCTATTCTACCCTCCCCTATTCTCTCCTTCTTGCTATAAATTCCTTGCAGATTGAAATCTATGTTCCTAGTACCAGCAGAGTACTTAGGAAATTGATGGCTCTCTATAATACTTTTAAGTGAAGGGTAGTAGCATTATGTATATTCAGAATTATTTAGCCTGATTTGATACAACTAGAAATGTGAGATTTTGACAATTATCTGAAATGAATGCACCAATTGGTCAAAGAACACTCAGCTTTGATTTTGATTAACATCTATTTCTGATTACCCTTAGAGAAGAAAATTCTAATTTATGTCTATAACAATTATAGTGAAGATGATTTATAAGCATGCAGATTTTTAGAAAAACAATTCACTTGCTTTTACTTTACAGGTTTGTTAATTTACAAAAGCACAGATTCCCTAAATGCTTTAAGGCAGTTAGAACAAGGATAAAATTATGTTGCTCATTTGTGACAAAGTATTAATATTGTCAGACACAGTGCTTCCTTAATGTGTTTATTTTAAATTACAAAGTGATGGTAGGCACCAAAGACTTTCTGAGGAAAGAATGGAGTGATCTAAATGAACCTTCAAAGTTCATAAAAGCCCTGTCCCTCTGCAATTCCAGCCAGTGAAATCTCACTAAAACCCACTTTGCGAGGGTGTTGAATATGTTATATGATGATAATCCAGATAAAAACACACCCAAGGTGATCCAGGTATTGAAGTGCCTGTGTGTGATTCCTCACAAGGAACTGTAGTTCAAAAAAATCATAGAAGAATAACTGTTATTTTGTTTTCGTGTTTTGGCCATGGTAGATAAGATACACTAATGCATCCACATTGACATACGTGGTCTTTTCTCTACCTGAAATGATTTCCCTCTTCATACAACTATTTCTTGCTCATCTTTCACATCTCAGCTTGGAAGCAGTATGCTGCAGGGACCTTCTTGGCTGCCAACACCTGGGTGTGATGCCTGTGTTCCCCAGTTCTTGTCTTTATCACAGCAACCAACACAGTCCATTGAACTTATACCTTTACTGGTTGATCTCTCATTTGACCATGAGAGAGAAATGCTATCATATTTTCCATTGTACCTCCAGGGCCTAGAATAGAGCCTACAATGAAATAGGCACAGGATAAACATTTGTCAAGTGAATCGGTGATTTATGTGTATTTATTTAATACGAATCTGAGTATCATCACAGTTTACAAATTACTGAAATTTTTGTCTTGTTCTCC
Source organism: Pteropus alecto (assembly GCF_000325575.1). Lineage (NCBI taxonomy): Eukaryota > Metazoa > Chordata > Mammalia > Chiroptera > Pteropodidae > Pteropus > Pteropus alecto. The sequence goes on from NW_006442484.1 coordinate 39,568,907, forward strand.
TTGTTTTCATACCTCAGAGCTCTGAAATTACCTGGTGTCTGATTCAATTTCAACAGTCATGAAATATATAGACCAGAAGGACTAGAAGGGCAACAAGGTGTTTAATCCTATCTCTACCACTAACTAGCTAAACGATCCTTACAGATCTCTGTGCCTTTCTGTTCCTTATTTTTTTCACCAAGAAGAGCTCATGTCCAGCCCAAACATTCCAAGAGTCCAAAAAGAAAATCTTTATATTTCAGGCAAAATAGCTTCTCCAATAAATATAACCCTCCATTGTTCTTCTAAGGTGCGATAGAAGGTTTTTTGATATTTTGTAACACTAACACATATCCAATGACTATAAGTACATATTGTTTTTTTCTTCATTCTAAGCTGAATTAGTGTAAAAGAAGGTAAAGATGACTTTGTGCCGAGTGATGATAGCAACAGCTTGGTGGTCAGATCAGGTCACACTGGTGCCAAATGTGGGTGGATTGGTGAACAGAGTCCACACAGACATCTGCAGTCCATGTATTGCTGTCCCATCAGTTAATCAGCCATCTGGGGCTCCTAAAAAGTAAACGAATGACAGTGAAGGGCATGAAATCAACATCAACCACAGCACTTAATCCGAATATGAGTCATAGCATGACCATTCCGTGCTCTAAACTGTAGAAATTAAAATAACATCACTTTACCTTAATTTCCTCTCAGATTGTATAAAGGTCTAAAAATATAAGAAGATACTATACATGGAAATCTTGGTAAGTTGTAAAATATTGATATAAATATTAATTCTTCAACATATTTAGACTGTCGCAGAACCTATATTTGATATAACCTGAGGGTTGGTCAATCTATAAATATTTATTCAGCACATAATATGTGTCAGACACAATTCTGGGTATGATTCTAAAAGAAGCTTATTCATTATTCTAATTAGAATAACAGAAAACAAACAGAGAAAAATAAATAAGTTATGAAAATAATAGTTAGGGCACCTGAGATGATTACTTTAGTGATGAAGCTCAGGAGAGACCTGAAAGGTATTTGTCCTGAGGCTTGTGAAGAGCTGTGGAAGAGCATCCTGGGCAGATACAAAGGCCCTGAGGCAGGAAGGAGCTTGATATGTTTAAGGAACGGAAGTAGGCTGCTGAGACGAGAAAACAGAGAATGATGCACAGGAGGTGGAATATGAGTCAGAGAGAGGAAAGTGTTTGAGCTTTATTCTGGCGGAACACCACCAGAAAATTCTAAGGCAGTGTAGTCATATGTTCAGTGGTCTCAAACTATTGTTCATTAAGTCACTTTCTCCCTTCAGAGGAAAGTACTAAGCAGACAAGTAGTCTTTCAGGCAAATTTAAACCAACAAAGACACACAGTGTTTTGTTTGCTTTCTTAAATCTGCTAAATATTTTACGGTGCCTGCTTCACTTAAATGAAAAGGTCGCTTTTAATTTATTTATTATTGGTTTGCTTTACTGAAAACCAAAATGAGATGAGGAGTCATTTGCAAGAAGTAGTGACTGTCAGTCTGTGATCCTGAAATTCAAAGTGAAGGATTATTAGAATTCTTTCCCTGGTTTGACTTGTTAATTACTTTTAGTAGTCTGTTTTAAGAGAAACTGGAGGTAGGAAGATTAGATAGTACATTAGAATTTATGAACAGCTCATTTAAATAAAAATTTGTAATATTTTATGCAAATATAATAATATGTGAAATTAGGTTTACTAATAAAAACATATGCTGCAGGTCATCCCAATATTTCCATACGTTTATCCACAATTGTTTACTGGGCTTACAATTTTATAGTTATTTAGAATTTGATCTTTTAGTTTTCACCTAGGTGAAAACCTCATCTATTTAAATAGTCAATGAAAGAAACCTGATATTAACAAATTAAACAATTCTTATTAGTTCATATTCATTTCTATCTGAATAGCCATTTGAAGAATTTAGATATATTCGTTGCATTTTAGTGTCATAAAATTTAAAGAAGCATTATTTTAAAAATCAATTCTAAAGAGTTATCAGGATCAAGCCAATTTTTTCTCTTTTTTATATTGTTTTTAAGGATTTTGTTTTTGTTTTCAATTGGAAAGAACAATATTAAAACGAGATTAAACTCCTTAAAGTCAGTCAGATTTTTAAAAATTAGTATTTAACATCTGGAGTGTGCAAAATCACACGTTGGCCCTATACCATACTCATTCCAAAATGCCTGCACATGCACACACACAAACACACGCATATACACACACAGTAAATTCATATCTTCACTCTCTAATATATGAGGCTCTCAGAAAAGATGTAGGCAAATGTAAACTTTTGGGTGCTGACTGCTTTTTATTTAGGGCCACTGCTTTCGCTCTCTGCAAAACTCACCCCTGAGTCAGTGTAGGATTGTGGCAATTGCAACAGTCACACCTTCACATAGAGACGGGGTGAAGGGGGGCTGTGTCTAGACAGACACTTCTAAATCAACCAGGAAGAGACTTTTGTTGTCACTTCAGAGTTTTTTAAATATTCTGGTGGGTATGTGGATGCGTTTAAGAAGTCTCAATACCAACCCTTAGAATTTAAGAAAAGCTTTCTGATTTATTTTATGACATTCATAAATTTAGCTCCGTACCTGAATGACAAATTTCTATACAGAACTTGAAAAGCTCTCTTAGACAAGTGTTGGCCTTTTGTTAAAACTGCTTTTGGAGAAATTATGAAACAGAATAGTTCTTCTGTAGCCAACAACTCTCTGACACTGTTCTCATTTTTCAAAGAGTGAACTTGAGACATCAGAAAACCAATGTTTTAAACAAAAATTATAGAGTATCCCAAATTGTTTAAGCTGCATTTCTAATTTAACACTGAGAATATTTAAATGCGCTAAAGGGTTTAGTAGTCATGGCAACGGGATGTGAAAATATACCATGTCATTCAAGTCTATTAGAAAAAATATATTATCATTCCAAAGGTTGTTGTTGCTACTTTAAATACTGACTGGAGAGGAGGAAAGAAGAGTATGGAGAGTAGAGGGGCCATGGGATATATTTCATTCTTTTCATTACAAAAATGTTGGTTTGAAAATAATGTGATTTAAATTTTAAATAAATGTAACTGCAGACACAATTGATATTAAAAATAAAAAACATGAGAAAATAAAAATCAAATTCGCTGCCTTACGAAAATGTAGTAAATCTATTTCCTGCAAATAAGAGTCTAGGAGAGAAATGTTATATTTTTTAACATTTAAGTGAGTTGCTTTTAGAACACATATTTGTGACTATTCATGTGAGCAACAAAACCTCAAAAACACAACTTTAAATGAGTTTAAACAAACATGCAAGATATTTAGAGCTTTATTCAAAATCATAAGATAGGTGACTAAATTGAGATTGTTATGGATAATTTAAGGCGCAGAGAGACAAAAATGGAAATCATCCAAATATTATAGTCATTAAAACTCCCAGGTAACATTTTGAGATCTGTTCTTAAATTTTTTTCTATGCTGGAAATCCACATCTAGTTGTGCATTTTCTTCTTGTAAAAAGAGAATCATACTATACATATTTACCTATCATTTGAGAGCTTAAGAGCCTGGCTTTGGTGTCAGGCACACTTAGATTCTAGTTTCAGCTCTCAGCTACATTTCCAAAGGTGTGGCATGGAGCCCATCTGAGCCTCTTTTCCCTTTTGTGAAAAACAGACATAATAAAAGCACCTCTAGCAATGGGCCATTGGCAGACCGAGAGATATCAAACTGAATGAAAAAAAACACAATCAATAGATGGCAACGCAGATCATGTTAGGATTTTCTGCCGAAGATTTTAACACAGCTATCATAAAAATGCTTCAACAAGCAATTATGAGTACACATAAAACAAGTGAAAAAAAAAGTCTCAGCAAAGAAAGAAAATATAAAGAAGAACCAAGTGGAAATTTTAGAACCAAAGATTGCAGTAATTGAAATTTAAAAGACTCAGTACGTGGACTCAACAATAGAATGGAGGGGGCAGAGAAGAAAAAAAAAAATAAGTGAACCAAAAGAATAGAAATTACTAATTCTGAACAATAGAGAGGAAGTTGACTTAAAAAAATAAACAGAGCCTCAAAGACCATAGAATTAATATGTAACATCTAACATCCATATGATCACAGTCCTGGAAGGAGAGGAGAAAGAGAGCAGTAGTGAAAAAGAATTAGAAGAAGCAATGGCTGAAATTTTCTCAAATTTGACCAAAAAAAAAAAAAAAAGAAAGAAAGAAAAAGAAAACCCCATAAACCTATAGACTCAAGAAGCTGAGTAAATCACAAATAGAATAAGCCTTAAAAAATCCACACCAAAAACATCAGAGTCAAACTTCTCAAAAATAAAGACCAAAAAAAAAATCTCGAAAGCAGCAACAGAGAATCACTTTACTTTTATGACTTATCAGAAACCATGATGGCTAGGAGTAAATACATTTTTAAAGCGCTGAAAGAATTATCAACCCAGAATCCTATATTAACCAAAAAAATATTCTTCAGGAATAAGGGAAAATCAAGACATTCCCAGATGAAGGAAAACCAAGGAAACTTATCACCAGCAGACCTACCTTAAAAGAATGGCTACTGGAAATTCTCTAAACAGAAAGGAAATAATAAATGGAGAAATCTTGGGGCATCGGGAAGGGTGAAAGAATATGATAAGCAAACATATGGGTAAATACAATAGACTTATTTTTTACTCTTGAGTCTTCAGCAAGGAGTAAGAGCTAATCTCCTTGAAAGATACAGGGAGCTATTGGAAGGTCTGGCACTGAGGACTGATGTGATGTGATCTGACATTTAAGAAGATCTTCCTGGCTTCTGTAAGGACACCAGATTCGAAAGCAGGGAGTCTGGGATGTGATGATCCAGAAAGAGATGATGGAGACCTAGAGCAGGGCATCTGCAGAAAAGGTGATGAGAAGTGGTCTATTTCTGGATATGTTTTGAAGGTACAGTTAACAGGATTTGCTATTGATGATTGTAT
>NW_006442484.1:39573922-39593737 GCF_000325575.1 Pteropus alecto
GGACAGTGAGTGCCAGGATTTCTGTTCTCAACAACTGGAAGCAGAAGGTTGCTATCAACTGATGGAAATGGATACTGGTAGAGCAGATATGGGGGAAGATCATGAGTTTAATTATAAGCCAATGAAAATTAAAATTTGAGAACAATTCTCTGATTATCTTCTCATACAAACATCCAAAAACATTTATCTGTTAGTGTATTAGTGCCACCCTCAAATCTGGAGATTTGGAAATATCAAGACCATTAACTGTGACTTGGGTAGTATAAGATAAAAATGACAAAACTATCATTTAAAACTGTTCAGAATTTATGATTTTTTTAAAATGTGGAAATAAATAATACACAAAATGAAAATTTCTAAACATTATAAAACATTAAATAAAACAACTATAAAATGTGAGTGATAGGCATACCTTAATATGTCAATGAAAATAATTACTAGGTAAAAGTAATTATAATAAAATGTTTAAAAATAATCTCTTTAATATGTAAAAATATATAAAATTCAACCAATATTTTTCAAAAAGTGAAATTCTTCAGAAACAAAGAGTATTGATAGTTATTTTTGAGTTTTTATTATATTTTTGGTGCACATTTTCTAGCTCCTGAAAAGAAGTATATCTGAGACTAGAAGGGTTTGGGAAAGAGCGAGGACATAATTATAAATCAATTCCAAATATTCTCCTTTGACTCTTATTTTCAAATAATTTTGTGCCTTGACACCTTTGAAGACTGTTTTTTAACAACCCTTTTTTATTTGCAAGAGCTGAAATGTTTTTATTGAGTGGAAGCTACAATTTGTGTTTCAAAGAATATGTTACCAATTTATCTTTCTTTAGTTTCATCATTTGCAGATGGATATTCCACTTTTCAGAAAGTCTTTGAACTAAAGTAAGAATTATTTGTACAATAGAAGCTTTGCGCTGTCAGTTTTTATTGTTCTCTTCCTTTTGGAAATTATTTACATATGTTAGAGTGCTTTCTGAGCAGGTGTACCTTTGTTATATAACACTTTAATCATTTAAAAACTGACTAAATTGTAAGATGGAAATGATTCAAATCAGATTCTTTTAAAGATCTGAAATAACAAGAAGAATACCAACAAAAATATCAGTATTTCAGTTCTTTAAAATAGCACAAAATACCAGAACACCTGAATATAGAAAATTGATATTTAAGTTCACTAATAAGTAACTTTCTACTCTAGTGCTTTTAAAAATAACTACAGCTAAGTTCTAAAAACCTAAAGTCCTCACAAGTAGTTTAAGATCATATTCCTGTTATTTTTTTTTTTCCTCTTCAGAGCTACTCAGAGTTTATCTTTAAATCTGCATCAGTATTACTTTTGTTCCAAAGTGTATTAAATTTAAACTGGCCCATTTAATCCTTCTCATGTGGTATGGTGACTCTTTTCTAATCAAAGCTAAACATCCCATCTGCAAGTGTTATGATTACCTGTATTGCCTACAGGTAATATTGAAAAGTTGCATTTTATTTTAATTGTGCAATCACTGTTTTCATCATGAAAACATACTCAAAATATAATTATAGGCTCACTTGTACTTTTTCACATTCAGTAAAGGTTAATACAAACAAAATAAAGATCATTGCAAGAAAATCTTTTTTTTTTCCCACTGCCCAGAGTTACTCACATGGCTCTCACTAGCAGCCAGGATACTGGGAGATGTGGTTTTTATTCTGGCCAGGCATGTGCTTAGCTAAAAGGTAGAGGCTCTGTTACTAAAGGAAGGATGGATACCGGAAAACAACTAGTAGTCTTCAGTAGGGAGTGACAATCCTATTTGCCTTTTGGAAACATCTCCTTTGGGAAAGGTGGAGAATGAACTGGATGGTAAAATTTCAGAGCCAAGGAAGTAATTCAAATGAGAGTTACTGTGGCCTCAACCCAGGCAGGACATCTGGGGAAGAGGAAGTGGACAGAGGCATAGAAGATATTCAGAAGGTGAGTGGATAGGACATGGTGACCAATTGACTGTACTTCTGATTTAGTGTACTTATCTTAATACTGTGCCTAGCACAGTGTTTGGCATACAATTAGTGCTTATGAGTTAGTGAGTATATGAGGTGAAAGGAGTGAATGGATGAGGTGAAAGAGGAGGAGTCAAGGATAATGATGATGATGATGATGATGATAATAATGATGATGATGATGATGATGTCTCCTGGAACTAGGTTGATTGAGAACTATCAAAATTTAAAGGTAAATATCAAATCTTTTTAAAAAATAACTTCTACCAACTGTAATCTGTCATTTCCCCTTTGCTGATGGGCATTTGGCCCCTTCGGTGACATCTAGCTGGTTCTAAAACATTCAGTCATTTTCAGTTATTAATGCAGTCTTTTATTTCGGGCATTCATGTGCTCTCTCCATTTTTTCCCATTCATCCCCGCAACCTTCTCCCCTTTGGCAACAATCAGCTTTTTCTCTTTATGTTTCGTCTTGTTTTTTCATTTATCTTGTTGTTTCCTTTTTAGCTTCCATATATAAGGGAAATCATATAGTATTTGTCTTTCTCTAACTTATTTCACTTAGCGTAATACCCCCTAGGTCCATCCATGTTGTCACAAATGGCAAGATTTCAGTCGTTTTATGGCTGAGTAATATTCTAGTGTGTGTGTGTGTGTGTGTGTGTGTGTGTGCATGTGTACATGTGCATGTATGCCACATCTTCTATCGATGGACTCTTAGGTTGCTTTCATATCTTGGCTGTTGTAAGTAATGCTACAATGAACATAGGGGTGCATATATCTTTTTAAATTAGTGTTTTTGTTTTCTTGGGATAAATATCCAGAAATGAAATAGCTGGGCCTTATGGCAGCTCTATTTTTAATTTTTTGAGGAATTTCCATCTTGTTTTCCTTAGTGGCTGCACCAATTTACAATCCCACCAACAGTACACAAGGGTTCCCTTTTCTCCACATCCTCACCAGCACTTGTTATTTGTTAATTTTTTTTTTATGATAATCATTCTGACTGGTGTGAGGTGATATCTCATTGTGATTTCAATTTACATTTCCCTGTTTAGTGATATTGAGCATCTTTTTATATATCTGTTGGCCATCTATATACCCTCTTTGGAGAAATGTCTATTAAGGTCTCTGTACATTTTTAAATTGGTTTGTTAGTGATTTTTTGGCGTTAAGTTATATGAGTTCTTTATATATTTTTAGATATTAACTCCTTGTCAAATGTATAACTTGTGAATATCTTCTCCCATTCAGTAGGTTATCTTTCTGTTTTGTTGATGGTTTCCTTTACTGTGCAAAAACTTTTAGATTTTACATAGTCCCATTTTTTAATTTTTTTTATTTTGTTGCTCTTGCCTGAGAAGACATATCCAAAGATATTGCTAAGACAGATGTCAGAGTTTAATATCTATGTTTTTTTCTAGAAGTTTTATGGAATCAGGTGTTACATTTAAGTCTTTAATCCATTTTGAATTTATTTTTGTATATGGTGTAAGAAAGTGGTCCAGTTTTATTTTTTTACATGTATCTGTTCAATTTTCCCAACAACGTGTATTAAGGAGACTGTCTTTACCCCATTGTGTATTCTTGTCATATACTAATTGACCATATAAGCAAGAATTTTTTTGTCGACTCTATTCTATTCCATTGGTCTGTCTATCTATCTATCTATCTATCTATCTATCTATCTATCTATGTTTTTATGTCACTACCACTGTTTCATTATTGAAGCTTTGTAGTATAGTTTGAAATCGGGGAGCATGATATTGCTCACTTTGTTCTTTCTCAATTTTTCTGTGGCTACCTGGGGTCTTAGTTTTAGGATTAGTTGTTCTAGTTCTGAGAAGGGTGCCATTGGTATTTTAAGAGGGATTGTATTGAATCTGAAAAACAATTTTTAAAAAATATATTATAGCATTACCATGAATAAAAAGTTTGACCACTCAAAATTCATTAACTGTTTTTTCTCTTGTTCTCTGCTGAACAAGCAGATTTTTTTTGTCTATTTTGTTCTCTGCTATATCACCAGCACTTGACTTTTGCCTACTACATAGTAGATGTTCAGAACACGTCTGCTAAATAAATGTGTAGTGAGCATTTGCTGTATTTGAGAATATTTTATTCGGCTATGGAAAACAAAATTGAATGGCTATATTAAGTGGAGATAATGAATAACTTAATATCTTATACGCCATAAGCAATATTCATAGGCTGTGTTAGGTAAAGATAATGAATACGCAAGTAGCTTGTGAATAGTAGGCAGACTTATAGATGTATAGATACAGATATAGACATAGATACAGATATAGACATAGATATAGATATCAGTTACCTATGAGACATATTAGTTATGGATAAAGTAAAGCACGTGTGTACTAAGTACCTAATATGCCTCATCTCCTATATATACGTGAGACATATTGGGTACTCAACATTCAGGTGTATTAAGTCTGCCACCTTTTAATGACATACAGTCTGACAAATAAAACCTATTGCTGCTCATCAGGCTAATTGGTAACCTTTAACTGAAGCCAGGTGTGATTGCTTCTGTTATAAAGTATGTGTGTTTGTCTAGGCACTTTCCATCTGCCAAGCCTTTATGCTCAAACATCACTCTTGGTCCTCATAACCACAGCAGCAGCCCAAAAGAGAGATAGGATTCATAACTTTGCATAATCCAGAATTCAAGTAGAAAACTCCTGCATTTTCACTTTTCCTATCATATTTTTTATCTCTTTTTTTCTTTTACTATATGTTTAAATCGATTTAATGAACCAAGTAATTCAAGCATCTTAATTTGGTCTGTGAGCTTTTCTATTCCATAGCCTTTGGGTAATTTACTTAATCATGTACTTAGAGTCTGCCTTGCATCATATCCGTATGGCATAATTTTCATAATATTAGTATATGCGAGAATATGTATTACTTTATAATAAAGGAAGCATGCATACTCATTTTTAAAAATTTAGAGCTCAGTAAAATTCCCTTTTCTTCCCAGTGAGCTGGTTTTGAGATCCAAAATGTGTTAATTGTTAACGTAGTTGGTGCAAGCTTCTTAAGTTCCCCATAATTTAAATTTTATATATTTCTTTTCACTTAAACAGTTATTTTTACTTTAATGGGTTTGGACATATTTCTGATCAATAATAATTTTAAAAATTTTTTTAAGTTTTAAAATTATTCCAAATCATAAAAATCAAATGTCAAGTGGCATCTGTTTGATAATGTAACTATAAATAAATGATTCTAAAACAAAATAATATCTTTTTTTTAATCATTGGGCTCTGCTATTTTAACTCAGTAAAAACATCATAGCCTGGGAGTAATCTAGGAAAAAAACTGATGAGATGTGCTCTTCTTTCAAGTTCCCTAGATATGCAATTCAGGCAAATTTTCAACAAGTTTGATGAGCCAAGGAAAGGAGGAAGGTCCGCAAGAGCACAGACTGACAACATGATAAGTAATATTATAGCTATTAAGGAAGCAAGAACAACATAAAGGGTTGCTGAACTTGTGATTGAATTGGCTGGGGCTCTCAGTGGGAACAATGAGATGTTGGTAAGCCAAATGAGAATTCACAACACAGGAGTTCCCAAGGTTCTAGTACAAAACCCTCTACAGAATATGGGTAATCTAAGTAATTTCAAAAGGCCTTTTTCTTTTAAGAGCCACACTTGCAATTGAATACCGACTTGAAAATCAGCAGGAGATAGAAAAAAGAGAGATTAGTAGCTGTAGTACCAGATGCTAATGAGTATAGTAGGCTCTCTAACCACAGGAAGCAGAATGCTGATATGTAAAAGGCACAGACCCTTAGTTGGAAGACTATGAGTAAACTTGAGCAACCTTGAATAGACAAGAAAATTAATAGAACTTTAGGTTTCATCCAGCTTTATGAAGAGTGCCAAATAAATAAAAGGACAATCTTCTTTAGGATGCTCTATCTACAAATATTCTCTTTTGAAAAGAGTACCGTAATTTGGAGGAAAGGAATTCATACAGTGTTGATTTATTCAGTATGTGAAAAGTGCCCCTTTATAAGATGAATACACTAATCACCAGCTCAGATATTTCACTTTGCCTTTTGGCACTACAAATATTACCGACACTTTTTAAATTTAAGATGCTACCTGATTTCTTCACAATTGGTACTGTGAATTGTTCCCTATTTGAAATGGTCTCTTTCCTCTGCTTCCATAATGCTATGAGATTCTGATATTTCTCCAGCCCTCCTAGATTTTTGTTTCTTCTTTTGTATTACTTAGCTATTATTGCATAACAAACTACCCCAAAACATAGAGGCTTAAAACAATTTTTTCTTTCTTACAAAACCATTGGTTAGCTGGTCTAAGCTATGTGGTTCTTCTTTTTCATGTGATATTGATTGGACTTCCCTATGCAGCTATATTTATTAGAAGTTCAGCTGGAACTAGGACATCCAAGTTGGCCTCACACATCTTTGGAACCTTATCTATGGGGACTGGAACTTTCCTGGCCAGTCAGGGTATCAAGCATAGTGATGCAGGCCTCTAAGATGTCAAAAATGAAAGCTGTAAGAGCTTCCAAGGTCTAGGTCTGAAAATCCTCCAGTGTTATTTCTATCATATTCTCTTGGTAAAAGCAAGTGACCAATTTCAAGAGACAGCTAAGTTTCAAGGTAAGGAGTCATAAACTATATATTTTAATGAGAAGAATGGCAAAGAATCTGTAGCTCTCTTCAATACAGGACATTCATTCCTCCATATCTTCCCAACCAATAAATATTTCTATTGCTGAAGAGTTGGACCTTAGCTTTCTGCTTCTCTCTTTAAAATTCTTCATTTAGAGAACTTCATCTGAAGGCTCTTCAAGTACCCCGACCCCTTCAACATTTTCTATATTCTGACCCTTCTGAATTGCTCCCCCCCACCCCCAGAATGAGCAATGCTCTCTCATGTGACCTCTGCTCAAAACATGCTCTACCATAAAACTCCTCTCCGAATCTGATTTACTCCAAATTGTTCTATAGGTCTCAAATTAAGCCTCTTCTAGAATGTGTTCTCTGATCATCCAAGTTAGAGTTAAGTTTTATCCTATGCACTCCAATAACATCCCTTTTCAACTCACTCTGTGGTGAAAGTCTAATTTGTATATCGGCACTCCCTAGTAAATATCATTTGTCTCTGGATTATTAATCACCCAACTTTCATTCCTATTTCCTGGCTATTGAAGTATTTTGATCAACTGTTTGTATATGTATATTTATTAATTTATTAACTCCCTTCTTTATATATATTTATATATATTTGAGAACGGGTTTTATTATAGCACACAGAATAGATCATCAGCATATTTTTGCTGAATGAGAGAGTAAATGGACTAATAAACATATAAACACTTGCTCAAAACACTTCAATTGCTCTCGTTTACTAAAATGTACATCCACAGCCTGACCTAGGAAATTCCTTTACAACCTGATCCCCATATATACCTAAGAATATTTACTGCTGTTTATCAAATGCAACCTTGGCATAATTTTTTCCCCAAAATAATTATGTTTATTACTACTTCTGCCTCTTATCCTTTGTTGTCCCATTCAATGAGTTATTTTAGATAAAATATTATCTAAAATATTAAATATTTTATATTTACATTTATATTTAATATTCATTATTTTAGATTTAATATCTAAAATATTAAAATCTGAAATGACAATGACTTAAACAAATTAAAAGTGATTTCTTTATTACATAATAACAAAACATAATGATGCCAGGGCTGACATTGCAATGCCACGGTGTTAGAAACTAATCTTCCTCCTACCATTCTCAATATGTAGCTTTTGTCTCACAACCTAAGTGGCTTCCCTAGACCCACCCCCCGCCCCCCATGTCTACATTGCAGCCAGAGAGGAAGGAGTTAGACAGCAAAAAGGAAAGCAACGTTCAGATCCCAGCTCTGCCTCTTACTAGTTGCGTGACCTTTGGCAAGTGATTTAACCTTTTTTAGTCTGATTGGCAAATGTAAAAAGTGATATCTACCTGCCAAGGCTATGGAGAGGAATATCATATAAAACGCCTCATGCAGCATCTGACATTTACTGGGTGCTCAATAATTGATAGTTACCTTGGAGATTATGTTGTACTACTTCCTTCCTGAAAACTCACTGAGTCCCTTGTTCTTATATCCAGTTTCACACAAGCAGCAATCAGTTCCATTCCATCAAACAGATTTGCTCTTCTTTCCTATGTAGTGTTTGTATCTCCAACTAAGAACAGAAACCATGTCTAATTAGTTCCATAGACTTTCCTCACATTGTCCATCCTCACATATAATAAAATAATTGATAAAACATTTTTATAATTAAGGTCAGTGTAGAACAACTTCAAGCTGGTATCAAGAGACAGGAATATCATCCACATTATAGGTTTTCCATATTATACTGAATAACATGTTGACATTATGATTTAAATGGGAACATAAGAACATTATACAGCAGGTTTTTATAGATACTAACACATTCAAGATAACTTGCCCATCTCTTTTATCAAGAGATAAGAAGTCTTGGCAAAATGGCCTTTGATTTACTTAATCTTATTTTAATACAGTTAGTGTGTCTAACCATCGGGATTTACTTAATATCTCTGGGCCACTTTTTTATAATCTGTAAAATCAGGTATGGTGATTCCTATACATAAGGTTGTTGTGAGGGTTAAGTGAGATAAATAAATTATTTCATATGATGCCTTGAACACAATAAGGGCTTAATATTACTGAGCAGTTGTTGCTGCTGATGGCAGTGTTCATGCATTGCCCTTATGATGGATATTGCCTTCATTGAGTGATTCAGGTGCTATAGATTTAAAAAAAAAAAAAAACTGGAGAATTGCCATGGATCAAATCAAATTGAACTTAGTACATTGAAATGAGTATATTATGAAATTAAATAATTGTAACAATTACATACCCATTTGTAAAGTTTAAATATGATCATTGGAGTCACTCGTGATCGAAGAATTCATAGAGATGAGTAAGCAAGGAGTCAGTCGGCTAGGAGAAGCAAACAGTGCCTTGAATGGCCATGCAATTGTGAAGGACCAACTGTTTTATCCTAGCACCAGAGCTCCACACCTGGGCTGTAATGGTTGTTTGCACTCCGATATGGTGGTTTCACTGGGCAATTTATGGTCCTGCTCAGTAGGGAACCCACTGTCCCTTTATTTTTTGATTTTTTTATTTGAGAAATGTTCTGAGTCCCCTGTGCTGACAGAATCTTCCAAAGAACACAATTTGCTATTTCTTATAGTGGTTTCTCAGTGTCTCCTACTTGATCTGCTTGTTTGGGTAACAAGTGTTCTATTTGTCATTAAAGTTAAGACTTAATAGAGCTTCCAAAGAACTTATAGTGAGAGAGATAACTAGATGTGAGTGTTATGATACACTGATGTAAGTGTTATCATAAAGGTAGGTGTTTGTTGTTTGGGAAGGAAAATGAATGTCAGAGGTAAGGTGCCCCATTTTTCCCAGGAGAGTCTAGTTCAAGAAGGAAATAGAAGAAGGAATTGATTAGACTGACCTGAAAAACAAATAAACAAATCTACCTCGCCCCACCCAAAAAATTAGAAACTAGCTTGGAAATCATTAGAAGACACAGTTTTACCATTTGAATTTCTATTTCATCTACCAATATCAATCCATTTGCTTTAGAAACACTTAAGTTGTGCAATTTCTGTCTGCTGTATCTTCTAGGGGAAAGCATTAAAATTTTAATATTATATAGTTTTGAAAATATATTTATTTGCTGGGTGTTATAATGATTGCATTTCATAACTGAATTTTTAAAAGACCATGTTTATTTATGCCTGCTCTGAGGTTCCTAGGCCGTTCTTAAAAAGCTTCACAGTTTTATAGGGAATTAGTTATATTACTTAACCATGTGGTTTTGTAAATTTGTAGTTTTTATGGAACTAGGAAAGACTTTAAACTATCTTGATCATTGTGGATCGTTTGTTTATAAGCAACTCAAAGTTCTGTGGTTTAAATTTTATTTATGCTCATTTAACCATACTTTCAGGTTCAAGAATGCTCTGAAAAATAAACTTAATGTGAAAAAAAATAGAAAATAATTTTTAAAGCACTTATTTTAAGGTCATCTGCTTTCTATTCTGTAACTTATTAGTGTGTAAATGGATTTAGATTTTAAAAAGTTATTAAAAATGGGGCAGTAGAGATTATGTTACTCTAAATCCCTCATTTTACAAATTATCTCAGCAATTCAAAGTCAAGGGACCCATCCAATCCAGGCAGAGACAGGAGTTAAAAAGCAAGATCACCACCTTCCAGTCTCTGCTGGGCTTTTCCCAACACCAAATCATCAGTCCTGATTAAGGAAGAAAGAAAAGTAAAATGAACTCAGTGGCTTTTATTTTAGAGCTTTTTAAAGTTATAAAAAGGACAGGACTTTGACAAGTTTATTCAAGGGTAAACCACTAAAAGAAAATCTTGTTGAAGCAAATGTTAGGAAATAGTTATTAATAATTAAAAAAAAAACCTAATAAAACTTCTGTTCAATAAATCTTTGGCCTTTGGGGGTATAGCATTTGCATTTTTGACCTTGTAAGCCTATAACATGGTCTAAGGCAGGAATTTGAATCCATTCAGTAGGGCTGTATTTTTCTCTATCTTTGAATACACAGTATCTTCTGAGGATATCGTTCGTGTTATTTCCAACCCCAAAGGAAATCCATCTTTAATGTTTAGAATGAAAATGAAGGCAGAGTAAGGAGATCTAAGAAAAAAATTCTTCATAGCTTTAAAATAATTTTAAATTATTTTATTCTGTATTTAAGGAGTCATCAGAAGCCAAAGGCAATTCCTAACATTTTCAGTAATGGGGAAAATAATATGCCATAGAGTTATTGTGAATTCGCAAATATCTGGATTTTTTTTCTTTTTGGATTTAAGTATTCACTGTGTTTATAATGGTGTTAAGATAATTTATTTTTGTTTCTTTTTTTACACAATTAAAACATAATGACTGCTTAATAGAGGCATGTCTATATAAGGATAGATCTGTAAGCATCATTTATATCATGTTGCCTTACTGAAATTGTGGCCAGAATGAGCACAATACATAGGTGTTTTGTTGTTGCTTTATTTGGCCATTATTCCTATTTATTTTTAACTGTTAACTAAAAACACAGTTAACCAGAGTATGCTCTGCTCTGCTTTTAGGTAAAAGGGTAAATGACCAAAAAAAGTGAATAGGAAACTTTTGCAAAAATTAAATTTCACAAAAATATCATCACTAGAACATATTTAATCTGATATAATTTCTGTGTCTTAATCTTTAAAAGTAAGATTGAATTTTAGTCACTGTAAGATCTTGATTATTAATCAAATATTAAGGAATATTCATTACACTTAGAAAGGCAAGATTATGAACCAATGTATTTTAGACAAATTTTTTAATTAGAATTTAATACAGAATTATTGTTATCTAATATTTTATCATACATAACACTCAGTGTATCAATATGGGGAAGTCTAGCTTTTCTTGATCATTTAGATTCTTTTATGTTGTTGTCCTAGTTTGTTATCACTATAGAAATAATCTTGAAAAATAACTTCAGAAGGAAAAGTATTATCTTTATTGTTGTCCATGTAAAATACCTCCTTGTGAAATAACAATTTTGGGAACTGAAACACCTCGGAAAAAATGTTCTTTTTCTGAGATTTAACATCTAATTCTCAATGGATAAGATTCTAAAATGTATTGGGGTCATAAAAATGTATCTATTCAAAGAGAAACAGGAAATAATAGAACACTCGTTTACTGTCATAATTTACGTGAGTTCAAAAGCATGATGGTTTCTCATTAGAGAGCCAAAAAGGACAGTGACCCACAAGCTAAATCAGGAACCGAGTCTGGATCCAGATTGGCACAGATAAAGGGTTCACTGAGGGTTAGAGGTAGAAGCGAAGAGGGTTTCAGAAGATGGTATCTCCAAGGAAGTATGGCATTTGTAGTCATCTAAGTCATATTTGTTTGTTTTCATAAAAACATTCCTTATCGATAAGCAGATACTTAATACTTTTTGATTACATACATCATGCAAAACAATTGACCTCACACATGCTTGTCTAACTGCTCAGCGTGACAACCTTTTCTGAGATGATTATACATTTTAAAAGTTACAGTGACTTCAGTAGTAAAAAGAATTCAGGAAAATGACTCTAAATGAGCAAAACACTTTGTAGCATCATGATTTAACAGATTGGCTTCTCTCAAAATCAAGATCCAAGCACTTGCCTTCATAATAATAATAATTCCTTGAATGTTAACTATGCACCATGGATTGTGCCTAGCTCTTATATGAATTTAACCACAGAAGCCTTATAGACAAATACTATTGTTGTCTTTATTTTATAGATGGCAGAAAACATACAAACAAAAAGGGAACCACCATTAGGGAGAAAAGCAAACAAGAGTCACACAGCTTGGCAAAGTCCCACTAGTACAGTGAGTTCTACCAGGGCTGGGCTAGATGGTGATTCAGAAATATCTGGGGGCTGGTGCGGAATGGAGGTAGCAAATGCTAAAGCACTAATTCTTCACCCTTGCTTATGGAAGGATGAGGGATTTGGCCATCAGAGATGGTGAGCTGGTAGGAGTGCCTCAGAAATAGCCATGGTGCTAAGACTACCTGAGCCTATGGGCAAAGAGGCCACAGGCACTGGTGCTTATAGTAGTCAATATTTTAAGAAAATTAGCAGCTTCCTATGAAGATCCCTATAATGGTCATAAAGTTTCCTTTAAGTACATCAATCGAGTAATAAATGTTGGGTTTCATAACAATAAAAGTAAGTTATGTAATGAAATTGATTTTTCTCCCTAAGGATGGTCATATTGAAAACAAATGTAAAGATCTTATGACTTCTTAATGTTCTTTTGTTTTTACTGAAGGAGATGTTCTTGGTCAAAAATTAACTAGTTACAATATAAATCTTTGGGTTATGATAACTACCAATAACATGCAGTATACAAGACTGTCTCTTTCTTTGACTAAAATTCAGATAGGCTTTTAATTTGGCATAAAATTTTCCGGCCACGCACTTTGAGGACAGATGGTATTTGGCAGGCATTAGCACACCATATCAAGCCTCTTTCAAGTCCTCTGTGAGAGCTTTGGTGCTTTACTATTGCATCGCATTTGGATCTGTTACCACCTGTGATAATTTCTCATCCATTTCAAATTATGCCTACTAAAATTTGGCATGTCAGCTACCAGCCTGAGTTATAATTGAGTTTTAAAAAGAGTCGAGGCTCTTTGGAATCCTTTGCAAAATAAATATTATGCATTCATAACATTAGGACCTGAGATTGTTTGAACTAAACTCCGTAGCAGTGGCTTCTAAGATTCTCTATGTAATGCAGTCCTCTCTTCACTAAAAGTACCCCCCCGTAGTGACTCCCTGAGGAACTCATAGCCCACTCTCTACTCCAGTATGCCAAAAGCCCCAAATCTCCCATGATCCTTCACCAGCAACGCTGTGAAAATGCAACCGTGGCAGACGAGAAAAGGTTTCATTTGATAAGCCTAAGTCAGATCCATTTCTATATCCACTGAATAGCAGATATTATCTCTGCATTATATTACTTTTTCTGAGAAATGTTCTACTCATTGAAGCAATATTCTTTTATCTTCAGTTTCTGGGAGAATGTGACTAAAATAATGTGCATATATGTTGAAGGGCAGAAGAAGGTATTACACAATATAGATGAAATAGTCATCACTTTGTTTTATATTCTATGCATTTTTAATAAGCAAATTCCCATTTACAGGAATTTAATTCTCATTTACAGGAATTAAATGTTCCAGATATTGATTACAGAGGGATAGTATATAATATGAAAATAAAATTCAATAACATTATGTGATGATGTGTAATTCAATATAGCTAGAACCCTGGAAAGTGAAAAATGATGCTTTTCCTATTGAAATATTTAAGAAAATTAAATTCATTCCCTGAAGTACATTATAATAAAATTGAAACAATGTTACATGATTTATAATCTTCTAATTTCTGTTTTTAAACTGAAATTTCATGTCCATAAAAGGAACTCTTTGCCTCTTCTTTTACTCACTCATGTATATATTCTGTCATGACATAAGTAAAATCTTAAAAAGAAGCATTATAAAGCAGATGTGCCCCAAGTTTGCTCTTGTTTAAATTTCAGTTTTAAGCCACCTATGAATGTGAAAAAATTATATAAATTGTGTAAGTGGATCTAGTGTAGATCCCAGTCACTCATGGGTTTTCTCACAAAGTAACATACTGTGCTAGATCCTACTTATTTTTGGAGAGTAAAGATTCACCTGGTAGATTTGTACTAATTCTTTCAGGCATTAGGGGAACAGTTAATCAGTGGAGAAGCATTAGGAGGGCGAAGGTTTATTTGGTGTTCCTCCAGCCTAGATCCTTTCACATGCCCTCCTGTGTTATCCTCATAGGACCTCATGATATGTGTGTGTCATTTTTATCTTCACTTTGCCAGAAGAGATAATAAAGCTCAGTAAGAATTTAGTTGCTTGTTAGGGATTATACAATACAGTAATGGCTTCAAATTCCAGAATCAAAGGGCCTGCTCTCTAACCAGTGGATCATTCTCCTTACCATTAGACATGCATAAAGTATGCAAATAGCTGGAGTCAGGGAACCAACTTCCCCGAATAGTCATAAATTTGATTTATGAAACTCTGACAGATGCTAAAGTGACGCAGAAAGAGCCTGGTCCTGGGAAATTTGTGTTTTGTAATATTTTCTCTTTGGGAGTTGGTACTACGGGATTGAGATTATTTTAAGGGAAAAACAGGAATATCTGAGTGAAATTAA
Source organism: Pteropus alecto (assembly GCF_000325575.1). NCBI lineage: Eukaryota > Metazoa > Chordata > Mammalia > Chiroptera > Pteropodidae > Pteropus > Pteropus alecto. The sequence continues at coordinate 39,588,787 of NW_006442484.1, forward strand.
AAGCTCTTGCTGTTAAAATAGATGACATCTGTTGCCTGGCTACAGTTCATTTTAAGATGACACAAATCGATGTTACAGAGATCATGGAGCTTTCGTAAGAAAACAGAAACTCTTGGTCACTTTTCCTCTAGATGACTTCCATTTATGGGAAGCTGAGCTGATCTGGAATGCTTAGAAATGGTTGCAAGGGCAAGTCATTTTAGAGTAGGAGACATTTAGAAATCAAGAACTAAAGAAAAACTCAGTTGGAACTAGAGCAATACAAAATTAAGAATCTCATGCTGAACCCTAAAAGATTGCTACTGACCCCTAAAAAGCACCCACACCTTTTCCTCTCCTCCTCTGAAAAGGTAACTCAAAATTAGAAACTTGTAAATAATGAAAATATGAGGGATCTTTTCTATTCTGCCAGCTTTGACAGCCTGTCAAAATATTTGAGATATAATGATACGGTTTTTATTTTTAACATCATTTTTTGGCATAAAAATAACACTTACTGAATAATAATCTAACAACATAATAGTATGTAAGGGATAAAGTGAAAATGAGATATCACCACCCCTCCCCAGTGATAACCTAGCCTTCCTGATCTCTTCAAAGCACATATAAAGGCAAATATTTATTTATATAAATAGTATCATTCTATCAAAGTATCTAATTCTCTATCCTACTTTTTAAAAATAACAACATATCATTAATATTAAAGATTTGGCTTCTAAAGTTTTTGAATGATTTAGACAAAGCTAAAATTAGACCTCCAAGTAGAATAACTGTAGAGAGATCAGGTGCTAAATTGTTGGTTTGTTTTCAACTAAATGAACATCAAAGATTAAGAAAAAGAGAAAATGTAACAAAATTGATGCTTTAAGACTGATTTGTTCTATCACATTACATTGAGAATATCAAATAAGTTGTTAAAGATCCCAATTAGTAAACTAGTTTTCAGATAAATTCACTGATATATTTGCCATAAGAAAAAGTGACTTAAGTGTTTTCCAAAAATGGAAGTGAAAAAGAGAAGCATCGTCTTTCCAGTTACATAAAGGGCTTTTAAAAGGCATTGATTTTCTTAGACTATCAGAAAAATAAGTGTGTGGGGGGAGGAAGAGGGGAAGAGAGTGAGTCCAATGTAGGTGTGGTAAATTAAATTACTGTTTTCACTTCTTCACTCTCTTGTAGCAGTGTTCTTCATCCATACCTTCTCCGTGTCCTCAGAGTGAGAAGAGTATACTTCTCACCCTTTGATTCTTGGCTCAGCTATATGACTTGGCCAATGGGCTGTTAACCTATGCAACTTGAAATGTGCTTTTAAGACTAGGCTTTCTCTCTTGAGCTCCTAATTGTCTCTATGAAAACATGTCCTAAAATACACAGAGCAGACCTGAACCTATTCTGTAGCCTGGAGGCAAACTCAAGGGCACTCAGCCTGGATTAGCTGAACCCAGAGAACCTATACTTGTTTCTGTTGTAAGCCACTGAGATTTCTTACACAGAATTATTGTTTCAATACCTATTTATTGGTAGTTATAGCTGACCCAAAGTAAAAACTTGTCTCTGCTTTAAGCCTTGAAGAGCTCTTCTTTTGGACTCTACTGAGCTATTCATCATGTTGGAAAAATTGAGAGAACGGTAATGCAAGCCTGCGGGGCAGACTTTGCCAATATCAAAGCAAGATTTGGCAAGTCTTATGAGAGCAATCAGGATGCTCTTTCTAGTAAAAGCGGCCATGAGGTTCATGATCATAAGATAATCGGCATAGCTGTGTCTTTGGTGAATGATGCTAACCTTATAAAATAAAACTATTCAGGTATAAAGCCAGAGTCCAGGTGTACTCCTCATGCCTTTAAGTTCAGTGGCACAACTAGAATTATAACCATATATAAAAGCCTTATATGCTCCCAAATCTTACTGGGGCTCTGATTGCTTCAAACCTCCTTCCTTGGCTGTGAGAGAGCTTTCAGAAACTGAAGACCTGGAAGTCACACTAGGATTTCAAAATCTGGAATCATACTGTTCAATATAGTCGCTACTAACCTCATGTGGCTAGTTACCTTTAAATTAAATGGGATTAAACTAAAAATTCAATTGTTCAGTCACAGTAGCCACATTTCAAATAGCCACATGTGGCTAGTGGTTACCATTATTGGACAGCTCAGATATAAAGCATTTTCATCAATTTTTGTCCAAAAATTTCTATTGGACAGTATTGACTACAAGCAAGACCCATTCATTAGGCATCCCCTACAGTCAGGAGGCTGAAGCCATTTGGGATTGCGGCCAAAATTTTGCAGGCCCTTGTTTGAGAAGGAAAAAAAAAAAAAGAACTAGGCAATTATAAAGTATGAGATCTCCATGTGGTAGCTACTTAATTGATATTAAAAAGCACAGGATATAGAAATTTTAACATCTTTCAGTTTACCTATTTTGTCTGTCATTTAACCAAGCTTAGTCTTCCACATGAGAAAGACAGAAAGAAAGATATTGTGGCAAAGAAGGCAGAAACCTTAATCCGTGTGATTACCAATCAGCTAAGACTATGTGGGATTATGTACCTTGAGTAATTAATATTTCCAAAGGCTGTTGAAATCGTTATTCTGTTATTGTGAGTCCGAACCTAATATAGATATTTCAGCATATAATTAGGTCTTGACTGGCTAGATTCCATTTGAGGAGCTTCTTAAAGAACTAGTGTCCTACTTGGGCATTCCTTAACAGTGTAACTGGAAGCAGACACCGAAAGCTGTCATTCCTCTTTTGTACAGCCTAAGCATTTTGCCTTCTCAAGGGTGGCAGTGCAGCAAGAATAACAACAAACCTTCCATCACCCAGAAGATGCAGCTGTACTCAGAACAGAGGCAGGAAACAAGAGAAGAGAAATAAAACTGCATATATCAGGTAGTAAATACAAAGCTTATTTTAAAACACACATGAGAAATGTGCTGTGGTCTTCCAGAAATAATTTTGGGAGTTAGTGCACAAAAGGCTGAGATTTCACATAAGTGAGTGTTGCAGATTGTATCTTTCAAAGATGACCTCACTAATATCTCCCGTCTCACATGTTCTACTAGAAACTTTTCACTCCCTTTCTAGAGATGAATCTTATGTCCCCTCCTTTTGAGCCTGAGCAGGAGTATGGCAGAAGTGAAATGTTACTTACCAAGCTAAGTCACGTACTTCTGCTTTGTTCTTTCTCCTTTGTTCTCTTGGGATGCTTGACCTTGCAATCATCTCACATCATACTCTGAGGAAACCCACACAGCCTGTGGAGAGACATATGTGGGACGGGAATGAGTTCCCAAGCTCACAGCCTCAGCTGGGCTCTCATCCAAGCTCCAGCTAACCCTTAATACGTATTCAGCCATGGGAGTGAGCCATCTTGAACGTATACTCTCCATCCCCCAAAAGAAATACCAAGCTGATGGTGTGTAGAACTGAGACAAACTGCCCTATTGAGCCTAGGACAAATTATAAATTCACAAACAAAATAAATTATTATTATTGTTTACGTCACTGTATTTTCAGGTGGTTTATTGTGTGGCAATAGATGACTAACTGATACAAGTACACTTTTGATGCCATAACAAACTTAGTGACTTAAAACAACACAAATTTGTTATCTCACCTTTCTGTAGGTTAGAAGTCCAGCATGGTCTCACTGGCCTAAAATCAAGATGTTGGCAGGGCTGAGTTCCTTTCTGGAGGCTCAGGGGAGAATCTATTCCCTTATATTTCCCGCCTTCTAGAAGCTACCCACATTCCTTGGCTCATGCTTCCCTTTCTTCATCATGAAAACCATAAATAGTGTGGAGTCCTTCTGTTATAACACCACCCTGACCCTTGCTTCTGCCTCCCTCTTCCACTTTTAAGGACCCTGGTGATCACTTCGGGTCCACCCAGGTAATTCTACCAGCAACCTTAAATCTCCTTTGCCATCTAATCCAACATATCCAAAGCTTCTGGGGATTAGGATATGGGCATCTTTGGGAGGGGCGGTTGGGAGGGGCTATTATTCTGTTTCCACTGCAACTACAGAAAGAATCAATGAAATCTGCATTATAGTTTTAAAATAGCAGTTGCATTGGTTAATGGCCTCTAGATATCAGCTGAGGCACCCTCATCCATTGAGATTTAAAAGTAGTTGGTTCAGACATGTTTGGTGAGGGCTTCATATTCTTCCCAATCATGCCAAGAATTCTGGTAGAGGACAGGGTGGCTTACATTGTTCAGAGTCACTTCTATTTTTATACTCCTACATCTCCTAAATTTGTTAAGTTTATGAATTTTCTCACCATCCCACACATAGTGTTCCTTCTCTGTACTATATCTCACTTGCCACAAAATATCCCTCCTTGCCACAAAAGAGCAAATCAAATCAAACTAAGCATAAGAAAGCACTAAGAAAGTTTTTACTAAAAGTGTGAGAAGATGGAGTGCACATCACAAAAGAAATGTACAGTTAACACTTTAGACATTCTGGTCAAATGCCAGTTCTGCCAACTCACGTCAGCCTGCCCACATGGCATAGCTCTCTCTCTCCTGGAGCAAAACAAAAGAAAATGGAATCATCTTAGTGCTTCATGCAGAACGTGGCAACCTCCTCCAGCCTCTGACCCCAAGCTTTGCTGCGGCCCTCCCACTTCATACACAAAGTTCATTGATGTGCCTCATTTCTCATTTCTCCTTCCCTTATCAGTGTCTGCAAGAGGAAGGGAAGGGGAGATTGATTGATTTCCAGAGTAATGTAAACAATACTACTATATCCCTCTACCCTCACAGAAAACATTAGTAAAGGTTACTATCTGTTTTGCTTTAAAATATGTTTCCCCTCTGTTCAGTTATATAAACATAAAGAAAATATTTATGTAATGCTGATATTTAGAAAATCTTGTAAATTCCGGGACCTTGGGACATCAGGATAAATGTTTTTCTGTTTTTTTTTGGAGGGGGGGGG
>NW_006442484.1:39593751-39594072 GCF_000325575.1 Pteropus alecto
GCTCCTGACTACCTCATGCTCTGCTGTGACCTGGAGACCAAAAAGCAGTCAAAGTAAACCAACCATGCAGGCTTCTCATCAAGAAGGCAAAGTACCTGGTAATGTGTGCTTAGAAACAAAAGAAACACTCTTGCCAGGAGCTGGCCTTGACCCAGAGCAGCAGGGTGCCAAAGGCAGGAAGGATACAAGCCCAGATGTAACCAGTTTGCAGGAGCCCTTCAGACTTTCTAAGGAAAATTAAAAACTAATAACCAGATAATACATTCTGAGCTCTGTGCCCTGAGGACTTATGCTGAATTTTGGATAAGGTAAGAAAGAGGG
>NW_006442484.1:39594137-39674856 GCF_000325575.1 Pteropus alecto
TTAACTGGTGCTGGAGGGCTCAAGAAGCCACTGGGGTTTTGCCTATGCTAAAGTCATGTTAATATTTGTTTGGGAAGATGTACTCGGCTTTGATAGAAAATTTTAATGAGACTGATTTATGAATAATTTGAAAATTTTAGACAGACTGCAGCCTCAGATAGCATGAAGGGCGTAAGTGATAGCGGGATGCTGTGGGAACAGGCTGGGAGAGTCTGTCTTGGCGGGGATTAGCCTGGACCAAGGAGTCCAGCAGAACTGTCGTGAAATCCTAGCTCTACCAAATGCTAAGATTCAGTGAACTCATTGGTGAAATGGGATAAATATACCAACAACTTCTTGTCGTGAGGGTTTAATTAGTTCATATGTTAAAATCATTTATCACAATATGACATATATCACAGCATATGCTCCATGATGGCAAATATATGTTACATGTATAATATAATGTGTATTTATGTATAATATGTATTTTTCACTCTGGGGGGTTGATCTTGCAAGAAAAAATTTGCTTACTAGAATACGGGGAAACATTCCAACTAGAGTTTATGTACCTCAAAAGAAAATAGTTGTGTCCCTGGTTCAAAGAATAGACTTAATATTCAAGCAAAAAGGTCTTTACTTGCTGTAAATTCTAAACCAAAACAAACAGAGACATTTTTAAAGTTCAGAATTAAGTGTAGAAATGAGACAATAAAAAACACCTGAAGTATCTTTATTACTGTAATTTACTTATTGTGTGTGGCTTAAACACTCAAGATTCCTAGAATGAACCCAGTGGGGTTTTAAAACAGAATCTTAAAATTGGAAGCAAGGGAAGAGAACACATAATTTAAAACTTCTTATTTTATAGACAAAGAAACTGTGGCTCTTCAACAGTGAAACTCCTAGCTGTGCTCCAAAGCTACCCATGGGATATTGAAACTGCTAGAGTTTCTGTTAGAACCTTGCCCTGCCTGCTTTTTAGAGTTGGCCACACTGCTCGAGGTGTTATCTGGGGATCCTCCTCAGATAGGTCAACCTCTTGGGGCATTAATGTATAGGATGGAAGACACATACCTGAGGCAATTCAGTTATCACTTCATAGGAATTTCATCAAGTGAAGCTTCCTTATTCTCATTAGTTTTAGGAAGTTGGGATTTTTCAAAGTCTTTTTTAACATGATCATCCTTAATTCCTCTCTTCTTTTTTTCCCCTCACCCCATCAAATCAACCGGCAAACCCTACTGAGTCTGTCTTTAAAATACATGACAAAACCATCCCCTCCATTCCCACCTCCTTAGGGGTCAGCCTCCCAAGTCGAAGATGCTTTCATCTCCCACCTAGTTTAAGGCAGTGGCCTCCCAGCTGCTATCTTTATTTTCACCTCATCTCATCCAATGGCAGCAATTTTCTAAGTGGAGATCAGATTGTGGTAACTCCGCATAGCGGCCCATGCATAAAGCCCTCCAGGGTTTGCCATTACCATTAGAATAATATTCAAATACCTCATGCTGCCTATAAGACCCTATGCAATCTGACCCCTGTCTTCCTCATCAAACTCACCTCCCACCCATCTTCCACTGGGTCCTGCATTCCAACCATACTTGCCTTTATTCTCTACCTTGGACACCTCCAGTTCTTTCCTACCTTATGGCCTCAGTGCTGTGTTGCTTCTACTTGGAATGCTATTCCACCGTCTCCCATATTTAATTACTTTTTGTCAATCACATCTCCACTTACAAGCCAACTCCTCAAAGATGCCTTTGCTAACTATCCAGTCTCAATAAGACTTTAGTCACACTCTGTTTTATTTTCATTGTAGCATTTAATATCTTTGTGTTTAATCTGTTTGGTTTATCATTGTAATACTAGCACCTAAATCAGTGTCTAGCAATAGCAGATATTCAGTAAATGTTTGAAATGAGAGAATGAATGAGTAAATGGCAGTAGAAGTAGAAAAGGTGGTACATGGAAGGCCTCTTAGTCACCGAAGGTGTTCACAGGCGACAAGAATGTGTGAGAAAGAGACTTAGAGCACTTAATAGTATTCTGATTTAAAGGCCAAAATAAAATTACTCAGTATTTTTCCTATGCCTAAACCCGCTAACACAACTTCCAGGTAGTAAGAAATTCCATCACTACCAGTTCTAGATAAGTTGCTAAAATCTTGTTAATAGAAATAATAATTTTAAAAACTTTAAACATTTCTTTGGAAATATAATGTAAAACTTCTTAGATCTTCTGTATAATTATTTTTTATCAATGTTAAGTTTATATTTATGTTTTTGGCTTTCATCTGTTCTTTTAAGCCTTTCAGAAGCTTTTTTTTTTTTCCTGAGTGTTTAGGGCCTTCAATTGTGGATCGACTTCTAACTTTTAATTCAAATTTTTAAGAATTGGGCAGTGGGAAAACAGAGATCAAGGAAATAGAATCCCAGACCAGGATTTGCCTCCTTGATTTGACCTACTGTCTGTGTTTTAAAGAAAGCCTTCAGATATGCTACAGAATAAAATAACCAGAGTGGTACTTTTGTTACATTTGATGAGTTTACATTGAGACATCATAATCACTTAAAGTCCATAGTTCGCATTATGGTTCACTCTGAATGTTGCACATTCTCTAGGTTTGGACAAATGTATAATGACATGTATCCACTATTAAAGTATCACACAGAATAGTTTCACTGCCCTAAAAATCCTCTGTGCTTCACCTATTCACCCCTTCCCTACCCTAACTCCTGGCAACCACTGATCTTTTTAATTGTCTTCACAGTTTCGCCTTTCTAGAGAGTCATATAGTTGGAATCATACAATATGTAGCCTTTTCAGATTGACTTCTTTCACTTAGTAGTATGCATTTAAGGTTCCTCTTTTCATTACTTGATATGTAAAGTAATGAAAAGTAATGTCTTTTCATTACTTGATAGCTCATTTATTTGTAGAGCTGAATAATATTTCATTGTCTGGATGTATCACAGTTTACTGATCTATTCATCTACTGATGGGCATCTTGGTTGCTTCCAAGTTTTGGCAATTATAAATACAATTACTATAAATAGACATGTGCAGGTTTTTATGTGGACACAACTTTCATCCCCTTTGGGTAAATACCAAGGAGCGCAATTGGTGGATTACATGATAAAAGTATATTTACTTTTGTAAGAAACTGCTGAACTGTCTTCCAAGTGACTGTACCATTTTACATTTTCATCAGTAATTAACGTGAGTTGCTCCATATTCTCACCAGCATTTGGTGGTGTTCTGGATTTTGCCAATTCTAATAGGTGTATAGTGGTATCTCACTGTTGTTTTAATATGAATTTTCCTGATGACATATGATGTATCTTTTCATATACTTATGTGCCATCTGTAGATCTTTTTGGTAAGGTATCTGTTTAGGCCTTTGGCCCATTTTTAAAAATCAGGATGTTTGTTCTTTTTTCTTAGTTTTAAGATTTCTTTGTATATTTTGGATAACATTTTTTATCAGATGTATCTTTTGTGACTATATTCTCAAAGTCTGTGGCTTGTCTTCCCCGTCTCTGACAATGTCTTACAGAGCAGAAGTCTTTAATTTTCATGAACTACAGCTCATCAATTATTTCTTTCATGGAGCATGTCTTTGGTGTCTTAGCTAAAGAGTCATTGCTATATCCAAGATCATCTAGGTTTTCTCCTGTTATCTTCTAGGAGTTTTAGGGTTTTGCATTTTACATTTAGGTCTGTAACTCATTTGGAATTAATTTTTGTGAAGGGTATAAGGTCTACGTCTAGATTCATTTTTTTTCCAATCGTTCAAGCACCATTTGTTGAAAAGATTATCTTTGTGTCATTTTATTGCATTTATTCCTTTGTCAATTGACTATATTTATATGGGTCTATCTCTGGGTTTTGTTTTCTGTTCGACTGATCTGTTTGGTCTTTCACTAATGCCATGCGGTCTTAATTATTGCAGCTTTATAGTAAGTCTTGAAATCAGATAGTGTCAGCCAATTTTGTTCTTCCCTTCAATACTGTGTTGGCTATTCTGTGTCTTTTTGCCTATGCATATAAACTTTAGAATCAGTTTATCAATACCCACAGAATAACTTGCTGGTAGTTTTGTTGGAATTGCATTGAATCTTTGATCAAGTTTAGAATGACTTCTTTCTTGATAATATTGAATTTTCCTACCCATAAACATGGACTTCTCTCCATTTATTTAGTTCTTTGATTTTGCTCATCAGAGTATTGTAACTTTCCTCATATATATCCTGTACATACTGGTAAATTTATATCTCAATATTTCATTTTTGTGGTACTACTGTAAATAATATTGTTTTTTTCAAATTCCACTTGTTCATTGTTGGGATATAGGAAAGCAGTTGACTTGTGTATTAACCTCATATCCTGCAACCTTGTTATTCCTCATTAGTTCTAGGAGTTTTTTTGTCAGTTTTTTCAGATTTTCTATATAGATATTTATGTAATCTGTAAACAAAGATGGTTTTATTTTTTTTCTTTCAAATATGTATGCCTTTTATTTCCTTTATTTGTCTTATTGCATTAGCTAGAACTTTTCAGTACAGTGTTGAAAAGAACTGGTGAGAGGAGACACACTTGCCTTGCACTCGATATTAGCGAGATATCTTCAAGTTTCTCACCATTAAGTGTGCTAGCTATAAGGTTTTTGTGGGTATTCTTTATCAAGTTGAAGATGTTCTCTATTCCTAGTTACTGAGAGTTTTTATCATTAACAAGTATTGGATTTTATCAAATGCTTTTTTTGCATACATCGATATGATCATGTAGTTTTTCTTTTTTAGGTTGTTGATCTGGATTACATTAACTGATTTTCAAATATTGAACCAGCCTTGCATACCTGGAATAAATCTCCCTTTTAGAGAAACTCTTTTTTAATCTGAAGTTGCCTAAATAAAAACTCACTAGCCATGTTGGTCTAAGTCTCTAGCAAACTGGATTACTCTGTGCTTAATTGGGAGAACTTGGACTTGAAACAAAGACTTTTCCCTTTTGTTCTTCTTCCAGATCCTCTTGTAAATTCTGTTGCACATGCATTTCTTTGAACCATGAAGATTGCCTGGGTTGAGGGGTGGGGTTGTCTCTGCTTCAAACTCTAGGAAAAACTATTGCTTTCTGTGACCCTGTCTCTAGCAGGAAAGATTTAGGAAAATACTGTATTCAAAGTTGAATTTGTTTAAATAACTGCGATGAATAATTTCTTTGCTGTCAATATAAAAAATAAAGGGGCGAAATTAGTTACTATTTTCAACAGAGAATATGAAAATTTAGATAATATGAAAGTTCCATGCAAAAATTTTATATGAAAATATTAGATAATAATTAGTCATTGGAGAAGGAGGCCCTATGAATTTTGCAGGTGTTTAACATGGCATTTATTATCACTTCTAAGCAGAATAGAAAAACGAATATATGCATCTTCGAATTTTCATCACAATACTTACTATTAATGAAACCCAGGATTCATTTACAGACTCTTATGCTCATTTCCAAAATCTAGGACCAGATTAATGCACAGCTTATTAATTTATCACAAGTAAATTCATAACTATAATTCAAGAACATATTAAAGTTCCAAAATAAGATGTAAATTAGGTGTTATGAAAGCTTTCTTGGAAAGGGGGCTATTTATAATGGAAGTTAAAAAATGAATTTCAATTATTATAATTATCATTATAAAATGGCATGAAAATATTATACAGTGTTTGGAAAATACATTGAAAACACACTTAATTCCATCATCCTAACAAGCCTATTATCTGTGTTACATGTCTTTCAAGCAATTTTTTACATGTATACATATTTTATGTAGTGATAATCATGTTGCATTTATGCTTTTTAAACTTTTTATCTAATCAAAAACATTTTTTTGCTTTATCTGTCCTGTTATCACTTTTTTAGCTGTAACATAATACTGTATCAAATAGCTCTACCATAATTTAATTAATGTTTCCACTTTGTTTGATATTTAAGTTTCTTTTAGTATCGAAAATGATATTGGAAGTGGATATTTTTATAGGTAAGATACTTTTTTCTCCTCCTTTGGTTTCTTTCCTTAGGATGAAATTTACAAAAGTGGGATTAGCAAATCTATGCTTCTATTTTTTTTTTTACAATTCAGCATATTATTCCAACTTATTTTGCAAAGGCAAAATAATCCTTTCTTCAGCCATATAAGATGGCTTTAGATTCACCTCAACCTCACCAGCAAAGGGTCATCTATACATCTGTCTCTGCAATTTAATAGGTAAAAATGTTTTTTTATTTATGCTTTCATTCTCATATTTCTTATTATTAGTGAGACCATTTTAACATGTTAAGTAATAACTGTACTTCCTCCTTTAGTCTATTACAGTTTTTAAATGAGCTTGTCTAATTGTGAGGAGGTCTTTTCAACAGAAAATGCAGGTTAGTGAAAGCACAGGTACATAAATTCCAAATATGTGGATTTGTTTGGATTATAGCATGCACAGCGGGGAGGGTAGAAAACAAAGATATGCATCAAGCTCAAATTGCAGAGGTCAGAGATGGGAAAACTTTCCTCAACAAGACTTAAGGAATCTTCTAAGAGTTGTGTCAGATATAAATTAATCACTCTTAAATAGGATTTATCCACACAGGCATATAAACCAAAAAAGCTAATAAATATCTAGTTTCCTCTCCCACAATTCTTGAAACAAATATATTTTTTGTTCTTGAGAACAAAGTTGTTATAAAAATATATTCATGCCATTCTGCATATGGTGAATGTATTCTTAATAAATATTATTTCAGAATGTCAGTGTTAATTTTTGCAATCACTAAAATTTAAATGTAGGATAAGGAGATGAGAATTCTACCTCCCAGTTGACAATATAAACTAAGTTATGTAACATATTTGAGTAATGCAATATCATCCCAGTAGTATATTAATTATCAATATACAAACCAACTTTAAGAATAGCATTAGTTACAGCAGTCTGGGTTGAGCAAAACAGTGCCATTTCAGCGTGACTACTAAAGCACCCCTACTCAGAGAGAATTTGAAATTTTCTCAGGCTCCATGACTGTAATTTAACTTAATTTTATTCATTTTCTGTGGGTTTCTCTTTTTTTTGTCCTCTCTGTCTGTCTCTCTCCCTCTCTTCCTCTCTCTCTCTCCAACTCTGTCTGTCTGTCTTTTTCTCCCTCAGTGTGTGTGTGTGTGTATCTGAGTCTAAGTTTTGTTACTTTAGTTATTAATTTTATCAAATAGTGTTTGATGTATAGGCAGATTTAGTGAATTTGTTCTTGATGTGCTATAACAGTAATAATAAATACTAAATGATTACAAATATTTTGTTACACTCAAGTTTGCATAATATAATTTAACATAAGCTTATCTAATCTATAGAAAATAGGATTCATTTCCATAATTGCCATCTATTACAGGAGAATCATAGTCCCTATATACCTATAGTGGAAAATTTTGTTGATCACTAAATACAACGGCTTTATATGACAGACAAGGTACTTTATCAAAGCATTGGGTGATAAAAGTGATAAGAAAGTGTAAGAAATCTGGTCTAGTGAGTTTTCTGGTGAATAGGAAAAACCAACTACTGCTCTAGAGCAAAGTAAGTCATCTATCTGCTCTTGATTTGCCCAGTGATATAATTATCAAAACAGCTGCATTATTGAAACTCATGCATATAAAATGTTATCCCATGTCTAAAATTCTAGCTCTCTAATATCCTTTTCCATCCTATATTGTTGTTATGGTTTCTTATAACAGGTTTTGTTGATAATACAATTCTGCAGATATAGCAGAATAGACCGTTTTGCTGAAAATTCTACTTGTTTTATCTCAACATTTGCTATTTAAGAATTGTTTTTTTTATGGTAAAATTGTTGTTTGTTTGTTTGCTTATTTATTTTTGTGGTTTCATATTGGTTATTTATTAAATTGCTTCTTTGCCCTTTGCTGGAGAGGGTGTATTGTGGGGATACCAACTAAAACATCTGGATATGAGTTAAACATTCAATATCTAAATGCTTCATCTATCTTGTGCCAAATATCTGGACCCTGAAAATTGTTCTCAGTTTCTGTTCAGATGATTATAAATGATGATTAAGAATATTGCCAAACTCAATCACAGTCAATAAGCACTACTTGCATTAAAATACCAGGGTCATTCAACTTGCAAGGCATTCATAAAATGGATCCCAGTTGGGGACTTTGCAGAAAGAAGGCTACTAAACAGCCACATAGTCACTGACGAAGAATTCTTGAGACAGGATATGGAATTCTTAGGAATTCTTGGTTCTCACTCCATTCACTAACTGATTCACTCCCTCACACATCCAATAAATACATTCAAGTGCTGTTGAAATCAGACTTTGGTTTTGGAAATGATGCATTGGATTGTGGCATTATTTAAATTTCTTTCAAGAGAAAATTCCTCTGCTACACATTTACCATCTTAATTACCATTCTTGAACTTTTGGTTGGTTAATTTTTGACTGAATGCATTACATGAGGTTGTTTGACTGACAGGCTCCTGTCCTTTATGCACCGATAATAAATACATTATTCTAAAAATTAACATAAAAAGAGGAGCAAAGAATACATCATCTACTTGGAGGAAGTATTGGGAATCATCATATAGGATTAACTTTCTATTGTGTTTTGTTTTTATTGTTATTGTTGGGCATTCCACCCCCACCCCCATGTCTCAGCCAAAAAATGCTGTGCAGGTATTATCCATGATTGTAAATGCACTTTTACAGACAATTAATTTATGTGATAGAGTGAATACACACAGTTACACATGACTTATTTAATGCAACCAGAAAGTTTTGGTATCTGATCATAGCTCCTTGTTGGAGCAACAGAAGCTAAGGACAACAGGAAAGAAAAGGATTTAGCAGGTTTACATTCAGCTAAAGCAAAGGAAAGAGAAACAATTTGTGAGCAGCCAAAGCAATGCAGAAAAGGGAGAGACTGTACTGCCTTTGATTGTTCTCCATTGTAGAAATTCCTCTTGTGGACAGCCAGGGACAGAAACAGAAAATAACAACATAAATTAGAATTTTTCCTCTGTCAGAGAGTGACAGGTATCTCTTAAGAGAAGTACAACAGTGTGTTGTCTACATGAGTGTCCTATGTGGACAAGAATTCAGGCAGCCACAAGGAATAGGTAGGACAAGAATCAGACCTGAAATGAGGAAGGGAGGAGAAAATTGGGAAAAGGTTGGCAGAGCTCCAGTGCACAAGCCAACATTTTAAAATAGGAAATCTACTCAGGACAAAAGAAGAAATCAAGGTGCAGCCTCAGGGATCCACCTGTGGCTGACACATCTCAGACTCATAGCTGCCCAAAGCTCCACACACACACTGGCCATCAGGTAACAATGGCTCTGAACATCGGCAGGGCAGGTCCTGCAGGTAGATGAAATCCTGTCCTACAAGTAGAGGTGGAGAGCAGGCAGGGACTTGCATTTGTCATATTAGTAGCATTATTTTCTTTTCAATTTCTGACCTCTTTCGTGCCCCTGATCTTTCTCTAATGATAAATCCTATATTTTTCATTTAATTTGATTGACTTCTTTAAGAATTTTATCCTCAGTTTTAGGATTCTCTCTGTGTTACTTTTGTTGAAAACTAGATCTGTTTCATGTAAAGAGGAAAAAGGAGTCAACTAATTACTCTTCTCAAATGTTAATTGTGCTAGCAGTACTTGTTTACTTGGAATCTTTGTTTATTAATCATAGGCTTTGATGTAGACTACAGTATTAATGTACTGTAATGTAAATATAAATTCAATTTTTTTAGAGAATTCCCTGTACAGATACTCTGCAGTTAATGAATTCGTGCAGTACATTACAGACTAAGTATCCCTTCCTTCTTCTGATATTATGTGAGTGGATTATGCATTATATAAATAGTTAATCCCTCTTCTCAAACAAAGTCAAGCAGCTGAAATTACCCCCAGAAAAAGACTTTAGTGTCTTTTACTTGACATTGACCATAGTTTTCAACTTTCCAGATGACCAGAATAAGTAGAGAATATCAGATATTCAAAAATTCGTATCCCTTTTAATTAGCTTTTAATTAACTTTCTGTGCCCTTTAATGAAGATTTAAGTTTTTTTGTAATCATACAAAGTTCATGACTTCTGCATATCCTTAATGCCACTGAAGCCAGAATTTTACATGATAATTGGTTACTTAAAATGCAATAGCATGGCAGACAAGCTATAAGCTGATGACTTTGAATTAGCACAGTCTTTGATTTTTATTCTGCTGTCTTGGGAATGATACACTTTAGGAAAGAGTTACTTAGAACTGTTTAAAACCCAGGAGTAGTGAAAACTGAAATTCCTAAATCAAGTGGCACAAATTTTAATGACCCAGAGAAATAGAAATTAAATGGCCCAAGATTATTCCTAACCCTCTCTATCTTTACTCCACTCCCACCACCACCAAGACAACCCGGCAAAATGTGTGATGGAAAAAGAATTATGTTATTGAAATATCTAAATTATTTTATGTTATTGAAATATCTAAATTCTTCAGAGTAAAATTTCTACTCTTCTTTGAAATACCATAATTTTCTGTGAAGATAGTCTTGAGGTCTTCAACAAAATGTCACTGAACTAATTGTGATGATTGCTCTAAGGTTGTAATAAAGTTTGCCTTTGAACTTTATAGCAATAATAGTTTATAGGGTAAACAAACAAATTATAACAAGTGACATGTTTTATAACCTGAGAGAACAAAATATACTTAAGAAACTTACTCTGTTTATGGCTTATCTATGAATAAATGTTAGAGCTGGTGCTTATTGATGCATTCTCCTCATTTAATATATGTAAAAAGAGACTTACTCGCTCAAAATCACAATTGTTTTCATTAAAGTAAGTCCAGTAATACATGTATTTTTTAATTTCATTACGTATTAGCTGGAAATGACATATATTATAAAACATTAAAATAATTATCTTTTAATTTATTTTAAAATATTCTATTCTAAATTTATTTTTATATATTTAGTTTGGACTTTATCTCAATTAGCCTAGTTTACTGAGATTTGCCGTAAATAAAGTTTAACAGTATTGTTTACTGTTTCCAGTAAACTACACTACAGTGATATATTGAGAGATGTTTTTGTATTTGATATACTTAAGTGATGAAGTTTCAACCAGTTACCTAGAAATAAGATTTTAAAATGTAATGTTAATCACCAACATCAATAGAGAAATTTTTCTTGTATTTATCCTGTTGTTTTTTTTTTTTTTTCATTTAGTTTAATCATACCTGATTGCAGGACACTTTCTTTCATCATTGGTTTATTCCAGAAGCTGAAATGTGGGTGAATAGTCTAATGCCCACCAGTTTGTTGAAGGAAGCAACACCCGACAGAGGAAATTGGACACTCAGACAACTTCGTAAGAGGAAAGAGAATTTATTAGGCCAGCAGAGCGCGTGAGACTCTACAAAAACATGAACTCCTTCTGGTTAGATTTCTCACAGCTTATATACCCCAGCAGTGTCCATGCAAGGGGCACGTGATTCCTTTGTCTAAGGGTCTACATGTACTTCCTAACTCAGGATGGGAGGGAGACTTTCAGGTGGGGGCTGCAAGGGGTAAGGAATTTCTGTAGGTATGACAAGTTTCCAGAAGGCCATTTAGAGATCTATAGGGTGTAGTTAATCGGTCATTTTTGCAAGCCCTTACCTTTGCATTTTTCAGATGCTTCCTCTCTTAGTATTACCTGTCAAGTCTACTCCAAAGCTCAAAGCCAGCCCAAGGTGGAAGCAGTCAGACCCCTGAAGGGGGAACCTTGCATGCTGAGGGCAGCTCCCATCAAACAACTTAACGTCTCATAGAAACTCAAAAAACAAGGCTCATTGCTCATTTTACTGTTACTAGGATCTTGATTACCTAGTCACAAAAAGTTGAATTCTTATGCCTCTGCAATAGGGGTTGTCAAACATTTTGATCTCATTACACTCAAAAATTTATTGGAGACCTCCAAAGGGCTTTTTATTATGAGAGTTATATTTATCAATATTTATCATATTAGAAATCAAAACAGATTTACATTTTTATTTAATGAACTTTTAAGAAGCAATAAAATCATTCTATATGAAACATAAATATATTTTTAAGAATATAACTACATTTTTCAAAGCAAATTAGTAAGAGGATGGAACTGTTTATATATTTTTGCAAATCTAGTTACTATATGACCCAAGAGACAACAACTAGATTCTCATATTTGCTTTTGCAGTCAATTGGTTGTGATCTATTCTTTTGGCTGAAGTATAAGAAGAAAATCAGGCCTCTTGGAGATGTATAGTTGGAAAGGGAGAAAATTATAGACTTCCTAAAAGGTCCAAGGACCACACTTTGATAATTTTCTACTCCAGAAAATACAAGGCCTTATTCCATGCAGTGCTTAGAGAACATGACAACTGAGAAATCCTAATTTCATATTCAGAAATGACAATGAGACTCCTTTTTCCAAAAAAAAAGCATAAAAGCTTATCAGCCAAACACTGCTTTGTTGGAGGGGTTCCTATAATTCAAAGTTCGTGTGTCCCAGCAGGGTCATTTTAGCCCTCAACTCTCTCCTGTATTCTGACGCACTGCCCTTCAGACATTTGGACTTCATAAAACTCTACATTCTGTCATCTGGAAGCCTTGGAACTTGGAGGACAACTATCAGTTCAAAGCTATAATATAAAACCTGTGTTTCTACCAGTTCCTGGTATAGAAGATCTACTCAACCCCTGTCCCAGTTCTAGGCCACCATAGTACTTTGCAACTAAGTTCTTATAGTCCCTTGCTAATGATAGCTAGATTTCCTTGTCCTGGAACTGCTTGGTTGAATCCAGTTTGATATACCTTTGCAGCTGTTCTCTTTTTCCTCAGGGGTATATTTTGTATCTCTGGAGTCTCTGAACTAATAATTTTAAACCAAATACTCCAAATTACTTCATCTTTGGTAATGGAACTTCTTATCTTTCCCTGATATTATAGTTCAATCACTTTGTATTTTAGATAAGAAAACAGATAACAAGAAGGACTAAATGACTTTCCCAGCGGTACACAGAAAATAGAGCAGAATTTATATTTACCCCTTTATGGACCCTTAACAGCAGTTTAGCTAGACTATCTAATGGACTAGGATAAATACGGCCCTAGAACTTTACACCTGGGAGCCCTTTCCTGTACTCACAACCTCACATAGTTGAAACATTCTACAGTCGACCCAATACCATCCCTAAACTTCAGTATCATAGTCGTGTTAAGGGAGTTGGGGACCTTTCTGATAGAACCACAGGTTAGCTCAGGATCTCCAAGAATGAAGAGCAACCCTAAGCCAAACCAAGTAAGGTCACAGTAGATCTCCTTTTCTGTGAGGGAGAACCAGTTCTGAACAGTTCTGTCCAGATATTATGCTATTGCTAACCTATATTTGGAAGTATTGAAAGGATAAAAATTTCCTCTGGTGTTGGGGATCAAATATGCCTTAATAGATCTTGGTCTTTTAAGGCAGAGAGATGTTGGCTTATCCTTAAAATTGATTTGAGTTATCCTGAGTTTCCTCCTTTTCAGGGAGGAAGAAATGGCCTCACTCGGAGCTATCCACTGTGCCTGTCTTGGGGCATCATTTTTCAGCTTGCTGTTTTTCAGCCTGTTTTGCTAGCTTAGGTCTGCCCTGCTTCCAAGTATTTATAGAACACCAAACTTCATTGTGAGACTTGCTATGATTATTTCTTGACACAGTGCCTATGTTTTTCATACCCAGTAGCCTTACCCTACAAGTTAATATTGCCAGTTCTACTCCCTATCCATTCCTTTGAATCTTTGTAGTACCCTTATCTTTGTCAGGAATCTGTCCACCAACCTCCTCTCCTGTCTTAGACTCCACCAGTTCAAGCGCATTTACCTGCCTGAGCCAGAGCAGCAACCAAGACTCACCTTAAAAAGCATGAAGCATGATTTAAGGATAACAGGAAAATCTTCCTTTTCCAAAGCATTCTACTTCTGTTGACTTGCAATGTAACAAACTCACATTTGGTGATGTCGTATCAAAGAATAATAGTGACTGGATTTATGTAGAGCACTGGAGTAAATATTTTAGACATTTGACTAATTAACATTCACAAAATCCCCCTGGGATAGATAGCATTATCCTCCAATTTATGGTCAAGAGAACCAAGACTCAAAGAAGTAAATAACATGACCAATCAAGCACAACTAATATGCAGCAGAGGCAGTTTCATCCTTAGAAGTATCTGACTGTACACCCAGTGCATTCAGTCTTACACAATGGAGTTTAGAAGAACCTTGGGCATTCTTAAATTCATTGCTGTTAACATGTAAGCAACACTTGTCAATTGGCCTTTAATATCTCTTGGATTTAGGCACTTTATCATTTCTGTGTCATATGTTCATTCACCTTTGACTGAGAGTAGGGAAGATATATGTTCTTTACGAACCAACTGATTGCAGGCAGGTATAAAGCTATGTCATCATATTCATCTAACCCCTTTCTCTGTACAGGGTAACAGGCAATTAAATCAGAGTGATTTGCTCCAGGCCAGAAGCTCACTGACCAGCACAAGGCATCTGTACTTTTTTGAGCTTAGAGATACCATAAATACCACAAAGCCCCATAACCAGAGTAAAGTTAAGTTCTGTGAGTGATGGATTTAAATTTTGTCCTTTGGGAATTAGATATGATTATCTCCATCAGCTTTTGTTCACACTTTTACAGCTCATTTTCTAGTTTCACTTAATCTTCAGCCTCTTCTAATTTCAAAGCCCCAGGGCTCAGAGAAATAACTCTGGGCGAAGCATTTTCTTGACCAGCCAGCTATTATTTTAACCAATGTGTGACACTATTAGTGAAGAGTTTTCTTCATTTTTCTTTTAAAATATTCAATAAATGGCTTTTGGTAGATTTATAGAATCTTCTTTTACCTCAATGTATGACTTTTCTTTCTCATATTATAAAAAAAGAAAAAAAAATGTAAAGGCATCCATCTCCACTATCCTAAGTTGAGGACTTCATGATAACTGCCAGATACCATAGTCCAAGGTTGTCCTCACCACCCGCACAATACCCAAAGGTTCTCTTTACTCTTAAAGTCCCTGGGTTTGTCCTAGCGTCCTTGGATGGTAGTGGAGCAGGGACTTTTGGTGTCTATCTGGCATGGCTCCTACCCCTGTGATAGAGTACCTACCCAAAGACCTTGGAACCTGCCATCTAGACCTGACTTGCTCTCCCTTTACCTTTCTTCCTCAGTCTCCTTTATTTATACTTTCATCCCTTCCCATCAAATTTCTATTTTCTTTTCATTAAAATTTACTAAAACAAGAGTTCACTATTAACAGCAGAAAAAAAAAAATGATTCCTCCTTCTCAAAGGCAGTAAAATCTTCAGAATATAACCTTTATTCCTTGTAAAATAATTCCTTTTTTTTTTTTTTTTTTGCTGGAGGAATTATATTCCTCACCCTGAATAAGTCAAATGATCAAGAGCAAGAGTTATTTTCATATTTATATTCCATATATACATATGAAAGAATGTGAGTAAGTATTACCTGAACTCTGTTTCCAGAAATACCATATTATATGGTATTGTGTCCCCTCCAAAAATTTATATGTTGAGACTAACTTCAATGTGATGATAGTAGAAGTTTGGGCCTTTGGGAGGTAATTAGGTTTAGATGAAGAAGTAAAAGGTGGGGCCCTCGTAATGGGATTAGTGAATTTATAATAAGAGGAAGAGAGATCAGAGCTCTCTTTCTCTTCACCATATGAAGATTCAGTAAGAAGACTGCAAACCAGGAAGAGAGCTCTCTCCAGAACCCAACCATGCTAACATCCTGATCTCAGATTTCCATCCTCCAGAACAGAATTTTTTTCCTCTCGATACTCCTCCATCATTTTGCTGGCACCTGTCACCACCTGCCTATTCAACAAGCTCATCTTCTAATGATTCTTAGGTGACCCTCTGGGTGGGCAGGACTGACTTTCATTGACATTCCCTCATCCCTTTCCCTTTAATCTCTCCTCTCTCACAGTCCTGATAATGCCATACCATACTATCATATGCCTCTGTCTTTTGCATTAGTTTCCTGGGGCTGCCAAAACAAATTACCACAAACTTGATAGTTTAAAACAACAGAAATTTTTTACCTCAAAGCTCTGGAGGCCAGAAGTCTGAAGTCAAGTTTCTGGCAAGACCACACTTTCTGCTGAGTTTCTAAGCAGAATCTGTTTCTTGCCTCCTCTAGCTTGTGGTGACTGCAGATGTTCCTTAGACTGTGGCTGCGTCACTTCAATCTCTTCCTTCATTTTCATAATGCCTTCTCCACTATATGTGTGTGTGTCTATCTTAAAATTCCCTCTGCCTCTCTCTTGTAAGTATACTTGTGAATGGATTTAGAGCTCACTCGGATAACCCAGTCTAAATGCCTACTCACAAGATCCTTAACTTAATCACATTGTTTGACATATAAGGTAATAGTCACTCTTTGGCCATATAAGGAAATGTTCACAGGTTCTGAGGATTAGAAAGAAAATATACCTTTGTTGAGGTGCGTTTTTTTCAGTATACCAAGTTTCATACTCTGATCCCCAAAGATTCACATCCATCCCATATGCAAAAATATCCCATCCCAGCACCAACTCAAGCCCCAAATTTCATTTGAATATTATTGGCTCAGAAGTTCCAAATCTCATCATATGAATCATTTAAATCAGGTGTGTGAGGACTGGGAATGTTCCATGTTGGGGCAAATTCCTCTCCCTCTATGGACCTGTGAAACTAAAAAACAAGTTATCAGCTTCCAAAATACTGTAGTAAGACAGGCATAGGATAACAGTTATAGACATTCCCATTCCAAAAGGGAAAAACAAGGAAAGAATTGTGGTTTAAGTGAGTTATAGTCATAAGTTTTTGCTTGCCACACTGGCCACCAACAGTTTGATGTTGCTTCCCAGTTACAACACAAGATCTTTATCTTGACATCCTCCCACTTTCAGGGTTAATATTAAAAAATTCGAGGCACATCAAAGGGCCCCAAACTCCTCATAGGCTTTTGCTTTGTTTTGTTTATTGCTAGATTCAGTTTTGTTTTCAGCTTAATTGTATTATGAAAGTATGAAAGTTAAATAGCGTTTTTGAAAGTCAGCCAGAAGCTTTGATATGTTGGGGCCTCAGTGAGAGTCCTTCATGATGTGTGAAAACAGTCACACTAGCTTCTCCTGTCTTTGAAAGTCCTGTAATCTATTCCTGGAGATTTGGCTATTCCTAGTGCTTTTAACTGCATTGTCTGGCATGGGACAAACACTATCTTCTGCATACAGAATATTTTTCATGTTAGAGCTGTATCCTAATGTATTTTAAGACAATTAAAACGACAGCTAAAATGACAATAAGAAGTATGAAGTTAAAATTCAACATATATGGTTGAACCATTACAGATAACTTAACTGAGGTGACATAACTAAACAGAAACCTTTCTCTTTATATACAGCTACATTTTCTCTACAGGCAACATCTTATGTCACAACTTACTCATCTGCTTAATAACTATTGAATTGTTTGAAAATTGGTTGTGATACATCCCAGTTTCAGAAATGTTAAAAACAAACCATGTGTATCTTAGACTAAGGTGATATGGTATATTGTATTTCTATATAATTAAATATTCTTTTAGAGTATTATTTTTAATGGCTCCATATTTACTGTAAGGATATATACAACCAGCATCTTCCTATTGAGCAATTAGTTGATTTCCAAAATTTCTTTAATTGAGGTTTGCAATAAATATCCTGGTACTGAAAAGGAGTTCAGATATTTAGCATTTATTCCAAGAAGTAGCTCAGTGGGAATTAAGAAGATATCCTGGATTAATATGTAAAAAAAAATGCTGTTTTTTTTTTATCTCAATTTCTTATCTATTTTTTTACCCTTATTTTAACTTGCCAGATATTCTTTGTTTGAATAAATGAACCAGCTAGCCCATAAAGTTGTAATCAGTCATTAGCACCTTATGTTCCTGTTCGTTAGATTAGTTTTAATGCACTAGAAAAAAAACAGTGGAAGTTGGGCTTGGCCAGGGTGACTGTGGGAGAGAAGAGATTAAAGGGAAAGGGATGAGAGAATGTCAATGAAAGTCAGTCCTGCCCACTCCAAGGGTCACCTAAGAATCACTAGAAGATGAGCTTGTTGAATAGGCAGGTGGTAACAGGTGCTAGCAAAATGATGGAGGAAGATTGAGAGGAAACTTTGCCTATGTCTTAATATACTCTAGGGATGCAGGTGATCAGCATGCATAATCTAACACACCATTACCCTTTCTCTACTATAAAAGGCAAGTGCAAATAGTGAACACAAGGCTGATGTCAGGGAAATAGGGAAGAGCAATGTAAAAATGGAAGGTGTGTGTAAGCCCCTGAAGCATCCACTCAGTGATTATATTCATAAGTATGGGAGAAAGACGACAGCCTGGGATTTTGTACTGTGACACACCTCACCAGGGACAGCTGTGGAACTTTCATTGACAGTAAAACTTGCCTGATCTATATATTTCTCCCTATTCCTATTACTTAAAGCTCTTCTTTAAATCTTTAAAAAAAACAAAGTCTGAATTTATTCTTCAAATGTTGCCCTACCAGATGTTATGATTTATTTTTATCAATCATCATGTCCTTTCCATCCCTTCTAATGTATTCTCAGTGGTCTCCTCTTTCCTACCCTCATTCTGTACACTTAGTCTCACATTAGAAACAAACAGATCCAAAAGAATCCTGCACAGAGGTGAAGTAGGCAAAATCCCTTTGGAAAAAGCATGAAAAGAACAAGGGGCATTCCACAGACCTGCAAAGCTGCAGGTGGTAGCCAAACCCTCCCCAGGTCTTCCTACTCAAATTAGACCCATTTCTCCTTTATAGACAGAATCCCATGGGAGTGGAGTGTGTGTGCGTGTGCGTCTGATGAATGAGGCCTGCACACACAGGTCTTAGAGCTGATCTGCAGTGCCTGGTGGGATGCCCAGCCAGCATTGTCCTGGCTCCAAAAGGAAGAAAGGAGCCCATTGTCTCTTGATAAAAGCCTAGAATAGAACTGTCCTTTTAAATGCTGAATGATACTGTAAAAGCTCAGATCTATTTTCTGACTTACTATAACCACTGGGTTGTTCATCCATAATGTTGCTCTCTAGGTTTCTCTGAATCTATTTCAGAATCTTTCTTCAAGTGTACCGAGTTACATTTTTTCCAGGTTGAATCACATTTTTTGTTTGTTTGTTTTAAACTAAATTTAGTCGTGTATCGTAGTTCTTAACAATGTCTGCAGCAATTCCCAAATTAGAAAGCTCTTCATACTTCACTAGCAATGTGTTGTTTTGGTTTTTTTTTTTTTGCTTTTTTTCAAACTTTCTCACTGTGTTAACATAAAAACTAATATTTGTACAGTCCTTTATAGTTTACAAAATACTTTCAAACTCATCATCTCCTGAAAGTGGGTATTATTTGGAACTCTTTTACCAAAGCAGAGACTGAGGCTTAAAGATATAACTGGTTTGTCAGAGGTCACACAGCTGTCAGGAGAGTTGAGCTTGAAGCTGGTCTGGCTCTAAAGCCCATACCGTGAACACCATGCGGTGCTGCTTCTAGTACCGTCCATGTGTTTCCACACAAGAAATAAAGGACAGCAAATGCAAGTGTTATTATTTATAGGGAAGAGAATAAGTCAGTGTCTAAAAAGATGTTCCAACTGTAGGTTTTGGTCAAAAATGTGTCATTTTGTTCCTGTCAACATAAAAGCAATCCACACAAAAGCAGTAGCTGGTGCTTTTAAGGATATTAATAGTCAACATTTATTAAATGTTACCTTTGCAGCGATTTGAACTTCGGTGTTGCCCCAATGGCTGGGTTGCCGGAGACGGCGCAGAAGCATAGCTTAGCATTTTATTCGATTCTTCCTCATTCACAGTGAAAGATCACAGGGCAGTGAGATTTAGAAAAGATGTATTAAAAGTATATTTTAGGAAGACAAAGCACGTCCTAAGGAGGCACATGATTTCAGTGAAGAGCTGTAACCCGGCACCATAACAACGACCAACAATAACAAAGATCACCAAGAACCCCAGAAGTGGGAATGCCTGTATTATATTTGGGCCGGAATGGGTGGTTCCAAAGGCATTCTTAGGTGATTGGCAAGTGAGATCATTTTGATTGACTCTTGGCTGTTGTATAACTCTTTGCCTAGTGCACATTTGCTTACCCAGTGTTCTACTACCATTGGGTGTTCTTTGGGCGGTCTCTAGGCTGGACCCCTATTCTTTGTTCCCCTGTCACTCATGTCTGACTAGCTACCTAACATAAGTACTTACAGTGCACCATACTCTATACTCAGTGCTTTCTAAATACTATCTCATTAATCCTCATAATAAACCAGTGAAAGAAAGTACTAGGGGCTCAGTCAACTCAGGCTCCTATAACAGAATACTTACGACTGAATGGCATACACAACGATCTGTTTTCCACAGTATGGAGCCTGAGAGTCCTAGATGAGAGAGCCAGTGTGATTGAGATTTTGGCGCGGGCCCTCTTCTTAGTTCACAGACAGCCACCTTCTCACTGTATTCTCACATGGCAGAGAGAGGTCATTTGTTCTTCTTGTAAGGATAGTAATCCTATATTGGGGCTCCACTCTAATAACCTCATCTAAACCTAATTACCCTCCAAAGGTTCTACCTCCAAATACAATCATATTAGAGATTAGGGCTTCAACAAATGAATTGGGTGAATGGGGGCACAAGCAGTTGATAGCAACTAGTACCATCCCCATTTTGTAGATGAGGAAACAGAGTTGTAAGATTATGTAAATCACTCAAGCTAGTAAGTGATGTGGTAGGGACTTGAATCCAGAAAAAAATGGCTCCAGTGAGCACGTTCTCAACCACTAAACCATAGGAATTCACATGTCTGGTTCTATAATCAACTAGGTTAGAATTTCAGCCATATCGGTGGCTACATTAAATTGGGAAAATATTTAATATCTCTGAAACTCAGTTTTTCCATCTGTGAAATGATTAAATAAGTTAACAAAAATTGGCACCTAATTAGTAGTTGAATGTTAGCCAGTATCGTTCTACTGATGCTACACACAGCTTCACTTATTTCTTTATTTCTCCAATATATATTGAACACCTGCTGTGTGACTCTGTATGTCTCTGCACACACAGTTTTTAGAAGTTTCATCTCCTTTCTACCCCCAAGATTAACAACCTTCAAGGTTAACTAAGCACCTTCCATCTTTCCTGCGTTTTAACAAATCTCTTGCTATATGGAGTCAGGATTACTCACTTTTAGCCTGGTATTGTTGCTCTTGTTTCACATGAGCTTGTAATTCCAGCGTCTTTTGTTTTGCAACATTAGTACCTGTCTATCTACTCTTCTTCAAAATGCCAAAATTCATTTGCGTATTTTAGGACTATTTGAGGATATCCTCTCTGGTGCATGAAGGATGCCAGTCTGTTTCACTACAAACATCTCCCATTTAAACAACATGATTTAAAATCCAAGACTTTCATCTACAGGCCTCCTCTGTTTTTGTCTGACTTTTTCTGATTATAGACTGCATCAGGGCCTAATGCCTTGGAATCAGAACGTTGGTGCTTGATGATTCTCTACATGTGAGTGGATTTGTTTCCAGACTCCTTTGCCCTGACAAAAAAAAAATAAGATTCTGTTTTCCCTAGTCCTCAGCCCTTAGAACTTACCTGACAAACTTTCACTTTGCTTTTGACCTAGGATAATTTGGTGAAACACTTTCGTTAATCTTTGCCGTACTCAGTTAAAGGGCAGTGTTTTGAATACAGTATTGCAACTCACATCATTCTTTTCTATATGTGAATATGGCCAAGAATCAAAACTCTAGGCTCAATGTCAAACCTGATGCCATTGTGATAAAAACAAATGCAGAATGCCTTTAATTGGAACAGACATTTTATGATCTGAATATTTCTGTAAACTCAGCCCACATAGTCAATGTAGCCAAAATTATAATACATTAAGAGGCATAAAATTGTAAATTAGACATGTGGATAAGCTTTATTGATATTATAATATATTATGATAGAACTTTCTGTCAAATATTCCTATTTAGGGGCACCACATTGAAAAGAAAAACATTAAGAGCTGTGAGTAGTACTGACGTAATTAGAAGTTGAACCTGTTTGGATTCACAGCACTCACTCCAGACAATTAAAGTTTTCAACTTAGAGCAGATGGCCAGAATTAAGTCCTGGTGAGCCTTTCCATAGCATTGAAGCCGACATGCAGTAAGATCTAACATTGGCAAGGGTTTAACTTTACCTTGAAATAAGCTAATGGGATGGAATCTGATGGCATGGCTGTAACTTCAGCAGACCAGCTGCTTCCATTGTAAGTCCCTAGTGTTTCTGTAGAAAACTAAAACAGTTGTCAGTTTGGTGGGAAACCCATAATTGAATAGGGTAGAGGGAAAGACATAGAAAAGGACAGTGAACTGGTCAGATCTGTTATTTACTTTGTGTAAGGTATTGTTCTTATACATATAGTACTGGTACTCTGTTGACATAATAATAATCTATCACAGCCCTATGTTGAAGATAATTAAATGAAAGGAAAAGAGCGCAAAGAATATTCTCTGGGAGATTCATATGCTGTGGTAATAGCCAACACCTTTTGAAAATTTACTGTATTTGGGGATAGTATAAGTAAGCGCTTTAGATATGTTACCTTTTTTAATCCTGATAACATGCTGTGAGATAGTTTTTTTAGTAGACTTTATTTTTTAGAGCAGTTTTAGATTTATAGCAAAATTTAGCAGAAGTACAGAGATTTCCCATATGCTCTGCCCCCACCATATGCACAGCCTCCCCCATTACTGACATCCCCCACCAGAGGGATACATTTTCCACAACTTGTTGAACCTACATTGACACATCATTATCATCCCAAATCCATAGTTTACATAGGGTCCACTCTTGATGGTGTGCATTCTATGGATTTGGACAAATGTATGTCACATATCCACCATTATTAGAAACAACTTTTATTCCCATTTTACTCCTGAAGAGACAAAGGCAAAGAGAGGTCACACGACTGGTAAGTGGCAGAGCTGTATTGAAAAAGGTCTGCTGGATCTAGCCATTAGGAATTTTGTCTGTGACCCTTGTGAGGGCAGTTTTAGAGGTGTTGGGTGAAGGTGGGAAGAGAACCTAATTTTCTTATTAGCAGGATTTCTGGAGGCAGGCACATGAGGGATGTCAATGGGCACCTACACATTCACTTACATTGATGACACTCTGGACCTCTCATCCAAGCATTTTGGCTTCAGCGTGCTCTTAACCATTATAGTAACCTACTTCTTGGTGCCTCATTTGTTTAGGTAGTTCCTAACTTTTTAAAACCACTTCAATTGAATACAGTGTGATTGCCACAACAATCCTGTAAGACATATTATCTCCATTTCGTAGACTGGCATCAGAGGCACAGAGAGATTTCAAATGAATTGCCAAGAGTGCAAGGCTGGCTGCTGGTAAAGTCAATATGAGAACTTAGGAACAGCGTTCTACTATTGAACTTAACATCCTTCAGAGCCATTCATCTTTAGCTCAGCTTTCCACAAACAGGCTAATGGGCATGCTTCATCATGTCTCTGATGGTCTTGAGGAGAGCTTTTGTAGTGACTGATAAGATCCATGAGACCCTGTCATTCCCTTCCCTCCCCCAGTGTGCTAGGCAAAGGCCATTGATATGGTATGTTATTAGACCACCTTCACTTGATAGCACCAGGCATTTTGCCATTTCCTAGTTTAACCTAGGTAATATTATTCAGCTTGCAAGGTTAGGAAAGTAAGGAGCAGGCAGTGTGGGTTCAAGGTCATAAAGTAAGCCAGAGAGAAAACCCCAGTCTGCTAAAGTCCAGTGACATTTTCTAGAGCCAATCAGTAAGGAAGTAAATATATGTTTGTCCAGTCATTATTTACCCAAGCCAGGATATAAAGGGGGGAAAAAAGTAGCAGTGATCTCTGATTTCATTTCCTACCAGTTTACAAGTTTGTTTGCTTGTGGCTGCTGCTATAACATCAAGTTAAAGCAATTTTCAGGCCATTATTGCTCTAAGGCAATAGCAACTTTTCAGTTGCTATTGACATGACATTGCCTGAATGTGTGGGAAACTTCAGAGATTACTCAGACATCAGCAAAAACAAATTATGTGAGTGAGAGTCCCATGCATCATGTGAGTCCTTACCGGGAAATCAGCAGCATGATCCGTTTGTTCCTGAGTACACTAGAAGTGGTGCAGGCAGTCGCAAAAGCCAAAATGGTCACTCCTAAAAAGTACTCAAATATGGACGTTAGAGAACTAAGAATAAATTATGAGTTTAAAATTTCTTTCTCTTTAACAATCCAGTTCTTCAAATATTATTCCTGGACCTCTTTTCTATTAAATCAAGCAGATAATGAAAAGAAAGGACAGAAAGATGTACTCAAAGTCAGCTGACTTATTTTTATCATGTTTCTTCATCTTTGAGTATTCCAGTTTTTCCTCTTTAATATGTGTTTTTCCATCCATTTTTCTTTGCTTGATTTTCAACTGTTTTTAAATACCTTTTTAATAATTGACATTTTCCTGCACCTTTTCACTTTCAATATATGTTCAGTGTTTTATCTCTCTTCCTTTTCTGCTTATGATACCATCATCTTCTCACTCATTCTTCAAGTAACTGAGTTTGCATATGGTTTTATATTTTTAAACAAATCACACTAACAATGCTCCAGCTGTCTCTGAAGAAAAGAATACAATCTTAAATATGAATCATCCTGAGCCAAGTGATAGCATGCTCAAGAGAGGCATTATATCCCCCTTTCCAGTTTTTAAAACCACACTGAGAAATAGCTTAGGTCAGCTAGAGAGGATGTGGCAAAGGTGAAAAATGATAGTGTGAAGAGCCCCAGGTTATAACAGATTTTGCTTTTTTATTACTTTGGACTTGCCAATAAATTCTGGGAGCCATGCCTTTATAATATATTTCCTTGGTCTCTGCTAACTCCAGCATTTGGCAGATGAAATTCCAATAAACTGTCTGGAGACCTCTTGCCCCAATAGCAGCTAAACATCTCAATTGGCCAACCACAAAGCAAGGGCAATGAGAATGTGAATTTCAATCTATTTCTACCTTTACAGTCTTAGCAGGAACTGCTTATATTTTATAATATGTAGCATAATATTTGAGAATCATTTTTACTGGCTCAAAGCTAGTTGTGCAAAAATAAGGAAACAAACACACCTATGTGTCAGTGAAGAATGAAAAAGTGTTGAGGACAGGAAGGGAATGAAATAATGTATGATGATTCACTGAGCCTCTACTCCATCCTAGCTGCTTTATATGTATTCATTTAACTTTATAATTATCCTATGAAGAACTCACTAGTGTACTAAGCATTTCATATACATTATTTCATTTACAGCAACTTTCTGAAGTAGGTAATATTATTACTTTCATTTTTTTGATGAGAGACCAAAAGATAGCATAGGTAAAATAATTTGTCCAAGTTACAGAGCTAGTGGATGAAAGCTCCAGGATTTGAACCATTGCCAACTGACTTCAGATCCGACACTGATAACTCCAAGTCCACATACATTTCACTATATAACCATGTCTTTTGAGACATTCGAAATGGAAATTCAACACAAAAAAATATATTTTAATGCAATATTTAAGAATAATAAAAATTCTGTTTTAATCTAGAAACAGACTCATAGATACGGTGAACAAATTGGTGCTTGCCAAATGGGAGGGGAGTCAGGGGACTGGGTGAAAAAGGTGAAGGGATTAAGAAGTACAAATTGGTAGTTACAAAAGTCACGGGAATGTAAAGTTCAGCTAGAGAATATAGTCAGTAATAATACTGTAATAGCTATGTATGGTGCCAGCGGAGGAGGGAGGAACTAGACTACCTGGAGATCACTTCGTAAATTATATAAATGTCCAACCACAATGCTGTACATCTGAAACTAACATAAAATAATATTGAATGTTAACTGTAATTGAAAAATAAAAAAAGAAGTATAAGAGCTTCAAAGAAAAAAATTAAGAATATGAGTAGTAAAGTAAAAAATCAAAATAAAAAAAAATTTGTTTCATCCAAGATGTGACTAGTGTGCCTACGTAACTCAAGTACTGGAAAGGCTATGTCAAAAGACAGTTCAGCGTGCCTGGAAAGTTTTCACTATCTTGTCATCATTGCAGTACATGTAGGATTCCTTCAGAATTTGTTGGAAGTTCAAGGTAGTATTGGTGGGAGAAGGAGGGTGCCGTCTTAAAATTTCAGGGTCAGCACATACAGTTAACTGTATCAGTCATGCAGAATTAGCAGATTGCTATCCAACTGGATTAATAAATACCAACAGTTAGGACCCCAAACTGAGTAAAACCAATTCACTCATTCTAATAAATTCCTTTTAAAGAGTTAAATCAATTAATGATGTTCCTCTTTTCTTTGATAAAACTATTCTTATAAGCAGTGCAGATTAAAAAATATGTTATTCCAATAATTATTTCCCTTTTAACTCTTTAGATTTCGTTGTCTCTCAAAATATCAATTTTGAATAGGTAGAAAACTGTGGATTTGCAGGAACTTACATTAGTTGAGTATTTACTATGTGCCAGGCATCATGTTAAATACTTTGCTTGCATTCTGTTATGTGAAGTAGGTACTGTATAATCTCTGTTAAGTAGATAGGGAAACAATGTCTTAATGAGATTAGTTAATTTTCCTGTGTCACATAACTAATAAGAAGCTTGGCTTCAAACTCAGGTCTTTGTGACTACAGAGCCTGAGCTCTTAATTAGTATTCGTTGAATTCATAGCTGGTCAAATGATCATAGTCAAAAAGATAAATATGGCATGATAGCGCTCACGGGAAGCATCTAAAGTAGTCAAACTCTTAGAAACAGAAATGTGGTTGCCAGAGGTTGTAGGGAGGTGGGAAGGGGAGTTGTTATTCAAAGGGTATAGAGTTTGTTTTGCAAGATGAAAAGTTCTAGAGATCTGTTGCACAACAATACAGATGTACTTGACACTCCTGAACTGTTCACTTAAAAACAGTTATGATAGCATATTTATTGTTACATGTTTTTTACCACAATAAAAAAATAAAAGAAATCCATGCAAGAACTAATGAGATAATTCATAAGAAAATGTTTTGAAAAGAACAAAACTCCAAGTTTTAAGGAGTATAATAATATCAACAAATTAGAGAGGTAACATTCCTAATTGATAGGAAATCTTTCTTGGTTAAATGAAACTATGTATAGATGAGGGTTAATGAGTGAAAAATCCAAAACAATTGATAAGATCAAATGCATTTTAAAAATACAGTAAAATTAGTCTTAATGATGAACACAATGAGATTTATAGGACCAACTCAATAAATATTCTGAATCTGGGGTCAATTTCATTTTTAGCTTTTCTCAAGTGATATTTTACAGAAAAGTCACTACAGTGGTGTTCTTTTTATACTTTTTTCTTCTTTCAATCTCAGATAAACCCAGTGTCTTCTACATGGATCACATACACATTGATACAGGGTTACAATTCAAACCTCTGAAAAGAGAGGTTTCAAACAGCACCTTGAGATTTCTTAGATTTTCAGAATAGGTGGAAGTTTCAGAGGAAAGTCAAATGCTCCCTTCTTTTGTTGTTTGTTGTTTCCATTATGGGACCAACTTTTTTCTATATTCAAAACCAAGAAACAATTGCCTTTGAACTCCATATGTCCTTAACATCTTCTATTTTTCTGACATTCACTATTTCTAGGTTTCCTTTGATAACTCTTGGATTGAAACTATTAAGACTGTATTATAAGCAGTCATTCCTTTATGGTAAGATATGAATTAGTCTAAGTTCAACCCACCCTGTTTTTCAGTTCTCTGATGGTTAATTCCAGTCCAGATTCCATTCCACCTGCCCTTCTTGCCCTACATTGGATTGATTTATTTTCAACTGCCTAAACTATAACAACCGGGGGTGTGTGATGAAGGATAAAGTCGTTATGATTCTAAATTACATCCTGTTAAATGGAGATATTTTTAAATTGTTGTTCCTAACTTTTAAGCAAATGTAATTTCTAAATTTATAACTCACACATAGCTCTGGTGTAACATATAGGATAGTTTGATCTAGTGATGAAAAGTTTAATCCCTAAGATAAAAGGTCAGCAAGCTATTCATAAGATGTAATAGCTTCCTTGGTGCAAAGAGAGAAAGCATGGGGGAATACAATAGAGATAGGAATCAGGAAACATTCATTGGCCAAGGCTAAGGACTTTTGCTGAAATCTGCTGTCAAACAGATCATGGTCCAAGTAGCTTTATTTGATTTGTGTTCTCTTCAACCACATATTTTCTAGATATTTAGCGTTTTTCTTCCTTCTTTCTGATTCTAGTTTACCTTATTTTCTCCATAGTGCTTTTTTCTACCTATTATATAATATATTTGTAAATTATCAACCTCCATATCACTAGACAGTAAGTTCCTCATCATTTCAAAGATTAGCCCATTGTAGGGGGTTCAATAAATATTTATGAAATGAAGGAATGAGTGAGTAGTGAGACAGCCTTTTTTATTATAATCCACAAAGCATTAAAAATAATTCTATTGGGGAAATGTATGAAGCAAAATGTTTGGTACTACTCAGATTAGGGCAAATGGAACACATTTAATGATTTCTCTCAAGTGTCCAATTTTTACACCAGTAAAGGTAGATGATCCCTACAATCTCCCTAATTTCATGCCAGAAACTGAAACATCTATTTTAACGTATAAATACAGAATTTTCAGAGTCCCTTGCCTTATTTCTCTTCAGAGATGTTAGTATGTACTACTCTTGAACATCAGTGAAAACATTTTTATTGAGATGCCCTTAGCCCATCCATCTTGCCTTCTTATATGCAAAATAATACTGAATAAAACACTTTTGTGGACTTTCTTTTAATCACAGTCAAATCTGGCAAGTAAAATAGTATTATTATAGAATGATGATGAATACTTTATAATTTTTTGATTTTTTGCAAATGTACTATGAGAGTAGTCACATAGTAAATTGAAATAAAAATAGTACAGAATAGAAATATCTTTCCTGGCTACCCTTCTGAATGATAACAAGGAAGAGGTAAGATAATCTTGATACAAATACTCTGAAAAATAAAATATTGGCAATAAAAATAACCAAATATATAAATAAAAATTTTACTAGGAATGGTTCATATATGTTTGATCATTTTTAGGTTTTGCCCAATATCGTAAGTTCTGTTCAAAACTGAAACCTGTCTTCAGACCCCATTTTAAAACCAATTCATACTTTATTCCTTTGGCAGGTATGTGGTGGCCTCTCAACTTTCATTCCCACTTCACCTGGCTAATCTTCCAGTTTTTCTTCCAGTCTCTGGGAGGAGTTTCCTTCTTCTTTGGCAATAGATCCCATTGATTCAGGGGTGAGTACGTGACCCAGGTCAGGACTATGAGAAAGGAGAATAAGATATGGAAAGGAAGCTTCCTCGCTCTGTGGCATAGCTTCTGGAATTGCTCTTATTTATTTCTCTTTGCCATGGACAAGGACTTCTGTAGCCTCTGGAGTTGTTGGCAGCCAGTTTGTATCTATGTGAGTCATCTGACAGCCCAGAAGGTAGAGTGGAACATTTAATGTTTAGTATTGCTTACCCTCTCTCCTAACTTTCACTTAACTTTATCTTTTTTTATTTCTTAAATTTGAAATTGTTATGGTTATTTATATAGGTAGTGTTTTTTAGATTTATCTGCTTATTAAACAGTTTCTTCTCACCATTATTTCTCACATTTCTGACTGTCCTTTTGAGATCATTCTCCTTCTAAGAAGTAGATAACTTCAATATTAGTGATTGATTATTGTTAGTTTTGCTTTAAATGAAATTGCCTTTATTTTATCCTTGTTCTAAAAGATAGTTTATATTTATGTTGAAAATTATTTTTCCTTAGCACTTTGAAGATATTATTCTGTTGGCTTATGGATTCCATTGTTGCTTAAGAATCTTACAGTCAAATTTTCATCCTTTATAGCTGTTCCATCTTCTCCCTCTGGCAATGTTGAAGAACTTCTCTTTAGCTTTGGTGTTCTGCAGTTTTGCTAGATATGTCTAGTTGTGAATTTCTAAAAATTTATTTTCATAGCATATGGTGTGCCTCTATTATATGTTGATTAATATTTTTTCATCAGTTCTGAATTTTTTTCAACCAAATATTGAATTTAAATATCACATCCCCTTTGCTATCTCTAAGCTGTCTAACTGGGACTACAATTGCATATATATGATTAATTTTTTCATATTAGTCTCTGTGTCTCTTAACTTCTCTTTAATAATTTCCATCTTCTTGTGTCTACATAATTATATCAGATCTAAGTCTTCATCTGCATCTAATCTCCTAAATCTCATAAATTGGATGAAGATGGAAATGGAGCATAAAGGATGATTTAGGAGGTAGTAGAGTAATTTCAGAGATGGAGAGACAGATTAATTCCTTTCCTTGATGTGGGATCATCTC
Organism: Pteropus alecto; assembly: GCF_000325575.1. Taxonomy (NCBI): domain Eukaryota; kingdom Metazoa; phylum Chordata; class Mammalia; order Chiroptera; family Pteropodidae; genus Pteropus; species Pteropus alecto. The sequence goes on from NW_006442484.1 coordinate 39,624,762, forward strand.
CTAAACCTTCCTGAGCCACATCTGTAAGAGGGCATGCATGATGTCACCAAAGGCCAGCACCATGTTCCGTGAATGTGTGATTTCTTCTTTTCTAAAAATATCAATAGAGTCACAAGTTCAACAAATACAGTTAAATTCTCATGCCACTGAGGAAATTCATTTCCTATTGACTTTCTTCAAAAATATGTGACTACAGAACTGCTTTTCTATTGTTCTTAGCAGTGACAAATTGGTCATACACTTCAGTTAATAATAATTTGGTAAATAGCCCTGAGGCACCTGTTTATCAAAATTATTATTTTTGTTATACACTAACTTGAGATACAGAGCTACAACTATAAAATTTGTTTTTAAATTTTAGGACATTATGTTTAAATTTGTTGTATCTCATAAGTCCTCCTTCCCCACATGCTTAAAATCAATCTTTTAAAATAAAATAGTTGTATTAATACATACAATTTGATATCAGAAGTTGTGTTTAAAACACATTCTATATATCTAGTAATAAATTGAATAACATCCAGATAAAAGAGATACTTCTTTCATTTCCTATGTAAACAGTCCTTCTCCTTTCCTGTGTTTCTCCCCACCTTCCTGCTTTTCTTTCTTCCTCTTCCTCCTCCCATCAAATATGAAAGTTATTTGGAGCCACCGTGTTGACATTTTTCTGTTTTATAATGAGTTCAGCATTTGCCACTGTCAGCATTTGGGGCTTGTATAGATAATAACTTCTCGATTATTCATGGTGATAAAGGGGGACAGCACTGAGGGAGTAAAAGTTCTCTGCACGGTTAGAGCTGGGAGCCAATATGATGGGGTTGGAAGACTTTCTGACCCTTGATGCCACCATCCCTGAAAACTTAAATTCTACCATTAGCAATTTGATCTTTTGGGTTAGGGCATTGCCCCTTATCAAAATGCAAATCCCTCTGGGTCAGAAAATGCCTTAAGCTGCTGTCATTTATTAACATCATATGACTAATTCATATATTAGAATCTTTTCAGCAGAACTAGCCTGAGAGCAGATTTTGTAAGGAGAACTAGAGAGATTCAATTTGAAAGAGATTCAGGACTAGCTGAGGACACAGAACATCCAAAGAGCAGTAGGAGGCCATTGCAGGTAGGAGAGAAAGAACAACTAGAAGTTGGAGAGGCTCAAGAAAAACTCATCTAATTCCCGTTTTTGCCCATCCTTACTCCTACTTGTGAATTTTTTAAATATGAATTTGAAAATATCTACATGAACATCCTATCAACCTAGAGCAGGAAATATAGTTTCCGGAATAATTTAATCTGGGATCACATTAGGCAAGAATCATGGAGAGTGGGAGGCATTAATAGAAATTAACTATTAGGTGATCAAAAGCAATTCTGATAATTGCTATTAAAAATAGCACAAAAACTGGTCAAAAGTCTCATCTCAATCCAATAGTTATTCATTTCTCCAAACTACAGTTACATATGTTTGTATATGCTTCCTTTGTCTCTTCTTATATTTATTTAGTAAGCGTTTCTAGTGTCTCTCCTTGTATAACTTTATTGCTAGTGTTCCATGTAATACAGTGAATAAGAAAAAAAGAGCTGTCCCCACGTAGCTATCGCTGGGCTTCAAGAAGGAGATAAAGCAATAAATATAATGCAAGGTAGACTGAGATACAAAGAGCTCTCTAGGAAGTACAGATGAAGCACAATGCCATATACCAAGAGTGTTAAATAATGCTCAACCCTTTAGTTATAAATAACCAGTTCAGGCATTCCTATAAAGATTGGCATTTGGGGGTGACAGTCACTTTCATGCGGATTACCTAAGGCAAGCCATCAGTTATCCACTGAGATAAGCATTAACCAGAAAATCCTGGGAATTCATCATTGATGAAAAGAGTCTCTGCTCTCGCCTTTGCTAGACATTCTCAAAGATAAGGCTTCAAGGGAAAAAACAGAAGTTAAAATATCTCTTGAAGCTTTTTCTGATATTATTCATGGGTCAGCATTCCTCCTTGTCACAGTAGAATAGGGTTAGGGATTGGAAGATGCCAAAGTGCTAAAAGTTAGAGTAAAGACTTTTGGAACTGAGATGGAAGAAGGCACCATGGCTATGGGGAGGTTCAGGTAAACAACTATGTGTCAGGGCAAGATCCAGAATTTCAGAAAAAGAAACTTAATAGACCACAAATTAGAAAGAACCAGAGGCAGGTGCTGAAGTCAGGATATGAAGCCCAAATTCTGTAAGTTATTTGCATTGGACCCCACAATAAATATTGCTGTTTGTAACTTTTATGGAGTATATGAGAGAAAGGTCTGAGGTCAAAATTATTGGGCCAGAGACGGAGCAGATATTGCCAGGCATTGCCAAAGCCAGTCTTTCTTGGACAGGTCAATATCTCTATCTTTGTGTTCTCACACTGCTTAATTATAAGTGAGGAAAATCATTCTTGCAATCATCTATGCCGCATGCATTTATTAAGTGATTTCATACTGAGTGTTCTGGATTTCATACTGAGTGTACAAGGAGAGTCAAGTGGAAGTTGTTGGGACTCCAGGACCTAGAGTCCAAATGGCATGTATAAAACACTTGCAATCCAGATATAGCTAAATTGCATGTATTTCTGTGAGGCTGACCAAGGGCTGGACTTAGAAGACCAGCTTCAACTTTTAAATAGTCATGATTAAGACTCCCTCAGAACTCACATGATTATCATAAAATCACGGTTCACAACCTTTTTCATAGGCTAATGTATTATAACAAGTTGTCCTTGAGGACATATGCCTTTAAAGGACTGATGAACAGAAAAATAGTAGACTGTTTACAGGTAACATTCAAAGAATTTTTGAATTGTATCTGTTCTCTTGCACCTACATGTCCCATCCTGCTGCTCATCTGTTCCTTTCACTCAAGGTTCTGGAATCCTACGCCATGGGCAGGATTTTCACTTCTCAATATAGAACTATGTACCTTACCTCATGGTCCAACTGACTTCCTGAGAATAAATCATTGTCCTTGTATTTTGTAAGACACAACGAACATTGATTTTGTTGTTAGCATATGTGAGCTTCTGTTCATTCAACAGGCTATATATTTTACCTACCAAAGTGTCCTAAAATTTCGGATTATAATGCCCCGAAAGATCAACTTTTAATCAGTTATTGATTACAACTTGAGGGGCCCTGTGTCCAGATTAAAAGCACTGCAACTTATCCTATGGTAAGTAACTGCTCTTCATTTAAAGTTTTTGAAGTTGTTTTAAGTACCTTAAACCAAATTTCTCCAACAGCAGTGTCAGGATTGTGACATTTTATGCTAGTTTTACAGGATGCTTTAGCAATGTGTTGAAAGGCAACATGAGTTCACTCTGAGTCTTTGATTATATTTAATAGCTTTGCTGTCAGACGATGAGTCATGATCTTTTTCTTCTGCTTTACAGTTTGTATTTACACCTCCTTGCATTTGATAAAAGCAATGTAACAGGCTCTGCCCATTGACAATGACTCTTTTATTTTAATCAGTGCAGAGGGAAAAAAATAAAACTTGGCCCAATAGGGTATAAAACCCCTTCCTTCAACCATTTTAAATTTTAGTAGTTATATGTATACTCTTATAGAATGACTACTTTGTGAAAATAAATGTCAGCATATCCAGTCATTTGATTTGCATGAGAAATTTTGCTTTCTATCAGGTTCAATTTAGCAAATAAGATCAAGAATTTTTTTTTTTTTATCTTGTCTGTTTGCAAGCCTTGGTGACATAACCATTTATAAGCAAGCCTCTATATAATATGTTATTTAATGGGAGAAAATCAATGCTAATTCTCTCTTCAGTCCAGTGGGGCTCAATTTGTCTAGCCCTACTAGGGTGTGGTCAGAGTAAATGAACTGCAAAGAAAGCAGGCACTAAGGAGTGGGATTTTTATTTCTAAATCCCTATTGCACTACAGTAGTTGTTAATTTGTCTCAAGTTTGCTTTTCTCTAGGTTGTATTTTTTAAAAACTTTGTTATTTCAATTATAGTTGACATACAATATTATATTAGTTTCAGGTGTACAATATAATGATTAGACATTTACATAACTTGCAAAGTGATCACCCCAATAAATCTAGTACCAATCTAGTACCATACATATGCATTACAATATTATTGACTTTATTCCCTATGATGTACTTTACATCCTCATGACTTGTAGTATAGTTTGATAACAGGTATTGTGATACCTCCAACTTTGTTCTTCTTTCTCCAGATTGCTGTGGCCATTCAAGGTCTTTTGTCGTTCCATATAAAATTTAATATTATTTGTGCTAGTTCTGTGAAAAAGGTCATTGATATCTGCATAGGAATTGCATTGAATCTACAGATTGCTTGAGCAGTACAGACATTTTAATGATGTTAATTCTTCCTATACATGAGCACGGTATATGCTTCCATTTAATTGTATCTTCAATTTCTTTCATTGATGGCTTATAGTTTTCTGAGTATAGGCCTTTTACCTCCTTAGTTAAATTTATCCCTAGGTATTTTATTGTTTCGATGCAATTGTAAATGAGATTGTTTTCTTAAATTCTCTTTCTGACAGTTCATTATTATATAAAAAATGCAACTGATTTCTGAATATTAATTTTATACCTTGCTACTTTACTGAATTTATTTATCAATTCAAATTGTTTTATCCTGGTTTCTTTAGAGTTCTCTACATATAGTATGCCATCTGCAAATTAAAGTTTTACTTTTTCCTTTCCAACTTGGATGCCTTTTATTTCTTTTTATTGTCTGATTGTTGTGGCTCGGACTTACAATACTATGTTGAATAAAAGTGGTGAAAGTGGACATCCTTGTCTTGTTCCTGATTGTAAGGAAAATGCTTTCAGTTTTTCACTGTCGAGTATGATGTTAGCTGGGGATTTTCATATTCAGCATTTATTGTATTGAGGTATGTTCCCTCTGTTCCTTCTGTGTCAAGAGTTTTTAATCATAAATGGAGCCGGATTTTGTCAGATGCTGTTTTTTCGTCTATTGATATGATTATATGGTTTTTATCCTTCATTTGTTAATTGGTATATCACACTAATTGGTTTGTAGATATTGAACTAAATTTGAATCCCAGGAATAAATCTCACTTGATTGTGATGTATGATCATTTTTTAATGCATTGGTGAATTCAGTTTCCTAATAGTTTGCTGAGGATTTTTGCATCTATTTTTATCATGGGCCTATAATTTTCTTCCTTCTGTCTTTCCTTCCTTCTTTCTTTTTTCTTTCTTCCTTTTTTTCTTTTCCTTTTTCTTTTTCTTTTTCTTTTTCTTTCTTTTTTTTTCTTTTTTTACCTTTTTATTTGTCTGGTTTTGGTATCAGGATTATTCTGACCTCATAAAATGAGTTTGGGAGCCTTCCCTCCTCTTCAGTTTTTTTTGAAATAGTTTGAGAATAGGTATTAATTCTTCTTTGAATGTTTGATAAATTCACTTGTGAAGCCATCTGGTCCAGACTTTTGTTTATTGGGAGTTTTTTGATTACCAATTCAATTGCATTTCTAGTAATTCGGTCCGTTCAAATTTTATGTTCCATCCAGATTTGGCGATGGAAGATTGTATCTTTCAAGGAGTTTATTCATTTTTTCCAATGTTGTCCAAGTTGTTGGCATATAATCGTTCATAGTATTTTGTTATAATCTTTTGTATTTCTGTGGTGTCAGTTGTCATTTTCCCACTTTCATATCCGATTTTATTTATTTTGAGCCTGTCTCTTTTTTTTCTTGATGAGTCTGGCAAAGGTTTATTGATTGTATTTAGCTTTTCAAAGAATTAGCTCTTAGTTTGATTGATCTTTTCTATTGTTTTTTTTAAGACTCTTTTCTTTATTTTCTCTCTGATCTTTATTATTTCCTTCCTTCTACTCACTTCGGGCTTTGTTCTTTTTCTAGTTCCTTTAATGTAAGGTTAGATTGTTTATTTGAGATTTTTCTTGTTTCCTAATGTATGCTTATATTGCCAGGAATTTCCTTTTTAGAACTGCTTTAGCTGGATCCCATAGATTTTAGGTCATTTTCTTTTTATTTGTCTCAAGGAATCTTTTGATTTTTTCTTGAACTTGTTGTTAATCCATTCATTGTTTAATAGCATGTTATCCAGCCTCCACGTGTTTGTGTGTTTTTCAGTTTTCTTCTTGAAATTGATTTCTAATGTCATACCACTGTGATTAGAGAAGATGCTTGATATGATTTCAGTCTTTTTAAATTTATTGAGACTTATTTTTTGGCCTAACATGTGTCCTATCCTGGAGTATGTTCCATGTGCACTGAAAAGAATGTATATTCTGCTGCTTTGAGGTGAAATGTCCCAAAAATATTAATTAAATCCATTTGGTCTAAGGAGTCATTTAAACCCACAATTTCCTTGTTGATTTTCTATCTGGATGATCTATCCATTGATGTCAGTGGGATGTTAAAGTACCCTGCTATTACTGTATTATTGTTGATCTCTCCCTTTATGTTCTTAAGTATTTGCTTTACATATATTTAGGTACTCCTAAAGTTGGGTGCATAAATGTTTACAGGAGCTATATCCTCTTTTGTTGGACTGATCCCTTTATCATTATGAAATGTTGTTCTTTGTCTTTTGTTATAGCTTTTGTTTTAAAATCTATTTGTCTGACATAAGTATTGCCACTCCAGCTTTTTATTCCCTTTCTATTTGCATGAAATATCTTTTTCTATACCTTTACTTTCATTCTGTGTGTCTTTCGATCTGAAGTGGGTCTCTCATAGGTAGCTTATTTGCAGGTCTAGTTTTCTTATTTATTCAGCCACCCTGTATGTTTTGAGTGGAGCATTTAGTTCACTTACATTTAAAGTAATTATTGATAGGTACATAGTTATTACCATTTAATTATTTTCTGATTGTTTTTATAGTATTCTATTTTTCTTATTCTTTTGCTCTCTTCATATATTGATGACTTCCTATAGAGTTGTCTGTATTCCTTTCTCATTATTTCTATTTATCTGTTGTAGACTTTTGGTTTGTGTTATAATGTGCTTCCTGTATGTCAACCTATGTTTAGAGCAGTCTATTTTAAGTTGATGGTCGCTGAAGTTTGAACACATTCTAAAATCACTGCCATTTTCACTCATCCTGTCCACATTTATGTTTTTGTCATTATTTCTTCTTTTTGTGTGTTTGTATATATCCTTTAATTTATTGTTGTAATTACACATGATCTTCCTACTTTTGCCTTTTAACCTTTGTAGTAGCATTATAGTTGGTTGATTTACTGCTTTTACTAATTGTTTGCCTTTGTCAGTGAGAATTTTTTTCTTCTCTGTATATTCTTATTCATAGTTTTGATCTTCTTAAAGAATTTCCTTAATATTTGTTGTAATACAGGCTAAGTGGTGATGAACTCCTTTAGATTTTTCTTGTCTTGGAAACTCTTTATCTCTCTTTGATTCTAAATAATACCCTTGCTGGGTAGACTAATCTTGGTTGTAGTTTCATACTTTTCATTACTTTGAATGTTTCATGCCAGTCCGTTCTGACCTGCAGAGTTTCTGTTGAGAAATCAGCTGATAGTCTTATGGGAGATCTCTTGTAGGTAACTAATTGCTTTTTCTCTTGCTGCTTTTAAGATTCTCTTTTTGTCTTTAAGCTTTAGCATTTTAATTATGATGTGTATTCATGTGGGCCTGCTTGGGTTCAACTTTTTTGGAACTCTCTGTGCTTCCTGGACTTGTATGTCTGTTTTCTTCTCTAGATTAGGGAAATTTTCCATCATTATTTCTCCAATAGATTTTCAATCCCTTTCTCTCTCTCTCTCTTTTCCTCTAGGTACCCCTATAATATGAATGTTGTTACATTTGATGTTGTCCCAGAGGTTCCTTAAACTAGTCTCATTTTTTTAAATTCATTTTTCTTTTCGCTGTTCCAATAGGGTATTTTCTGCTATCATGTCTTCCAGATTGCTAATTTAGTCCTCTACCTCATCTAATCTGTTATTGATTCACTCTAATTTATTTTTTTTAGTTATTGCATTCTTTATTTCTGACTTTTTTTTTTTATGTTTTCTATATCCCTTTTTATGTTTTTTGTCTCTTTGTTGAATTTCTCACTGAGTACATCTATTCTTACCCTAATTTTATTGAGCATCCTTGTAACCAGTGTTTTGAACTCTGTATTTGGTCAATTGCTTGTTTCTATTTCCTATACTTATTTTTCTTTCATTTAGGATATGTTTGTTTCCTCATGTTCAATGACTCCTTGTGTTTGTTTTTATGTATTATGTAGATCAGCTACATCTCCCTGTCTTGGCAGATTCGTCTTATGTAGTAGGTGTCCTGTGGGGCCCAACAGCATGGTTTCCTAGGCCATCTGAACTAGGTGCTCTAGAAATGTCTCTTGCATGAGTTGTGTGGTGCCCTGCTGCTGTCAGTGAGCTTTTATTGCTGTTGGCACCTTAGTGAGGTGTTGTCCCTCAGGCTGACTGGTTGTTAGGGTTGGTCTTAACTACACCAGATGAGCTGTTGTGAGAGGCTTAACTCACAGAGCAGGAATCACTTTCTCAGGCCTCTGGTGCCAGCTGAGCCCGCCCATCAGGTGCATCATTTGTGGAGATGATCAGGTGGGGCTCTGATGTGGTCTGAACCAGGCCAGCAGGTGTGTTGGTTATAGAGCCTTTTGGGAGGGGGTTCTCCAAGCCAAGGTTAGCTGCTGCTTGTGCCAAACTTAGGGCCACCTGTTAGGAGCTACAAAATGATCTGTGGTTGGTTGCTACTTGTGCCAGGCTTGGGACTATTTAGTAGGTACCATGATGTGAGCTAAGACTAGCTGCCACTTGTGACTGCTTAGTTGCAGCTACAACCTAAGCCAAGATGGGCCTTCACTTATGCCAGGCTTGGGGACACCTAATGAGAGTTATAGTGCAGGTTGGGACTGGTTACCACTTGCATTGGGCTTGGGGCTGCTTAGCAAGAGGTATAGGGCACACTGAGGCCACTTGCTGCTTGTTTGGGGTTTGTGGACCTTTGAGAGAATTTAGGAATGTCTGCAGTGCAAGGTGAGGTGGCTGCTCCTGTGGAAAAGCCACTGTGGAAATGGCTAGGACCTCGTTCATGAGTTGTATTGGGCGGGGTCTCGGAATCACCAAGGCAGGATAAATAGTGTTAGCCAGCTTAACAGAAAGCACAGTTTGGGTGTCTGCCTATGCTGGTCAGGCTGGGTGGGAAGAGAGTTTAACAAAAGCACAATGGTACCTGCTGGCACTTCTTTCCCAGTAGAATGCTGTCCCAACCCCTGCCCCTCCAGCCCTTTCCCTGAATCTAGTCAATTTAGTTCCTCCCTGTATGTTCCTGGAACTTTTAGATCTGCTCTCCCTGCACTAAGGCATAGAGAGAGTGAGTTTGTGAGTGAGTAAGTTTGTTTATTCACCCCTCAATAGGAGCACTTAGGTCTCTAGCAGCCCTCCATCTCACTTTGCACAATCCCCACTGGTTTTCACAGATAGATGTTATGGGGGCTCCTCTTCTTGGCACTGGTGCCCCAGGCTAGGGAGTTTTGGTGTCAGCTTGTGATCCCTCGCTCCTCAGGGGAGACTTCCACAGCCGAGATGTCCTTCTTGATGCTTAATTGCCACACCATGGGTATGGGAACTTCCCACTCCATGTCTCTGCCCCTCCTTCCACTCTCAACATGGCTTCTTCTTCTTTTTATATCCTCTGTTATAGGACTTCTGTTCAGCTAGTCTTCAGGTAGTTCTTAATGATGATTTTCATTCTATAATTTTGTTGTAATTTTGATGAGGTCATGGGAGGAGGCGAGCACAACATTTACGTACTCTGCCATCTTGACTGGAAGTGCTAGGCTGCATTTTTTTTAAGTAATCTTCTAGATATCTTTGAGCTTAGCTTTGTGTTTTGTTGTTCCCCACTCCCCACCCCCATATACACTAGCTAATGTCACTGATCTGAAAATAAGTTTCATCTCCTTCAGTTAAAATAATTTGGAATTCAATAAAGTGGGTGTCTGAGTAGCTGGTTACTTACCCCTCAGCTAGGAATCTATTTAGCATCTAAAAAGAGAGATGAAGTAATGAATGAATATAAGGTAGAGGTTGGCAAATGTTTTCTATAAAGGATCAGATAGTAAATATTTTTGGCTTTTTGAGCAATATGGTCTCTGTCACAACTCTTCAGCTCTGCAGGTAGCACAAATATAGGCCTTAGCAAAACATAAACAAATGAGCAATGATCATGGTTGTGTTCTAATAAAACTTTATTTATAAAAACAGGGAGAAGAATAGATTTGGCCTATGCAGCACAGTTTGCCAAGCCCTCTGGGAATCATATTTTGCCACATTACAAAAGAAATAGTGACTACATTAATTTTCTTTATATATCCATACAGAGAGAGTTTTGGAGTTCCTTCGGAAACTAAAAAGTTGTTTAAAATGTTTCCTAACACCAGCAAGCCTTTGCTCGAGGCTTGCAGGGCCCTAGGCAACAAATGCTTTAGTAAATGGCAGAAGAGAACTGGATGAGACCTAGGCAGAGGCACCAGAGAGTCATACCCACCTGGTATGTTTTCCCACATTAATAAGGTGGGGTGGAATCCATTGAAGTGGAAATAAAGGAAGGAGTCCCCCAACCAGGGACCTTTCTTGCCAGTATGTCCATTCGAAATCAGAATCCATCCAAAGTCTAACGAAGTGGGAATTATCAAGATAATTGGTCTTTAGCCTAGTAGACAGTTCAGAGAAGAAAGTCAATCCTGATACAAGTATTGGACTGCTTGGTAAGCACCATTTTGGACTGATAGAGGTATCTGTGTTGGGAGAAATGTTGGGGGAGCAGATGGAGGAGAAGGCATGGGAGGAAGCAAGGAACAGTTTATGAAACATTCAGAAAAGTAGAAACTTGTGCTTTTCAGCAGCTAACTTAGACACCTAAATTTTTCCCAGATGATATAATTCCTTGGATATTACAACATTTCATTAAGACACCTCTGGAATGTATGACTAAGTTTCTGATCTATAGATCAGGTAGATGTCTGCAGAGAACACTGCAGAAGCTGGAGAAGGTGATCATCGAGACCCAAGAATTAAGCAGCAACTGAATAATTTGGGTGGTGTGTATTATGTTCACATTCTATAAAAACTATGAGGGCCATAAATGAACTCTTTCTTTATAAAGTCTCATAGGAAAATCAGATACTATGCCTAACACTGTACTGTGTCCTGAGAGTCTTAACTACTAAAAGTCATGTAGTCTACTCTTTTTTTTTTGACACAGAAAGAACTTTTACATTGTAAAAAGATTTTAAAAGATGCATTGAGAATTTAACTGGAAAGTGGAAGCATTTTCAAGATGAAGAGTAGAAACAAAGAACAGCATAATAGTTATTATGTTCAGTAGATATTTCAAGTTAAGATGAGTTATTGTATTGTAGAATTTTTTTTAAAAATAGAACAATACTTTTACCTTTATGTGTATATTCATATACTCATAAAACATTTTTTACTTTTTATGAAAAGAATTCCAATGTACTTACAAATGAAAGTAAGGAATGGTTCATTTTAATTGTATAAAGACAATGTAAAAGTAAAGCATATTGCCTTTCTAGCCATAAGGAGACCCATGTGACTTTGTATACTATTTGAGTAGGTTTATTGTACACTTAGCACAAAGAGGTACTCTATTTGTTCTCTAGTAAAGTGCAGGATTTGCCATCAGTGTAGAATAATAGCCACCCTTTAACTTCACAATTAGTGGCTTCTCTAGATAGGATTTGCCTGAGAGGAAAAATACATTCTAGTTCCAAGAAATTAACATCTCCTAGGTGAACAGAGCTCTAAAAAGAAAAAGAAAAAAATATCCTTAGCTCAGAACCTCACAAGTTGGAGACAACAGAACTGATAACTCACTCTCACAGCTCTTTGGCAGCCACATTTTGGGAGCTGTTATTTGACTGACAGAAATAGAGGAGCTGAATTTGATAGAAACAGAACTGAGATGCTTCCTAATTGAGCCAGGATTGACGAGACAGCTAAATGCAAGCAGCACTGATTATATTCAGCATCCTCAACTCCCAGTATAAATCTACTTGTGAAAAGTGAGGTCTGTGTAGAAGCCATGTTAGAATATCTACCAAGCTACAGACAGCTCCAAGACTGATTCTGGAAAACCACCATATACCAGGTAGCCCATCAGCACTAATGAAGGTCCCACTGCATGAAGAACATTGGAGAGGGGCCATTTCATGAAAACTGACCACCCAAATCCAACTAGTCACCTTTGAAACAGTAGTATGAGTAGCACTCATTTTAAGAAGAAAATAGGAAAACTAAAGCATTAGCAAAGACCCAACTTGTCCAGACTAGAGGAATACCCAGAACCCTGTCTGTCTGCAGAAATTGCTAGCAAGCCCTGGGTCCCTCATTCTATGCTGGCTATTGGTCTAAACTCATGCTAGGCTATGAGAGTCTCTGATGGATAGGTAAACCCCAGCCAACCTGCTGAGAAATGAAACCTTGGGTCTGGCTCTGAGGTTCCTGGTCCTTAAGCCACTTGTTTAAACTCCTACCTTCCATATAGAGAGTTGAGTTCAGACACTAAAAAACGCCTTTGTGAAGCTTTTTTCATTTTCAGGAGGGCTCGTGTCTCTACTGAACCGGCCTCCTGCAGAGATTCCAAAATGGACTCTGTCCCCACAGTTTTCATATCTCTCCCTCTGCCCTTCCTGTGAAAATGTGGAAAAATTTACTTACTCACCAGGTGGTTTATCTTGATGCCAAACAACTCACTTGTTAATTGGTTTAATTGCGGTAAATAAGCTTATCAATGATTTTAGAAGAATTATAACTCTGTATTGCAGACCTTCTTCACTCAGACAGCTTCCCTACAGACCAATGTGGGGGCTCTTAGAGAAGATGAATTCTTCTAGTTGCTAATCTAAGGGGAAAATCCACTAGAAGGCATTCACTTAGCCTCTCCAGTCAATTTGCACTGTGATAAACTGAGGTTCGCTAGTTTTGTGCCTGCTTTATACAATAGGGATAATGGAAATAAAATGAATACTTCAGAACAAAGGCAATAAAGTATTATTATGGCTAACAAAGGAGTGATTTGTTTTGAATGCCAGTTGCTTAGAAGCAAGGATCTTGTAAAAATCAAATAATGAATGATTATCATATTGGCAATATAAATATTCTGTTACTGATCTTCTATGGAAATCAGATTTCAGATAGAAAAATGCCTGACATACTTAAGAATAGATTCTAGAGCAAGTATCTGATGAATTGTTATCAAGTTCTTAACTTGCTTACATTACATTTGCAGAAGCACTCTGATACTTAGATTTATAACTTTTCCAGTTACTTTGATTTCTAGACTCTATAGGTTAATAAAATTGCAGAATGAAAGTTTCATGAGTCAGAAGAATCAGAACAAGGCTGTAATGTAGCCGTTCCCTTAAGTCTGCACTACACTCGCCTGGAGAGTTTATTTAAAAGACAGATTCCTAGTACATACCCTGCAGAGACTTTGAGTCAGAAGATCTGGGATGGCCTAGGAATCAGCATTCAATAGATACCCCACATATTTCTTTTTTCTTTTTTTTCCCCCACACGTTTCTATAACTGTGGACCTTGATTGTATTTTGAGAAAAACTGCAGTAGATGGTTTTTAATCAAAACTGCTTTTGATTTGGCTTTAACAGAACACATATAAGAAAGAAGACAGAAAGTTAAGAGGCTTAAAATAACTGAAATCAGAGCTAAGATCAAGCTTCTGGTTCAGAGTAGAGTGCCAAAAGGGAGGAAAGGATTAAAAGGAATATATATAGCCAGGCCACTCACCTTGCTCCCCTTTTCCTGATCCACAAGTCCACATCTTACAAGAGAACCTAAAGCTAATCCCCCACAGTCTCCAATGTACCCACTGAGTTCAACACTCCTTGTTTCTCAAGAATAAAGGCAGATTTTACTAAGCAACACTGCAGTTATAAAAATGAGGGCTACTCAATACAAAAAAGAAAAGGGTAAAAGCATCAATCACAAATGTATTGTCTGCCCTACAAATTATTTTAAAACATTTGGATAGCATACCTACTCTATAGTTTATCTAGATGTTTTCATTTTGTGTGCAGAGCCAAGCAATGCATTCAAGCCTTCTGTTTTAATATATGTTAACATTGCTTGAACAGACAGTATCTGATGAGCATGTTGTGGGGTATAGAGTGAAGATACAGCCTGGAACCATACATAGACAGTCCCCAATTTTAAACAGACTCTGTCCCAAAGGTTGGTTTGTAATTTAGATGTTTAATATTCAGAGCACAGTTTCCTCTGGAAATTATGTTACACACATTTGTTAATCACTCAAGCCAGTCCATAAACTTATGAATCCATAACATAGCTAAAGTAGGGTATTGATTAAGTTAGTTGGCTGAGTTATTGAAGTAGCATGACTCCACGAAGTCTTCTGGAAGAGGAAGAGTAGAGGAAGAATCTTTTCTCCGTCCTGGATTTAAGGATGACCTTGGGCTACAAAATTTACTGCCTCCTTCCTCCATCCCCAGTTAAAACACACCTTCCTAAATTCAGTTGATCTGAATTAAACATAAGGAAAATAAATTTGGACAGATTTGATTAAGTGGATAAATGACCAATAATTCCCTAACTTTCCCAGAGATATTTGCCTTTTAAAAGAGGCTTTAAAAAAATGAATCTTTACTTGTTGAAATGGCAGACAATGTAGCATAATAAAAACTACATGAACATAAAAGAGTACTATTCAGAATATTTTGGAGAAAGAGGAATTATAAGCAAGCTGGGCTTGTCTAGAAATCCTCTACTAGTATGTCCCCCAGGATGCTTCTCACAGTTATACCAACAATTTCTATTTCTGAACTTCCAAATACTCAGATTTTCCAAAGGTTGTATTATACATTACATTTTGAAGCAGCCAATATGAAGACAGTTAGGCCACCAATGTTTTTGTGGTGAGCAGGGGTTGTGTGTAGAAGCAAAGTGGACAAGCATTTGAAAATGTGGATCATTTCTGAGATGAGTTCTGCAAATACTGAAAAATGTATTGGCCTATGTCGACAAATACCCATACTGATTATATATAAATATACCTAGTGTCGATGGTGAATCATGTTAATTAACACAAACTTACACTTCTTTGTGATATGCTATAATCAGTACTGTTCTATTACGATATTCATCTCTAATTAATTTTGGCAGGCTAAAGCAGCAGACCATGGTTATTCAGGGAATGGAATTTGAAATATGCATTGCTTTAACTGTGCACTAAACTAGTGAATGACTAAGCTTTAGGGGATGGAAGAAATCATTTCACATCACTGCACTCTATCGATGTATTTCAACCAGAGAATCTCTGCAGAGACAATAATTAATAATATAATAATTGCTGTAGAGTTCCAAAGATGGAAAGAGAAAGAAAAGATGTAGATATCCAAGACAATATTGGGGCTTGAGTAAAAATCTGCTGGAAAGACTGGCCAGTTTATTGGCATTTACTGCAGAGGCTGGACACTCATCAATTTCACTCTATTCTCTTTCTAATGTTAGAAAGCAGTATATTAATGCAGTAAATAGAGGGGCTTCTCAGTTTCAAATGAGTGAGTTCAAATCTCATCTTTCACTACAGATTGGCCATGGTGTTTGGGAAAAGTTATTTATTTTCTCAAGTATCTTTCTCCTCATCTGTAATATGGGACTAATAATAGTTATTATCATTACCTGAGAGGAAGTGGTAAAGAAGAAGAATGCCTTCAAGGGGCCTGGCACCACATAAGTATTCACAAAGTGTAAGCTTTTATTAAGTGAAGGGACGTAATTTGCTTTCAGGGTCATTCAGTTTAGTGCAATAGCATCTGAGTCTACCCATTCCAACAAAATCATTATACTATAGGCCAGCTCTGTGACACCTGTGACCCTAGGAGTCTAGAATAACAAGATACACTATTTTTCAAAGCTGCCCCTCAGTGACCTCAGATTTTGGACTATGTAAGTAGCTTGGTCATGGGCTGGTAAAGAATAACCAGTTAAGATTCTGGAAGGATGTGGCCATCTTCATTGTAATCTTAGGACAGGATTGATCACAGTCAGAAAAAGAAGGGCGCCCTCGTACCCAGGCCTTGTGCACACACAGGGTCAGGCTGTGGTTGATTTAATTTGATTTCCTATTTACTTTGAAATTGTGAGCCAGGTCCAGCACTGAGACATCTGATGTGCACATTATTTAGATCAGCCCACAATTCAGAGTGTGATTTCAGTTTCCCCAGGTGAAGAAGAGCATGTTCCCCTGCTCAGGACTGAAGAAGTTGTCACAGATTCTCTCTTCATTATGCAGTGCTATAACTCATTTGCTGTTTGTCCCTCAGTCTAATGAGCACCGAACTCACTCAAAATATACTAAGAGATAGTTTTTATTAAGCATGATATTAAGAAAAAGGTTAGGTTCTCTTTTAGCACTGCAGGCAATTACTGAAATATATGAATTCAAATGGGAACAGAATTATAATAGGTTTTTGCTTCTTTAGTCTTCCCAGATCCCATCCTTTCCCTTCCTCTTCTCTCTCTCTAGGCCCAGCTCTGTCAAATAAGCCTGTAATAAGAACGTATAACGATATCCCAGGAACCTCTTTAAGAGAGCCCTTTGATATACAGTCCAGACCATCCAAGCATAGTTAGTCTCAGATTATAATCACCTATGAACATCCCCATCTGCCTCATTAGATCATAGCTCCTTAAGGGTTGGGATCATGTGTTTTCATTATTTTTTACCCTCAGCCTGCATCCCTCTCTACCTTGGAAACTGGCTCTGAGAAATTTTGAGATGATCTCAGTAATGAGGATACAAAGGATGGAGGGAAGCCTGGGAGGCCAGTAACTCCAGCCTCTTTGTTGACTTTGCTGCCTCCACCCCTGCTCCCCACCATTGCTCTGGCCTCTGCCCAAACCAGCTCTCTCATGTCTTCTGCTGTCTCCTGACCTCTGTTTAGTGCTTTTTTTTTTTTTCCCTGTGTATCTCTTGGTATTCATGCCATCTCTGCAAGTCTCACATTCAAAGTCTCAGGGAGAAGATGTGATTAATTTAATTATTACACAGGGCTCTCACATCAAATGATTTCATAGGCCAGCGGCTGGTCTACAAATATCCAAGCACAGATCCCTGACCCAGTCAGCTATGATCCAGAGTAATTGTGTTACCTGCAACAAAACATATCCACCTGGGCACAGTACACCTGGGGGTGCTCTATACAGAGAGGAGAGGTCCTCAGCCTTGCAGCACCTTTCCTCCAGCAAAGAAAAATAAGCCTGCAAAAAATGTTTCCTGAGCAGCCAGCTGGCTCTGGCAGCTGAGCTTTTGCCTTAAGCATAGCAAATAATAGATTATTTCTTTTAGGATGACCACAAGCCTGAATATAATTGCTAAATTCCATCACTGTACAGGACACGAAGGAGAAAATGATTGACTAAAATGCTGTTCCCATTCTAAAGGTGCCCAGACTAGTAGCAACAGAACAGATATATAAGCCACTAAGAACAGCAACATATGACAAAGGCTAAGAGTATGGGCTTTGGACGCCAGTTTAAATCACAGGTTTTTCACTTACTGAGTGACTTTAACATCCCTGAGATTCAGTTTTCTGTTTCCTCATTTTTAAGTTACAACTTTGAACTAGGAATATGCAGAGAAGGAAGGATGCCATGGAAATGCGTTCAACAGCTACATAGCCTGGTGCTTTGCAGAGAACTGAAATATGGAAATAGTAATTTCTTACTTGCATAATGTTATAATATATAAATTTGTGCATAAATCACTTAGCACAATGCCTGGCACACAGAGAGCTCTTACTGAAGAATAGCCATATATTTTTCTATTGCAAACTAAATATTAAAATGGAAGTATCCACAAATTTACAGGGAAGGGAAAAAAGAGAAAGTGGAAATCAGAAGCACCTACTGAGAGGTAGTTGTTCAGAGCAAGCCAGTAGTATGCGGAGCCAACGCTGAAACCTGGGAACACAGTGGTGGTTTTTACCCCTGTGCCATCCTGAGCTGCTGCACCTTTTCTCTCCACCCTGATGGGAAGTGAGAGGCAATCACACAGAAAAAAAAACAAAAAACAAAAAACTGAGGCATGCCAGTGTACTAAGGCAGCGGTCCCCAGCCTTTTTGGCATCAGGGGCTGGGGCTCCTATGGAATCTAATGCCTGATGATCTGTGGCAGTGATGCTACCAGCACTGGGGAGCGCCTGCAAATACAGGTGAAGCTTGGCTTGCTCACCTGCCACTCACCTGCTGCTGTGCAGCCTGGTTCCTAACAGGCCACGGACCAGTAGTGGTCTGCGGCCTCGAGGCTGGGAGCCCCTCTACTAAGGGAAAGCTACAATGATGTCTGTAATAAGCTACTCTGTTATTTTGCAAAAGGCATATTCTGGTATAGTGAGAGAGCTCAAAATTTCTACAGATTTACATTAATTTTGTATTCATCTAGGCACCATTTCAGTGGTTTGTTTACTTAAGTTTAACAGCTCCTGGGGAAAGCATAGTATGAAAATTATGTGACTGTGTTCTTGAATTTAGTTAACTCAAGTTTTTCTATCATCATTGGAGTCTCAACCCAAGATATTAGTTTGAAAATCTAATAAACAGCTAAGAAAATCATTAGAGAAGTTCATTTAAAGATGCAGTCATATTTGGTTCACTTCACGTGAAAAATTAAACACAAAAGTAATAGCCACAAAGATTTGTTTTTGCTATGTGATTGTTTTAGACCAGAGAAGGAGAATTTTTATACTTGTTTAAGTTTCTGGTTAGAGTAAAATATCCTCTTTCATAATAAATGAAGAAAACTAATTTTGACTAGAGGTCACAATTCATAATATTTTCTAGAATTATGATGACAGTGACACTTTTGTGAATCACTCAGAGTATATGGGCCCTGGGAACGAGAAAGTGATTTGTTCTGATGAATGAAGAAAGCTGGATGTCACAGCAGCCACTATCCTCCAAAATAATCAGGCCAACCTACTATTTGCAACACGTTGAGTGGGGACAGTGCCATGCATTAAAATGACAGGAAGGACCTGCTAAAAATCAGACCCACGTCACAGTTATCCTTTTTTACTGAGATAAAATGAAATGCTAAACATTTTCAGTTTGTATAGTCTTCCTTTTAGACATAAGGAAATTATCTCTATTACCAAATTAACTTTTCCTTATGAATTTATTGAGATATAGGATAATCTAAAGACAGCAGTTGGCATTTGCATGCCTTTGACTTCTCCAATAGTTTCTTAAGCTACCTAATAAGTATAACTCATTTTTTATCATCTGTGCATTAGGATGCATAATAAATACCATGTGACATTCTATAAAAAGAAGAAAAAGGAATAAAGATGTCACCCATGTCCTTGGCATTCATGGTACAGTGTTTATAACATTTTTACTATATACACCATTGCATGCATTGGACACAGGATTTGGGAAGTAACATATTTGAACCTGGAATGTAGCAAGGTGCTTTATAATTCAATGCGACAATTGATTATTTGACCTAAAGTTTCCTAAGAACAGCCTCTCATCAGTGGTGTATTCCTTGGCAGTATTGTTCCAAGGCTCTAGATAACTTTTCCAAATGAAAAAGTAATCAGTATACTGAAATAGTGCTCACCTAGTGACAGTTTAATCCATTATCAGCACCCTCTTTGTAATAATAAAAACAAGTAAAATTTGAATTTCAGTAGCAGTTTTTTCTTCTGCAGCAAAAGATAGATTTTTCAAATGGTGATGCTGAATTTTTACAAAGCACCATTTCCCTCATAACATTGCTGCTTTGCCATTATCAGATCCTCGCTCCTTGGGGAAATGACATTTATGTGGAAAAAGAGTACATTTGTAAAAGCTAGAAATACAGTTATAGATTGGACATGTGTCCCTAGGAAGAATACATTTCACGTCAGTAGATTCACAGCATTTTTCTTTTATCTGTGCATGTATTTAATTTTACCCATTCTTCTGGTATTGTATGGTGACACTCTAAATCAAGGCATTTTTCCACTTATCCACTGGATATTTAAGGGGAAGCTGAAACATGGAAAGAGGAGAGATTGTTTGAAAGAGGTCTTATATGGTAACCCAAGGCAATGAACCAATACTTCATAGATTTATAACTAGCCAGGGCAAGCAAAACTCTGCTCTTTCATAAGCATCTTTCTGGTTCTTTGTTTAGAAATTTAAGTCTTTCCAAAGCAATGAAGTTCAACATCTAGAAATAGAGATAAAAAATTGATTCTCTCTCACCCCCCAGCATCACCATAGGCTAAAAAGTCTGACTCCTACAAATGCATTCAACTATGACATTTAATCTACATTTTTAAGAACAGGGTCAAGTTAAATATCCAAGTTCTAAACAATCTACCTTTGGTTCATTGATGACTCCTCACCACAATGTCTGGCACATAGAGGCACACAATCAATGTTAATTGAGTCGACCTGAAACATTATAAAAATAAGGGAGCCCAGATTTGCAAGAGAAATGATCAAATTCCAACTTCTCACTTTTCCTTTATTAATTAAAAGATATATATATGTACTTAGAGAAAGGTACATAAAATATATGTACCGTTTAATAAGTAATTAAGAAGTAACACCCTTGTAAATACCACTCAGTAGTTTTCAACCTCTTTGTTTTGGATTCCAAATGGTTTTCTTTTATTCCTTACAGTTCTTAGCACAATGACATTTCATAATTGAATGAAAATAAGATTTAAAAATATTTTCATGTAAATCCATTCAAAATATCAAGCTTGTCAATACATGAAATTCAGATTACTAGACCAAGAATATGGAATTTCAAAAGAGCACTATCCCTCCTCTACTCTGATTTCTTAGCAGTTGAGAGAAAATGTACCATCCCCCACGACAATGCTCAGATTATAACTTCAGAAATTTCAAAAAAAAATGAAAATGGGTGTTCTTCCTCTGGAGCAGGCCACCATTACTGCTACTCAGGTCAACTAAATGCCATAGAAATCTTAAGACATTTTTAAATAAAGAAATTGCTTTCTGAATACAAAAGAAGTCTATACTGAAAAAACCTAATGAACTGAAAAAGTAAAATTTAAGAAGACAGCTATTTCTTGCTTAATGATTCATTTATATGCTGATCGAGCTGATACCCCTTCACACTTAGAGTTTGGGATGTGTCCAGACTCCTTTGTGAAGAAAGAACCCCACCAAATTTTTCCTAGGAGGCTAGAGAGGAATTTAGGTTGAACATTTTGTATGAAGGTCTTCAGAAGTGGCTCAGTTTAGCTAAATTAAGATTGAAATAGTGAGAAAAATAATAAGATCTCAAAGACAAAACTATTTCTTTTGTAAAAAATTATCTTTCACCAAAAATGCTTGCTTTAGTGCACAAAAGTACTCTGCTAAAGTTATGATTTTTAAAACAGTTGTTATCAATATTGCCCAGATGTTGAATAAACCTGAAACTCTTTAGCCATGTAGTAAAATTATATCTGTTAACAAAATGCATTTTTCTTCACAGGAAGTACTAATATATATTTTATAAGTGATTCTAAGTTTCATAATAACTAAGCTACATTTGTGGTTAAAACCGTTTAAAGCGTTGAACACTTATCAAGTACCTAGGTTGTATAAAAAATGATCTTAGGTATTCTGAAAATGCCGTAGCGGGAAACTATGTAGACTCTTCTTGAAATATAAAATAAATGCTGAAGATATTCATGAAAGTGAAGATCAGGGAAACTAATATTTTCTTTCAACTTTTAGTTGGCTTTTTCTGTTAATAGTGATCAGAAGGGCATGAAGGAACAACTTTAGTTTAATAAGTTTATCTGTAAAAGAGTAAACACTTTGGAATGTATATAAGAGCTGCATACTTTAAACCAAACATAGACTGGACATCTGTGGAGACAAAGAGGGGACAAATTATGGTCTGTTCTTCCTTCTCAGTAGCCTACTCTATGTCCAACAGAGTCATTTTGAGAGCTCTAGTAAACTAAAAATAGAAGCTGGTGTATTTGTGTTAAAAAAGAAGATTTTTGATTACTGGATTCATCTCTAGTTCCTAAAGTAAAATAATAGGTAGTCTTAAAAGGAAGAAAGGAAAACATGAGCTGCAAGCATATTCTTAAAGACAACAGACCCTAGTCCTGATGAGGTCTCACACAGGACCAAAGATTTGGGATAAAACACAGCCAAGAGTCACACAGTCATTTACAAGAAAGTATAGGAGATGCCCTTGGAAAAGAAATCACTCTATGCTTAAAAGGTATGGAATATAAAAGACTTAATTTTTATGTGCTATGGGAAAAGATACCCTGCATTTAAACATATGATTACATTAATTTCCAATAGAAAGATTTGTTAAAATGGAGAAGTTCCCTCTTTTTAGGTTTAAGTGCTCCAGATAGCACTATAGTCTACGGTACACATGAAGTGCCCTTTTCCTTCACAAAACTCTCCTGGTCTATTCAGGTCATTGAATTCCAGATCCTCCTCATTGGTGTACCAGCATTAGTCCCCATTATTATATTAATAAACTAGTCTTAAATGGATTATAATCCTGTGAATTTGGCTTCTCATTTTTCCCTTTCAATTGTATGACATAGTCTATACGTTTCACTAAATAGTGTTATTAATAATATGAGTATAGGGTTTTAACTGGCTGCACAGCTGAGGAGGCAATGCCTACTCAGGTGTAGGTAAGCACATGCTTACTGAAGCCCAAAGACATGATTGAGTTAGTCTCAGAAATAGTCCTACTTTGTTATTGTTTTATAAACGTCTAAATTAGGTCAGCATAAAGACAAAAAAGCATTTGTTTTCATTTATACATCTTGAATACATTTTATAAATTTATAACATAAACACGTTTTGAGAGTTTAATGAGTTTTATAATTCTATTCCTAAATGCACTTTCTGAGAAAAAAACAATTTCTTGATTTATTCCAAATTACCTAAAAGGCCCAAAACATAATGAGCAAATAATGAATGCAAATAAGAGTCTGCATTTTGCTTTCCTTGAGCTGCAGATTTATTAGAATGTAAGTACATGAAAATAAGTAACGGCTTTCTACACTTGATGCTGACCTGGGTTAGTAGCCTGACTTGGTTAGGTGTGAACCAAGAAAGCCTTGGTAGTCCACACCTTACAAAGGCCAGAAAAAGCAAGTTGAGGATGTAGTTGTATGGGCTTGCTCTTTGGGTATTGCTGGCACCCCACGCCTTTGAGTGACCCAGATAATTATCACCCAGATAATATGAAGGCAGAAACCTTGACCTACTTCAGAAAAAACGCTTTCCACTGGCATTTTGAAAGGAGCAGAGATCCTATCCAGTTCTGAGGTTGCCAGACTTGGTTTAATATCACCCTTTGATCATTGAGACTATGTGATATGGTTTAACTACAAAATGCAGCCTGATGACACAGCATGGTATAGGGTGATTCCTGTCTGCAACTAGACTGTCTCATGATTCATGATTCATTATGGAATTATTATATGGCTTTGTGTAATCATTGTTGCATTTGCATGTAGAAGACGAATAGTTACACTGAAAGGAAACAGAAGCCCAGGTAGAAAGTTTAATGAGAAGTTTCTCTCTTCTCATTCCATTTGGAGCTGTGGTAAATTTATGAGTCCAAAAGGAAGTGGGAGCCCTTAGGTGTAAGCTCTGTCAAGGGTAGTTGGAACAAATGACATGTTGCTAGTGAGAAAATAGAAACGATTAATAAATCTTTGTTCTTGATCCAAGGTAATTCAGAGTAGATTTTATTTCTAAACAATTGGGTTTATAACCAAAATTCGCCTATTGGCCTAATGAAATTTATTCTTTTGTTTTTTGGCTTGCTTCTTTTGTACCAAATAAAAATATCATTTGCATAAGGAACAAATTGTATTTTCTTGACAATGTAACAAGATTCCAAATTTGACTTGACAATACAATACATACACTTAAAAATGCTTTAAACCTTAAGTTTAGACTCGAGTTAATGAATCTTAGAAAATGCCTTTTTTTAATTGAACAAAGATAGAACTAACAAATCGTGTGCATTGACTCTAGTCTAAAACATATCGTTTGCTGACAAATCTTGTAGCATCATAAATTTACACCTACTTGATACCTTTCTCATAATCTAGCTAAAGATCTTCCAGAAATATTCAAACTGTTGCCATCTATTAACATATTACTTGAGAAGCGAATGACACCTTTGTGATGGAGTGAAAGCACACTTTCTTTACCAATCTGCCAATTAGTTTGCTAGCCCCCTCTGCCCAATAATGTGCAGTGGTGCAAAGAGGAGTTATTGAATAGGATTCTCCTAAATATTCAATGGTGTTTTCTATGACCCCCCACTCCACACCCCCAAAACACACACACACACACACCCCCCACACACATAGGCTGGATGCAAAGTGGTTTGGTCCGTTAGGTCACTGATGCTCTAAAGGTCTTTTCACCTACTTGGTCTTGTATCCAAAGAAGGACGGTACACATGACTAGGTTGGACAGACCTATCAATGGGAAATCAAAGTTGGAACCAGTGTTATAGAAGGTATTTCCATTTGCAGAGGCATAATTTAAAATCCAATGGTGTGAACACTCCAGCGGTACAGGAGTCTCTTAGCATTACTTCTTTTCGTTACTCCTGGGAAATAAGATAAAACTTAGGGAAATAAACCTTTCTACAAAAACCTCAGCCAAATAGCAAAATTACATTTATGTGTTAACTTGCAAAGTTGAGGAGAAAGGCAAGCAATTTAGTTAAACTTAGCCAAAATTAAGTAAATTTTATTTTGAAGTATCTTCTCAAAGGGAGAATTGTATGGAGGAAAAAAGTTTATAAATATCTACAGTTCTAACTAGGAAGGCATTCTTTAAATATGTGTAGTGTTATATTTACTCCACACCTCCCTGCAACTAAAATTTTTCTCTACTCCGAATAGTAGAACTGGGTTTATTTGTATCTGGCTGTAGTTCCTTGTGTGTGTGTTTTTTTTTCTTAAAGAATATAGTCATCGTGGTCTGAAAAATGGTGGGCAGAAAGACCTCCATGCTCAGTGTTTATGATATGTCCTTCTGATGAAAGCCTGTTAACTTATGTGGCATATCCACTCTAGGTTAGAGAATATGGAATGAATATGCAGTTACAAGTTGCAGTTACAAGTTTCACTTATAGTAGAAGCAATTATTTTGATTATAGAGACACATTTGTTATCAAAGATATTAGAATATAAATTAAAACATTAAATACTCAAACTGGCATTTAGAAAAATAAAAGTTTTTTCCCATGCATAAAGTAGACATTAGCCTCTAACAAGTTCATAAAATGCATCTTTTTCTTGGTGTGGTCACCAGCAACTCACCCAGACACCTAAAATTTCTCAACTTTTAAAATACACTTAAGGTTACCTGAAGTATATGACAGATGTTAGGACATCTCAAGGTTTAACTGTGCTTCATAGCAACTGAGGGATGATTCTAACAGTAGCCAACATGCCTTTGTATCTTATTTGCTTTTACTAATGCCTTGATCATAAATTAGAATCTAGTTACCTTTACTATTACATTTAGGAAATCATTGCTTAACAGGATCCTACTCATCTTAAAAAGGTGATATACTTGCAAAATTGCCTAATTTTCTCACCTCTAAAGGATTAACTAATATAAGAATTTTTTTTCTATTAAACCTATGTTTAAAGAACAATAGAAAAAAAAGGTCTGAAACTGCACTGAGTTAGCTGGATTCTCCTTAGAGTACCTGGTGCCCATGGACAAGCAGCCCAGCAGCTCTGGGGATCTGGGGCCAGGCCCCGTAGTGGCAGAGAAACCTCTGATATTCTTATGAGCTTTGACAAATGTGGTCATATAACCACTACCACGGTTAAGATACAGAATAATTCCATTATCCTATCCCCCAAAAAATCCATTATGCTACCTCTTTGTAGTTAAACTCTCCCCTATCCTTAACAGGGAAAAGAACTATTCTGTCTCTGCAGTTTCATCATTTTCAGAATATCATATAAATGGAATAATATCGTAGGTAGCCTTTTGAGTCTGACTTCTTTGGCTTGGCATAATGCATTTGAGATTGATCCATACAAATTGTATGTTATATACATGTTACATGTGTATATGTATATTATAATATATATAATACATGTACACACACATAGATATATGCTCTTGCACATATCAACAGTTCATCCCTTTTATTGCTGAGTAGTATTTGTTATAATGATGTACCACAGTATGTTTTTCTGTTTCTCAGGTAAGAGACATTGGGTTGTTGCCAAATTTAGGTAAATATGAACAATATATTTCGGGTTTTGTGAGAACGTGGATTTTATTTCATTTGAAATATCTAGGAGTGGAATTTCTGGGTCATAGGCTAAGTGCATGCTTAACTTTGGTAGAAACTGCCAAACTGTCCAATTTATCAACTTTTTTCTTTCATGGATTATGCTATTGATACTAAACCTAAGAAAATTTTTGCCTAACAGAAGGTCACAAAGATGTTCTTTTATGTTTCCTTTAAAGGTTTATAGTTTGTTTTTTATCAGTATTGCCTTTTAATGAGGCCATTAAGTACGCTGTGAATACTGACTATTGTAAATGGACATAGAAAAGTTAAGATATCAGGTAAATCTCTAAATTCCTGCTTAGATTTTTAGCTCCTTGAAGTCAAAGTCTACATCTCACAGTGATATCACTGTGCCCCTTACCCTAACCCCATTCTTGTCATCAGCTAGGTGTTCAATAAACACTTATTAAGAATTGATAAATCCTCTTGGATAAGCGAACTTATTATTTTGCATTATGTAATACCAGAAGGATAGGCTTTGCAGTCATCTCTGTATTCAAATTATAGATCTACGTCTTGCTGGCTCCATGACCTTGGGCAGGCATTGCTTAAGTTCTTTGGACAGTGTTTCCTGTCTTAAAAATAGGAGGTGGGGGAGGGGGAGTTAGAGAGGTAGGCAGGGTAAAGGAGGTCAAATATAAGGGGGTAAGGAGAGGGTGAAATGGGGAAAGGGAATCAAATATGTGGTAGCTGAAGGCAACTGGACTTTGGGTGGTAAACACAATAGAATATACAGATGTCAAATTATAATGTACACCTGAAAATTATATAATTGTATTAACCAATGTTACCCCAATAAACAATAAAAATGAAAATAAATTAAAAAATAAAATAAATAAATTCAACAACAACAACAACAACAAAAACATATGGACTAATAATGCATTCTAAGATTTTGTGAGGATTAAGTGCAGTAATGACAGAAAGGGTCTTCGTAGTGCCTGACAGATATTGGGAACTCTGTGAACGGTTATTTTCTCATCTTTTTCTTTTCCTTCCAATCCTAAATATGTATATGTTTAATAAACAAGTAGCTCTGGTTCTGAAAAACTGAAACCTTTATCGTGATGTGAATCAATACATTTCATAAATGCTGTTTGAATATATTCTTTCATGCATGCATGAATTTTTAGCAAAGATGGCTAAAATGGTTCTACATGGCCATTTTCAACAGGTTCTGTTCTTAGACCTGCTCTTTTACCGTACACGAGTAGAGGGCATGAAAAAGGGCCAGACTGGGCTAGAGAGTAGGCACAGGGAAAACCCTAGAGTATTCATGGCAGACTTCCCTTTCACACATACTGGAATTTGGCAAGGCAGTCTTAATCAGAACCTGGTAATCTATAAGCTAAATATTAATTAAATACAAACCAGAGAAAAATGATTCTGCTCATGATTTGCTTATTAGATCATCACAAATAACTTTAAATCATGCTGTATTTTATCACTACCTCAAGTTTTCATTGAAGTAAAAAGATTTTTCTTTTTAAAATAGCCCATTAATAACTGGCTGAGGGAATCAAAAGGCTGGCAGAATCCCTATGTTCATGGCAGCACTATTTACAATAGCCAAGAAATGAAAGCAACCTAAATGCCCATGAACAGACACTTGGATAAAGAAGTTATGGTTCATATACACAATGGACTATTTCTCAGCCATTAAAAAAATGAAATCCTACCATTTGCAAAGACATGGATGGACCTAGAGGTTATTATGCTGAGTAAAATCAGTCAGACAGAGAAAGATAATTACCATATGACTTCTTTTACATGCAGAATCTAAGGACAAAAAGAACAAACTAATCAAAAACAGATTCACAAATATAGAGGAAAATCTGGTGACAGCCAGAGAAGAGCAGGTTTTCACTTATATGCCAAATCTAAAGAACAAAAATAACAAACTAATCAAAAACAGACTCACAAACATAGAAGACAATCTGGTGACGGCCAGAGGGGAGCGGGGTTAGAGGGCTGAGAGAAAGTGGTGAAAGGTTAAAGAAGTACAAATTAGTAGTTGATAGATGGTCACGGGGATGGAGAGCATGGCACAGGGAATGCAGTTAGCAGTAATGTATTAGCTAGGTATAGAGCCAGAGGAGAGAAGAGTAATCAGGAAGATAGTTTCATAAATTATATAAATGCCTAACCAATATACTATATACTTGAAACTAATAATAAAATAAATTTTTTTAAAAAGTGGCAGAGTTTCTAGTCCTAGAGGTTATGTCGGTAAACTGGTTAATCATGTTGCTTGATTGACAAGCTACAAAGTAAACCCCAAATTAGTTAGTTTAGAAGCACAGGTTCATGTAATTTCTTTAGGTGTTCATAAAATCGATTATTTTGAGAAATGACCTAAAAATAAAATTATGATGGTATTTTACTAGTAATATTGCTATTAATTAAGCACTTGCTCAGTGTCATTGGGGCTTTTTGTACATTGTTTACTTTAATTCTCATAACAGCCCCGTGAAGTGGGTGTTTTTATTCTTATTTTATGAACAAAGCAACTTCAGGTTAGGTTAAATATCTACCTCCAGGTCACACTACTAATAAATGACAAACTAAGCATTTGAATTCAAGTCTGTGTAACTGGAAAGCTCTGTTTTTAACTGCTTTACATTATCACCTTATTCTGCATGATTTACAATTTGTCGAAATGCTCTCTAAAACATGCATTCTCAATTTTGGAGACTCAGTGAATCAGTAATGTTCCTAACTTTTAGATATGCAGCACAGGGCCTTTTGATTAGGTGCATATGTATTTCAATTCATAATTACGAAATTAAAGGTCACTCTAGTTTTGTGTTTCCTTTTTAATCTCTTAAAAAGTTTAGCACTTTCAAATGCAGAACATACTAAGTGTTACTCTTCTCAGGCTCATCTAAACATATGCAGTGATACTGATTAAACTTTATTGATACCTGTCAAGAGGTAATTATCATTTAATAGGGCTGTATAAATGTTTCCTAATTTCCTAAATGCAGAATTTTCACAGCCAAAAGAAAATATTTCCTTAACTCCTTAAGCAGAAAAGATCTGGAAACCTCTAATATCACTTTTATCAAAAATTTCTATCAGCTTCTCAGGGAAAGAATAATATACTAGTCACCATGACACAGTGCATGACTTTGAGGAGATAAATGTTTATTGGGTTGATAAATGAGTAAATGAATAAATGAGTGGATCTGTCAGCAAATGCACCCCAATAAATATTTTTAGGATAGACTAATTAATCTACTTACAAATTTTAGCTCGTAGGGCAATAGTTTTGCCCACTTAGAATGAATTTTAGAACTAGATAATTTAGAAGCAACTTTTGATATTATATGTTATATTTGAAAGTATAGCAACAACTATATATTGTGTATATATATCTGTGTGTGTACATATATATTTTTTTTAATTTTATTAAATTTATTGAGGTTACATTGGTTAACACGATTATATAGATCTCAAGGGTACAATTTTATAATACATCATCTGTATATTGCATTGTGTGTTCACCACCCAAAGCCAAATCTCCTTCCATCACCATGTATTTTACCTCCTTAACCCTTTTCTACCTCTCCCTGTTCCCTTTCCCTCTGGTAACCGCCATGCTGTTTGTCTGTGTATGAGTTTTTGTTTTTTTGTCTTGTTCATTTATTGCTTTCAATTTTATATCTTTTATATGAGTGAAATTGTATGGTTCCTGACTTTTTTCATCTAATTTATTTAGATTAGCGTGATATTTTCAAGATCCATCCATGTTGTTGCAAATGGCAGTGTTTCATCTTATGGCTGAATGATATTGATTGTATATATTGTTTTCATGTCTTGGCTACCATGAATAATGCTACAGTGAACATCAGAGTGCATATTTCTTTACGAATAAATATTTTCAAATTTTTCAGTTAGATATCCAGAAAAGGGATTGCTGGGTCATATGGTAACTCTATTTTTAATTTTTTGAGGAGACTCTATACTGTTTTCCACAGTGGCTGTACCAATTTACTTTCCCACCAGCATGTTATGAGGGTTCCTTTTTATCCACAGCCTCTCCAACACTTGTTATTACTTGTCTTTTTGATAATAGCCATTCAAATAGGTATGAGGTGGTATCTCATTGTGGTTTTGATTTGCATTTCCCTAATAGCTAGTGAAATTGAGCATCTTTTCATATGTCTGTTGGCCACTTGCACGTTTTCTTAAGAGAAGTATCTGTTCAGGTCCTATGCCCATTTTTCAATGGGGTTGTTTTTTTGTCATTGAGTTGTATGAGTTCTTTATGTATTTTGGATACTAACCCCTAATCAGAGGTGTCATTTGCAAATATCTTCTCTCATTTAGTTGGTTGCTTTTTTGTTTTGTTGATGGTTTCTTTTGCTATGTAGAAGGTTTTTAGTTTGATATAGTCCCACTCATTTATTTTTGTTTTTACTTCCCTTGCCTTTGAGGTCAAATTCATAAAATCCTTTCTAGGGACAATGTCCATAGATTAGTACTCATATTTTCTTCTATGTATTTTATTGTTTCAGGTCTTATATTTAGGTCTTTAATCCATTTTGAGTTAATTTTTGTGTGTGGTGACAAATAGCAGTCTGGTTTCACTCTTTTGCCTGTGGGTTTCCAATTTTCTAAGCACCATTCACTGAAGAGGTTTTCTTTTCTCCATTATATGTTTTTGGCTATTTTGTCAAAAATTATTTGCCCATATATTTGTGGGTTTATTTCTGAGCTCTCCGTTCTGTTCCATTGGTATGTGTGTCTGTTTTTCTGCCAATACCATGCTGTGTTAATTATTGTCACTTAGTAGTATAATTTGAAGTCAGGGAGTATGATACTTTTGGCTTTGTTCTTTTCTCTCATGATTGCTTTGGCTATTTTGGATCTTTTGTGGTTCCATACAAATATGATGATTTTTTGTTCTATTTCTTTATAAAATGCTGTTAGGATTTTGATGGCAGTTGCATGAAATCTGTATATTCCTTTGGGTAATGTAGCCATTTTAGCTATATTGATTCTTCCAGTCTATGAACACAGAGTATCTTTCCATTTCTTTGTGTCTTCATTGATTTCTTTTAATAATGTCTTATAGTTTTCACTGTATAGGTCTTTCACATCCCTTGTTTATTCATAGATGTATACTTTTGTTGCAGTTGCAAAAAGAATTGGTTTTTTCCCCCTGAAATTTCATTGTTAGTATATAAGAATGAAATGAATGTTTGTACATTGATTTTTGTATCCTGTAACTTTACTACATTTGTTTATCATTTCTAATATTTTTTAGTGGAGTCTTTAAGGTTTTTTATATGCAGAATCATGTCATCTGCAAAAAGTGACACTTTTATTTCATTCTCAATTTGGATGCCACTTATTTCTTTCTCTGCCTGATTGCTCAGGTTAGGACTTCCAGTACTATATTGAATAACAGTGGGGAGAGTGGACTTCCTCTTCTTGTTTCTGATATTGGAAGAATAGCTTTCACTTTTTCATTACTGAGAATGATATTAGCTAAGGGTTTGTCATCTATGGCCTTTATTGTATTGAGGTACTTTCCCTCTTGTTCCCATTTTATTGAGTGTATTAATCAATACATCTTGTCAGATGCTTTCTCTGCATCTATTGATGTGCTCATATAATTTTTATCCTTTATTTTGTTAATGTGCTATATCACATCCTTGCTCCCCTGGAATGACCCCAGTTGATTGTGATGTATTATCTTTTTAATGTATTATTGTATTCAATTTGCTAGTATTTTGTTTAGGATACTTGCCTCCGTATTACACATATATTTAAGGAAAACATTAGTATCAAGTTTACCTAATTTATTATACATTTTCATTATGTTAAATTTATAGCTCATGGATATGTCTTCATAACTAGTACTTCTAAATGGTTTACTAAAAACGAGACCACCTCTACAAAGGACTGCATAAAAGATGCATGAAATAATGGAAGTCACAAGCAGCAGACATAATCGAGGTTTGGAACCTTATATAGGGCTACTGATAAGTCAGAAATAGAAGGAGGAAAAAATTAACTGCAGAAGAGCAAGACATAGCCGTTATGGTAGTGGTCAGAGCCTTCGATTCAACACAACCCTGCCCAAGCTGAAGTTATACAAGTCAGTGACCACATAATTCTAGGCCCTGTTGGCAGATTTTTCACTCCACAGAGCCTGCTCAACTACTATATACTTCAATGTTTCTAGAAATAATTCCAAAGGCAGTGAGAGCCACATCCAATCACATGTATTTTGATCTCTCATTTCTTTTCTACTTGTTAGCTCATTCCTAAGTAAAACGATGAGGGTCAGAAATAACCAAGCCCAAGTGGTCATTGATTCTTGCCATTGCCAATCTACTAATCTGGAGGAATCTTAATCTTCTGACCTGAAGGAAATCAGCCCCAAACCTAGATGTATTGGTAATGAGCTAATTGAAAGGTTAAACTGATAATCAGATCTTTGAGTGCTTAAAGATTTATGCATTAGTTACATTAATAAAATTATTTTTAAAAAAATAAACTCACTAACAATCAAAGGAATGCAAATTAAAGTAGCAATAGGATATTATCATTGGCTTCTCAGAGCAAAAGCACTAATTTTTAAATGATAAAGTTTAATGCTGATGAGATTACTTTAGATCATCATTTTCATATGCAACAGTAGCAGTAAATTTTAGCCTTCCTAGAAGTGCCTTAAAGCCTTTGTGCATTTTTACCCGATTACCTGAGGTTTGGAACTCTATAAGAAGGAAGATAAATATAGATACAAAGTATTTGTGAATAAGAAAATTCTTTACAGTGTTACTTGAGACAAAAATTTTAAATTAGTTAAATGTTCGCTACATGAAATTATAGTACAAAAAATGATGGCAAATTTTTTATCCAGCAAAAGATGTTTTTACAAAAATAATGAAATCCTCATGATCTGTTATATAAAACTATGAACTGTAAAGAGTATAACTTCAATTTATTTTTGAAAGTATACACAGAAAGAGAGAGGAGGAAGGAAAAGAGAGAGGAAGAGAAGAGAGAGAGAGAGAGAGAGAAAGTAAGAGAAAGAGAGAGAGTTTGAGATTATATGTACATATGCACGTGGCAATCAGACTCTAAAGCAAACCCCACAAAATAGTAATAGTGGCTGTCTCTGAGTTTTAGATGTTAGTCTTTTGTTTCTTAAATTTTTCTATAACTTCTGGATCTTTTACAATAAATTTGTAACACATTATAATTTTAAAACCCATTATTTTTAATTAGCTTGTAGAGATTAACATCGTATAGAGGAAATACCCCGACCTTAGAATTAGAAGAACTTTGACCACATGCCAGTTCTGCCACTGCGTTTCTTGAACATGGGAAAATTACTTTATCTTACTAAACTTGTCTAAAGTATGAATGACAGAACACAAGGTTTTCTGAACAGTAAATTAGAGAACCCAGTTGATGAGCTAGGTGCAGCACTGACCCATTGTAGGCACTCAGTAAGCTTAACTGGTATTGGATTCAGAGCCTGGATGTGGATTAACCAATAGTGTGGCAAGCCAAGAACTCCACTTGCATTGGTTCTCTCTATTTCACGTACTTCTTGATAAACATGAATTTATTTCCATCTGTCTCCTGCCTTATTTTCCTGGTCTATGAAATTGAAACATTACATAAGTTTGATCTCTGCTTTTTAACATCTGAGGGACGACAGTGACAAATATGATTTAGAGAAAGTGAAAGTAACATTTAGAAAACCTTTCTGAATTCCTTTTACAGTTGTACCCCTTGAATTTGGTGTTATTTGGCTTTGTTTTAGCTTTGAAAAAACTTCCACTTAAAATCTTGTCCTTTGGTTTTCGTCTCCACTTATGTATGTTACTTCTCTATGTATGCACTGACTAAAGGTTTTTTCGTTTTGTTTTTTGTTTGTTTGTTTTTAAGGTCAAATAAAGATCTACAAACATAGCATGAAAATAGATCACAGTAACTTCCCAATGACTATTGGTGAGAAGAGTGAGAGACAATTAAAATCACGTTTAATTTTTCTGAGTATCAGGTGTATACCAGATTTAACTTGGAACTACAAATATACAGTCTCAGTGTTTAATAGAGTTTAGAGAAAAGTTTATAATAGAGGTTTTGTAATAATAGAAATGCAAAACAGACAAGTAAACAAGTCACATATATAATATGGACATGACACTTGATAACGTTTATCAATATACCACTTATGAATGATCATTATGAATTATATCTACCAACTAAATGATTTTCTTTAAAAAGAAAAAAACCCTCCTATAATATTGTTATAGCATTCCACCAAAAGAGGATGTTGACAATCCCCTGAAAACAATTAAGTACCTTAATTTCTCAAGTACAATGTGATGTTTTATAGAGTTTATTGTCATTAATTACCAAGTACGTTGTGTAGCACTGAGTAGGTATATTCCAGTGTGTCCATATGTCTACAACAATGATTATTAACTATGGGTGATTATACCCTCAGGGGACACTTGGCAATGTCTGGAAACATTTTTGTTTGTCACACTGTCCAGGGAGCATGATGCTACTGATTCCAGTAAGTAGAGGCCAGAGATGCTGTGTAATATTGTACAATGCACAAGTCAGCGCCCACACAGAAGAATTATCTGGCCCATATTATTAATAGTTCTGAGGTTGAAAAATACTCACCTAGACAAGAATGAATTTAGGGATGATCTGTGACATATCCATTCATTCATTCCATATGCATTGAATACCAATGCAAGGTATGACAAATAGTTAAACATTTGTGAATGAACATTTTCAGTTGAATATTAAAACAGTAAACAGGTTTTTCTCCTTAACTCTGAATCAGTTCACTATTTTACTCACTTTATCTTTCTATGTTCTACTTTACTTCTCTCTACTGTCTCCTTTGTATTTCATTTCTCTTTTTCCTTCTTCTACTTCCTTTCATCAACTCCTCCATGTCCATTTTTTTTTGTTTCCTTACAACCTTCTCCTGTAATTTTCATCTTCTCCTCCTTTTTTTTCTTTTCTATATGATTGAAGTGTTAGAACATTCTTTCATTCTTTCCTAAGTTTCATCAACATGTAAAATAGAGACCAAACAACTACTTCAATACTTTGCCTGTTTTTTCCTTGTGTTAGAATTTTGAGAAAACTTTGCATTTATAAATAACTTAATGTCCTTAAGTCCTTTCAATAAGCAGAATCTTGTGTTTTCTTATAGACCACATTTTCACAAGGAAAAGATAACTAACTCATAAAGGAGTGTCAACCTGCACCAATGGGTATGGGTGGCAAATTCTTTAGCATTAAATTCTCTAGGGATTGATAAAAATGATAAAGAAACCATTTTCTCTAACTTACCTCATTCTGCTGGATTGAAGGGTAGGCCCACTCAGAGCAATTCTCTAGTACCTCCTTGGAAAGACAAGGTATATGGGCTGATTCTTACAACCATCATCTACTTACCGCTTGATGAGATACCTATCAATTAACAATGACATCAAATACAAAGATGTTGGACACAGAATTGGCAGATAAATCTATGCAGATATACTGTCACCTAAAACTCGAGAAAAGTACTGAGGGCTTTACCAAGCAGAAATGCATCTTTTTTTCATTCACTTTTTTTTTAATCCATTCATTGAATGTTACTATATGCCAGACATAAGTGAAGTGTTTTGATACTATATCCAAGTTACTTTTTTTTTTCTCTTTCTCCACGCATTTTTTCAGGCTTTTGAAACAAGGCACGTAGCTCCATTTGGAGCCACTTGGAATTGCTTGCCATGTGTAGATAATCTGAATTTAATGATCTGCATGATGAGAAGGGAATGGCAGACTCATCAGGAAGGTAGTGGAAATGTTTCAGGCTGGTAAATATTTTAAGAACAACAGATTTCTTTAAGTTACCTGCTATGATGGGTGCATTTTCTTTTTGTGTAGAAAGGGCTCTGACTTGCATAAAATAAATCCACAGTGATTTCCTGTTTTTCTGATGCAGTTAGCTCTGATCGATAAACATTTTTTTTCATTGTTTGGTGTTTATTGATCATAGCTACTATACTGAGAATGACTGTTGAAACACAAACCTCTTGGTATGCATGTTCTGAAGGGCAATTAGTGCCTTTCACTAATTTGTAGAGATTAGTCATTTCATGTGTGTGAGAGTTCTGTGGTTCAGTGCGTAACGGGCAGGGCGATATCTGAATGTCTGTTTATGAAAAAAAAAAAACATCAAAGAAAAAAAACAATAAGGACTGAAGCATCACATATTGTATTGTTCTCGCTGTGCCACTCAAACACATAACTGTTATTAATTTCTGAGTAATCACTAGATGATAGAGTTCTATTCATCTGTTCAGAGAATTGTGGAACACTATTAAAAGATTTACTGCATATATAGTCCCTTTTACTTAATATCAGATATCCTAAAACCATTCAACATTTAAAACTTTTAAATCAAAATGGCAATGTGGATATTAGGAAAATTATTTGATTCCTAATTGCCAAGGTCTGTCTCGCTGCATGGATCAAAAACCTCAGTGAAGTTTCAAAGAAATTCAAGAAAATATGAGTTTATTTTTTATCTTTGCCGTTTTAGCTCCACCATATTCGAAACAGTGGTTTAAAATGGTGGATCAAGGTTTCAAAGCAGTTTTTGCAAAAACAGACTTTCTGCAACTAAAATAATTGTGTTTTTTATTTTCTTTTGTCTTAAATAAATTGACCCCCTTCACCCATTTTTCCCACCCCTCACATCTCACCTCTAGCAACCACAAGTCTATTCTCTTTATCTATGAGCTTGGTTTTTTTGTTTTTGTCTTTTGGGCTTTTTTTTTTTTTTCTTCCAGATTCTGCATATAAGAGAAATCATACAGTAATCATCTGAGTTATTTCACTCACATAATGCCCTCAAGGCCCATGCATGTTTTCACAAATGGCAAGATTTCATTCCTTTTTATAGATGAACAGTATTCTTTTGTACTTATACAAAATCTCCTCATCCATTTATTCATCAATGGACACTTAAGTTGTTTCCATACTTTGGCTATTGTAAATAATGCTTCTATGAACATGGGAGTACATATATTTTTTCAAGTTAGCGTTTTCATTTTCTTTGGATTAGTACCCAGGAGTACAATTTCTGGATTATATGGTAGTTCTATTTTAAATTTTTTTGAAGAACTTCCATACTATTTTCCATAGTGGCTGCACCAATATACAATCTCACCAACAGTGCGTGAGGGTTCCATTTTCTTTACATCCTTGCAAACACTTGTTACTGCTTGTGTTTTTGATAACAGCCATTCTAACAGGTGCTAGATGATATCTCATAAGTCTTCAGTTTACATTTCCCTGCTGATTAGTGATGTTGAGCGTCTTTTCATGTACATGTTGGCCATCTGTGTGTCTTCTAAGAGAGTCTTTAATAACAAATACTTAGGGATGATACCAAATTGCCACATAATGCTTTAGATCAAAGTCTCCAAGCTGGTGTGCTGAGATATTGAACTCTGAGCCCTAGGAGTGGCTCATGGGGCCTGGAGTGGCCAAATCCCTGATCCAGTCATCTTCATACATGATAAGCTTTGACTAATGACCCCAGTGTGCTATTCTAATAAAATTTTCTGTGTGTTTATTGGTATAAAGGTCGAAAAGGTTTAGAGCACTGCTATCAACAATCAGCTTTAGTAATCATGCTGTAAAAAAGGCATTTTGTACTCTTTAAGATCCACTAAAATTTTAAGAACTCACTAACAAAGAGAAGGCAACTGTTATGATGACATCTATACACAGCTGTCCGTTGCCAGGCACTTCCAAATAGACAGTCAATTCTAACAGCGGAACTTCGTTCGTACAGCTTCTAGGGACTCTTTCTTATCTTTTTGTTAGTACATCTTGACATGCTCTTACAGATGCACACTTTGTTGACAAAGCCCTACTTGTTGACAGGATTGCTATATTTTGGAAGTACAAGTAGTCCCCTGGAATTTTTTTCCCCAACACTACCAAAATACCACTTTTCTAAAACCAGAGAAAGAGTCCCTGCTGAAGTTTCAGTGATGGACTTCAACTCGATGTCAACTCTGCAGGTGTTACTGTGCCTGATGGGCAGCCTGAGTGAGTGGAGAAGGTGTCACTTTATGGCCATGGACAGAATACACCAAAAGGAACCAGAGTTACCTATAAAAACTGCTGTCCTCTTATATGTATATCACTGGGCTGAAGACCATGGAAGAAACTTCTTTCAAATAAAAGGAGAATTTCAAAGTTGAAAATCCCAAATAGGCTGTAGGCTATTCGTTTCTTTCAATAACACATGAGATGGCATATGATGGAGGGAAGCATCCTGTAGCTTTTGAGTAAACAGTACTTTGGTTTTTCTAGAAGGTGAATACAAAATATGACCCCATGAGTCTGTTATCTTATGCATTTATTTTTCATGCCATGTCTGTCTTGAAAGAATTAATCTTATGCTATTAAAAGCAGATATGGAAATGAACTAATGATGTATGCTACAACATGGACGAAGCTCGAAACATTTTGCTGAGTGAAAGAAGCCAAACACAAATGGTCATATATTGTTCGATTCCATTTATATGTAATATCTATAATAGGTGAATCTATAGAAAGAAAAAGCCAATTGGTGGCTGCCAGGGAATAAAGGGAGGTGAGAATGGAGAATGGCCCCTTTATGGGTACAGGGGTTTCCTTTTGAGAGGATGAAAATATTTTGGAAGTCAGTAGAGGTGGTGGTGCACAACATTGTGAATGTACTAAATGCCACTGAATTGTTTACTTCAAAATGGTTCATTTTATGTTATGTGAATTTCATTTCAATTCTAAAAATGAAAATTAAAAACACACGTGGAATCAAAGAAACAATATTAGAGCTTGAAGCCCACCTCATCTAGTACATTGTTGATAAAGAAGACATCTCAGCATAACTAATGTTATACACAAAAATTTTTTAAAAACTATTGATAAATAAGCATTAGAAAGTTTATCAGTCTTCTGTATAAATGAATGGCTGTAAATAAGCCATATTAAGGCTTTGTTAGTATTTTTTTAGCACCCAGAGTTCTATAATATTATTCAACTTAGGGATATAAAAAAGATAATTGCGTGCCCATTTTTTGGATCAAGCAAAGAATATTTTTCAAAATATTTTAGGCAGTGATTTTTAGAAGATACAGTGACATCCACTCTTCCCTGGCAAAATCTAATTGGTTTCTTTGCAAGCTCTTTCCCAGAGCTAGGAGTTTGTCTCCTGTTTCTATTTGAAGTAAAGTCTATCATAAGTATAACATTCCATTTAATAAGGCACATTGTCATTCCCTTGGGAGTTATGTCTCTACATAAAGCTTCAAGTACTGAAGGCAAAGATAAAGATACCAAACATCTGAAAAACATCATAAGAATTTTGGCTCAAACTCTAGCATTCATTTCCACTGTTTTCAGCTTATTTCTGAGTGCCTACCTCCCTTCCCCTTTCAGATGTGGAATGGACTATGGTTGATTTCTCCCAGTGTTGACACCTGGGCTATAGGGGGTTTTGGCTGCCTCTTGCCCATGACTGTGATGGGGGAAGCCAGAGATAAGAGACCAGAAGCTATGAAGGCTACAGAATGCCAAAGGCTAAAACTAGAATAGCAAGTCTCGTACTAGGTCCAAAACTTAAGGCCTGGGTAGAGTATATGAACCCAGATTCCAGGCTTAAACAAGAAGCTGAGAAGATGAGAGAGTAGCAGTGGAGCAGGCAAATGAAGGTGGCTGGGGGAAATCTGAAAAGGAATGGTGATGCTCCTGGTGACTTTTTTTTAACATCCCCTGCATGAGTCTGGGTACATGCACAAGGCTTGTTTAAAGAAGCCAAGGATGATAGACATGGGGAACTCTCAGACCCAGCAAAGGGGCCAGGAGGCAAGACATGGCATCTTCTAAGTAAACATCAAGAAATGTCAGCATCTGTCTGATAAGAGAAGGCACAGCCCTTGATATTCTAGGCAAATAGTTCACCTATTTGAGTAATATGAATCCCACCTTATAAATATCCCTTCCAAACAAAATCGACTCTAGACTTAAATACAAAAACACAACAGAGAGATCTCATCTAATGAATGTGGTGTGCTACCTCACTTATTCCATAAGCAAAATAGGTAATTATATACCCTTCCCAACTCTTGGAGGGCAAGTCGTTTTAACAGAGCATGCACTTTAAGACTCTCAATAGAAAAATATGCAAGTATTTTTCTAAATATAATTTCTAAAAGCCTTGAACTGTTTGTGAAACTTTCTGAAAAATGTGAGGAGACAAAGCCCCTTTGAAAGCTGTCTTTATAGGGTCACAAAATTATCTTAATAGTAAGAATAAAGAGAATAATAAGAATATACTAAATAAATAAATATTTTATATCAAATACTAGACACAGCTTCTGACTGTATGAACTGGAGAGTTCTCCCAAATGTGTAGGCACAGAGTCTGGTGGGACATTTAATTTATGGTGGTTTGGCAGAGAACAAGAAAGCAGCTTGTCTGCTATATAGTTCTGCATTCATGGAGGAATAAAGGAGAAAATTTTAAATTTACTGCTTCTGCCTTCTGTTATGCCCCTGATCTCATACTAAACAAGTAAAGCTGAAAGAAAAGGAGAAGTGATTATTTTAAAGAAGGTACAAATAATATAATACATCTTTCAATGAGGTTTAATCATTGAGCTCAACAGGAGTACACAGAGGGAAAAAAAAAAAAAGCCAGATGTTTATGGCCCACCAGAGAGCATTTTTCTATTTATCTTTGTGTCAGCTACAGCTGATGATTGTGAGAGAGAAGATGGTAAAATCTGAGGGTCCATGCAGTTATTATTTCCTTGAGCCAAGTAAGATATAAGATCCATTATATTCCCTTCCCCTACCTGATACCTGGCTCTGAGTCACCATATGATGCTTCTACCAGCAAAGTGGAAGTTATTTTTCTAGAATGTGAAAGGAAAAAAAAAAGCATAGTCATTTTCCACACATTTTCTTACAGTGAAACTAGTCGGTAATTTATTTTCTTATCTCCAACAGAGCTGATGCCTTTAAGAGCAAATAATAAAGAAGAGTGAGGTGACTACTTAGCATGGGGTGGAGGAAAAGGAGAAGAAACTCTATGATCCTGTCCATATGACTCCCCAGAAACTCTAGAGAGTTAAGGAATAGAGGTCAAAGAGACAGTGTGCCCTTCTGGCTAATCTTGGTTTCAAACGCCAACTCCTGCAGTCAGGTGAAATGGGAATCAGCAAAGTTGCTGTGTTCATTAACTTCCTCTGTCTTGAGGACAACACCCATCTCATTAAATTTAAAAGTAGTTTCTACAAGCCAGTAATCTCTGGCAGAAGCCAGGGTAGATGACTTCATACAGCAGAAATAGGTATGACCATTTGCAATGGCAGTAGTGGGAGAGTCAGTGTGATGAGGAACCAACATTGGTAGCTGTAAATGTGTATGAAATAGATTGTATAAAGAATTTGAAGCTGGGAGTACTGGGAAAATTCCAAGCCACTTTAGCCTGTTTCCTGCATAAATTCTGAACCATTGCTTTCTGATTTTGTTCCCCAAACTGTCCCCAGAGTAATGAATTCCAGCAAGCCAGCTAAAATGTACCAAGGGTGTGAGACCAAGTGATCAGCATACACAGTAGCCCATCACTGGGCTCACAGATTGGTGGGCAGCTCAAGGAGACATATGCGCCTCTGAGGAGTCCTGTGGGCACACGTGGCTGCAGAAAATGTTCACAACTATTATTTTTGTAAAGATCTGGAGCCATTTCAGTTTTTTTTTAATGACAGTGTAAACATTCATGGAAGTAAAAAAGGATGGAGATGCCCAGGCACCCTCTTTCATTGACAGTACCACTGCTAATCTAGTATGTTATTTTTAGAGTATTCTGACACTGCAAGAGCTACATAAAATGAATGATCATGTCTTTTGAGCTAGTATCCCCACCTTGGCGGGCTGGGGGGCGGGTGTGGTGGCCGGGAATTATCTAAAGAAAATAGCTTTTAAGGCTACTTGTACAAAGATATTTATAGTGACCTTATTTGTAATAGCACAAAACTGGGAACAACCCAAATGCTCAACAATTACAGAGTGATTAAACAGACTTAGGAACTTTAATATGGTGATAAATTATGTGGCAATGAAATTGACGAATATCGGGACTATGTAAATATTTAGAAAGCCTGTGTAAAACAATGCTATGTTAAAAAGGAGAGCACAATATTCCAAGCACAATATGATAAAATGTTATTAAGACTGTGAAAACCACATCTGAACAATAAGAACAGAAGAGACCACCCTTTATAAGTAGTGCTCAGCATGAATAAGAACTTCGTATTTTTATGATAGTTTAAGGTTGGTTGTTTTGAAATATAAAACTATAAAACTATTTTAAAACACAATATTTAAAGATAGTATTTATTACTGTGGTTTAAAAAGCATCTACATGCATTATCTGCCCATTCATTTGCTGTGTACTTCTGACTTACACGAGATCAACATAAATTGGTGGCCCTGGAAAAGTCAATGCATTAAAACAATGTAAATTGGCCTTATCTAAAAGTAAGTGCTAATTTCACTTCTAGTAATGGTCATCATTTGAATCAAGATATAAGTCAAGGTCAGGAATTCCATAGCCAAATAGTCAAACAAAGGAAGGATCAGAATCAGGAGACCAAAGTTGAGTTAGAAGCACAGGTGAAGGATATGTGGGAAGATGGTCAGGATCATGTAGAACAGAGGGAGAACAGCCAGACACACAGACAGAAAGAGATAACTGAATGGGAAGCAGATCCCAAAAAGGTTTGGTGCCAGGTTAATATCGCAGGGACAGCTTTTATTCTAAAGAGACAGGTGATAGTGACACAGGAATCCCTTGGGCAGGAACCATCTTGGATTTTCTGGGAAGAGTTTACGTACCATTCCAGTCAGGTCATGTTGCAGTTAAGAAGTCATGTATTTTCTGAGTTTCAAATAAATAGTATAATTTTTTATGATACCACAATGCATTGACCTCAGTCATATTATTGGAGATATTTTATTTCCTAATGCTGGAATAAATGAAGTAGTTAATTGAAACAAAATGTATAAAATACATTACAGGAATACTTTGATATAGAATTATTCGTGTAAGAATTTCTTTATGAATTTAGTGGCCAAACCCCAGATTCCTTCTTGCCGCGGGGCTCTCATTTAGGGAGTCGAATCTGTTTTTACTCTACTCACTGTTCATGAAGTCAAATGAGAAGTCAGAAGCCTCCAGTGAAGGGTGACAAAGCTCTGCTCACCCTTAGGGCTCTTCTACAACTGCTTTTCCAATTTCAAATCAGTTAACTTTTTCCAACTGTTCAAATCAGCAAGAACCATTGATTCATGGGTCCTACATTGAAAGCAATTTCCACTGCTCATTTCCAGTCATTCCCACTAGTCAGCTTTTCTGAATCACTATAGCTATTAAATCAACACATGCAAGTGGCAGGTCTACCTCTCACTCTGTGAATTTGAATCGGCTCTGACATCACTAAATATCTGCTGCATCTAGATCATTTCTGTTAGTGTGAAGTAGTGAAAAGAGGACAATTTTCAGCCAGGAAACTTGGGTTTTAATTGCACCTTGGGTAAGTTGTTCACATGTGGAATCTCAGGATCCTCACCTGTTTCACGGAAGTTACAGCATAACTTGCCTTCCAGGGATGTTATGAGGATCAAATTAGATGTTAATTAATAGGGAAATGGTAATTAATCTGTACAGTATTATTTTCTTTAAAGGGTTGGTACTTTGGTAGTTAATGTATTCATTTTCTTTGTTGGATGCATTCTTACTACCCTTATTCACGGCTTATTTAATAATATATCCTCGGGTTATTGCCAGAAAAATCTCGCTTCTGTTTTCGGTCTTCTCTCTATGTTAGTAAGTTAAATGGTAACTTGAAGTAAGTTAAGTGGCAGGCACTAGTAAGTACAAGTGTATCTTCATTCCTTTATTACATATATTAGCATAGATGACAATTAAGAACATGGAATATTTATAACTAAAATATCCAGGACGCACTGTTTTTGTAACTTTTGATTATGTAGAAGTATTTCTTTTTCAAATCTTTTATATGCTTTCTTAGACAGTGATTCTCACCTATAATCTAGGCAAGTACTTAAAGTTTTATCTCTTTGTGGAAATGAGTGGTTCTCAGCCCGGAGCTGCAGTTAGAAACACCTGGAGAGCTTGCACACAATACATATATAAGCCCATTCTCAGCCCCAGAGATTCCGATTTCATTGGCTGGGGTTTAGTCTCAGGCATATCTTTTTCCTTTTTTTAAGCCCCACCCCCACTCCCATGATTGAAATGTAACAATCAGCTGAGAATCACTGCTTCACACTTTAACTAGAAG
Source organism: Pteropus alecto (assembly GCF_000325575.1). NCBI lineage: Eukaryota > Metazoa > Chordata > Mammalia > Chiroptera > Pteropodidae > Pteropus > Pteropus alecto. The sequence continues at coordinate 39,669,580 of NW_006442484.1, forward strand.
TAAGAAATCCTTGGGCCATGATTATTTGGGTTCGCTTTGACATCTATATTTAGGCCAGCCAGAAGACCATCACAGCCACACTACCTAAATTTTGCTATGGACACACAATGGAAATATCAAGAAAAACACATGTTGGAGCCAGCATGCAGCAAAATCTGGCTTTGCCCCATTATGTTACTCTCAGTGAGTGACATGACCTCCATGTCCTTGTCTGTCACATGGAGATAAGAGCACCTCTCATACAAGGCTGATGTAAGGTTTATATCAGGAAATATGCTTACTAGCAGGGTAGTCAAAAATGATAGCTCTGATGATAATTAATGCAAAAAAAAAAAAAAAGGCCCCTGTTTCCTCATTAGAAGTGAACAAACTGAATAAAGAAGGTCAGAAGAATTACCTTGATGCTGATACTGCGGAATAAGGTCTATCAGCTAAATCAAATGAAAACTTTCTGGTTCTATGGTATCTGATCATATGTCTCTTGAAATAAGAGATTAATTGGAACTTTTCTCATTGTCTTAAGTCTCTGATGAGGGCCAAAAGCTGACCCACTGGGAACCATGTACCATCACATTTCAAAGAGAGGTGCTTCCCTATCCATGCAAGACATGCCAAGGTATAGCAAACTTGGGTCTATGACCTCTTATCCCAGCACCCATTCCAGAACACGGCATGTTGCTAAATGCTACTGCACTAGAGCCATCTTTAAAGGATCTTTCCCAAGAGGCTCCCTTGAGGGCAGAGTAGCCTTAGTCCAAAGATTAGGAGTAGGAGTCAAGAAGAAGTCAGCAGAAGGGCGTATCACCAATGTCAATAATGAGTGCTGTTCCAGGAGGTCCTGGTGGTGAGGAATGAGGTAATAGTTAGAGACATGAAGAAATCATGAGCCTGCCCCCATGAGCCAACATTTGGGCATCTGCCATTACAAAGAGTATCTGTGTCATATCACAGTAGCCTCATTCAGGTGAGACTTTGCTGTCTTTCTCTCATCTCTCCCTCCTGACCCTGGCAGAGCCAGGGGTGCACTGTGAGTGGAGTGCAGAGGAGAAGAAAGTAGTAAAAGAACAAAGTGAAGGAAAAGATGATGCTCCTACCTCTGCCTGACCACCTGCCAGGTCTGAGTTTCTTTAAATAGTTTCTTTAAATTGGGTGAGAGATTAGAGTTTTGATTTTGATGACACTGGACTTTTCAATAACCAGAAAATGAAACTCTCTACTGCCCCAAAGTGGAATCTATGGAATAAAATAGAAAACCTAGAGAATGAACCCAAGATAATGATGAAGGGAAGGGAGAACCAGATTTGAGGAAATGGTGTGAGAAAAATTAAATATTGCCTCCTACCCATACCAACTCATGTCATATTTCTGTGTATATTTCCTCCTGTGCAAAGGGTCTAATTATCCCCTGCCAGTGCCAGAATCTGAATGCACAGATGACTTGAAATGGCATCAGGGCTCTTATGACATAGATCATCCTTGTCCTGTAATGGATTCCTCTGTTTCTTTTAAGCTAAAGAGTTTCTGACATTTTTTAAATTGGTGCCAGCCATTAGCTCACATGTCATATCACTTGTTCAATTCTTATGACACATCAAGAGACAGGTCATAGGATCACTTCTAGTTTTCCTGCAGTCTCAGCAGAAAGAAACCTCCATGCCTTTATGACTTTGTTGTATAACACATTTCTCCTGACGGTCCTGACCCCCTAATATGTATATAGGGGTGTTGAGAATGTTGGGAGCGTAGGCTTGAGTGTCAGATTGATCAGAGTTTTAATCCTGGCTCTGTCGGTAACAATGTAACACTAGTATGTTTCTTAATGTCTCTGGCCTTGGTTTTCTCAACAAAATGGGCATAAATTAGCTTTACAAGATTATTTTAAGGATTAAATGAAAGAGTATAAATAAGCCATTGCCATGGTGCCTGGCACATAAGTTCTTAATAATCGTAGATTCCAACATAATGATAGTGACGGTGATGATTACTTTAATATACATTATATTGAAAATATCTTTTCAAAGCAAACATATTTAGTATGGGGTAATGATACATATTATTACTCTAACACAAAATGAAAACCTTCCTCTAGTATAAACTAGGGAAGAGGAATGTTGTCGTAGATTCCTCCAGATTTTTTATTTCTCCTCACGGCTTCTCTACATACCCTGCTCTTCCCACGGCTCCCGGCTCCCCCATGCAGTTACAGTGTGGAAATTATAGACACAGGCCCCTTGGCACAACGTTATCAAATCTGCAGAAATACAAACAGAAGAGTAAATGTGAGACAGGCCCACCTCCCCTTTGCTTTATTCCTTTATCTCCCTCACAACCACCACGTGCAAGAATGGACAAGTGGTTCAGACTTCTCTGGGTGATAGCAATAGCTAAAGAGAATTACAAAAGAGGCGAGGGTTTCTTTTTAACTATACACTTCATCAGACTATTCCCTAGTATAGTAAAAGCTCCTGAAGAAATCAGTCCTTTCATTGTCATCTTTGTGAAGACACACTCAATTTGCTAATCTTGCTTTCTTGAACTCAGATTTGTCCACCACTCCTTTTGTACATCTACTAAGAACATTTCAACTCACCATTTAGGAAAACTAATTCTATACAGTGAGTTGGTCTCAACTGAGGTTTTAGCACCTTTTTCTGAAGGAATATTTCCCAAAGGCTTTGTTCAGTCTAGACTAATACTCCACTGGGGCTCAAATAGGGCAATCAGAATAGATTTGGACACTTTACGTCCACTGGCCTCCTAGGCAGAATGAATACTGTAAGTCTTGTGTCATTTGAGATCTCTACACCTGGGCAAGTTGTGGCCAGGCCTTCCTGTTCTTTTGAGTATTTAAGAGGAAACAGTTGGACCACCCACACCAGCACACTCCCAACCCATACAACCACACACTTCCCAAGCACAAACTCAGAGGCAGGGCTTTGAAACTGACACAAAGAAAGAAAAGTATTTTTCTAGCTGAAAGACTCCATCTCTCTCACACCCCTCCCCAGAGTGGGGTCAGCATCCACATCCTTGTGCAAAGCCTGGTTATCTCCCTCCATCAAACTTCTGTTCCTCCTTTTCCTGTCTAATTGTGCCAGTCTTTGTTCTATCTGGAATTGTTTAAAATATTAATTTTCGACCTTTTAATGCCTGTTCCCTTACTGCAAAAACACCTTGCCAAAGCTTTGAAATTGCCATTTATATTGACCTAATTAAATTCTTAAACAAGATGCCTCCCTTTTCTCCTAGCCACATTATTACATTATTTTCTTCCGGTTGTTTTTTTGTGTAAATGTGGTGTAAATGCAAAGATCTCTACTTTAGATATTTATTTGCTGAAACTGTGTCAGGAGTTGAATACAAATTACTGTTTATCCACCAAACACTTACATAGCACTTCCTGTGTGCCAGCCAGTGTTCTAAGTGTTTTACAAACATTAGCACATTTAATCCTCATGATAACTCTATAGTTAGGCATTATGTCCACCTCCACTTACACATGGGGAACGCAGCACAGAGAGGGTAAGTAACTCAATCAAGGACACACAGCTAGTGAGTAGTAGGATTCATACCCAGGCAGCCTTGCTCTGGGGACAGTGCTTTCACCAATAGGCCATTCTTCCTGATCATGTCATACAAGCCATTTTCTCATTTTCTGTGTCACTGGAGGAAAAAATTGATGACAAGTGATTTTATTATAATTTTTAGATCTGGAAGGAACTGGGTTCTAAATGGCTATGTGACTTTTCCAAGTCACAATTAGACAGATCTCAAATTCAGACCAGTCTTGTAAATCCAAAATCTGGTTACAATACACTGCTTTCTACCTGCTTGGGTCTACTCAGGTGGTCTCTGAAGGATAAACGTGAAGGAATTTTTGCTGTAAAATTTTATTTCCTTGCTGACTTTGCCATCAGTGTGATCATTTGATCAGGCCTCTAACAAAGAGCACATGTGCCCAGAGGGTCTATAATAAACCCATTTTGTAAATTACAGAAAAAGCCATAAGTTATCTCCACATAAAGTAAGCACAGTCAAGGCTGCCATATTTCTATGAACATTGCGATATACCCTAACCAGAATTGTATTTTCTCCCTATAAATGGGGATAAAACTTGCATTGTCTTGATCTTTTGATCATTGGATCTTGTATTTATTTTACATATTTCTCAAAAGAGTTTGCAGAGATCGACAGCCATTTAACCTGCTCTTAGGAAAAATATAAAAAGGCAAAAATATTGGACATACAGTAGACAGGCAGTAACCACTTCCTTATGAATTGAACTATTGAACTGTTCATGTTTTAATCATTATTTAGTGCAATTTGCAATTCCTCAGAGGACATTTATCAATAGCTCTGATTTTTTTGATGGGATCCTGGATATTATAATATTAAACTCCCCATATCATGACATAGGCATTATTAATTATTAGCTCAAAGTATAGATAGCATTTCTCACACAGAAACTTAAGCTTTCTTAAGTTAAAATTTCCTACCTTCGCACTATAGACCTCTCTCTAGACTCAATCACAATATACTTAGAAACACCTAGTATGAGCAAATCATTGGATTGAGAACTAGAGATTCAGAAATAAATTAGGCATGGCCCCTGGCTTCAAGGAGTTTGTGGTATATTGGAGCAGACAGACTTACAAACAAATACAAAGAATACTATGGGGTAAGTATTAGTAAAGTTACCTACAAGATACTTAGGTGGCACAAAGAGCGAGTAATTAAGTGACCAGAGTGGGTCAGCGGTAGCACAGAAGGGACTTCTTGCTTTTTAGCTAGGTCTTGAAATATAAGTAGGAGTCAATTGAACAATGCCTAAAAAAGTGTATTTCAGGATAGAAAACTTGGGAAGACCCAAATTATAGAATACCTTGAAAACATAAAAATAGTTTGGACTTCTATCCGCTATGTTCAGCAGTGAGACGCTGTTAAATAATTAAATGGAAGAATGAAGGGATTTAGTTTCTCTTCTAGAAAGGGTAGGATGGTTGCAATCTGCTGGATGTATCCAGAGACCAAGGCTGAAGACATGGAGGTCAATCAGAAATTATTGTAAGAGTCCATAAGAAAGACATTAGGAACAAAACCAAGACAGGAGGCCAGAATTTAGATGGATGGATAGATGGATGGATAGATGGATGGATGGATGGATGGATGGTGATAGACGATAGATAGATGATAGATATAGATGATAGATTATAGAGAGATAGATAAAATTTTCAATTTCAAATAACTATGTAACATAAAGACTTTTTATTCTACTTT
>NW_006442484.1:39674903-39677699 GCF_000325575.1 Pteropus alecto
GAAAGAAAGAAAGAAAGAAAGAAAGAAAGAAAGAAAGAAAGAAAGAAAGAAAGAAAGAAAGAAAGAAAGAAAGAAAGAAAGAAAAGAAAAGAAGGAAGAAATCGGGATAGAGGACAGGAAAGAAATAGAAATTGATTACTTGAATAGTTGAGGGGAATAGAAATTTATTAATTAAAGTACTTTCAGGGATTTTATTACCTCAGATAACTACAAGTGTGGAAGTCAGGTAAGCTCAGGATTGGCCAATTCAACCATATCCCTCAGAGCCCAGGTTCACTTTCTGTCCTTCTTTCCGCCCTCACCACCTCAAAAGCACAATGGAGTGCTCTCTCACTGTTGCAAGCATTACATGTGGACAACATGTGACAGTATAAAAGGGAGGAGGTACACCTGAATGCCTTTTTTTTTAATGAGGGAAGCCATTCCCAGAAGCCCTCAGCAGATCTCTCAAGTCTCATAGCCAGAATTGAATCAAATGCCACGGCCTAACCCAATCACTGACAGGAAATGAGGCCACCACAGAGCAGCTTAGATCAGTAAGGCAACTGGGGCTGTGGTCTGCTTTTCCTGGAGCAGGGAAGGGTACAGATGAACAAAATGCTGTTACTAGGGAAAAGTCAAAAAAGAATGGGAACCAAATGGAAACTAACCTTGTCTGCTGCAGAGATTAGTTTGGCTTTTCTTCCACAGGCGAGGCATGTTGGGGAAAGAAGCTATAAAAATAAGGTTGTAAGTAAAATTTCCCAAGTATAAATAACCCGAATGGTCACCGTTTTAGAGACTCAGAGGATAAAGCAGATATTTTCTATCTTTTTATTTATTTATTTAGGAATGAAAAATTCAACTCCTAACCAGTTTGACCTGCATGGCATGTAGCCCAAAATACTTAGTCAACATCTGAATGATGGATTTTCATTCGTCTTTTTTTCAAATGTTAGGATTTTCAGGCTACACACCGTCTCTCTGAATTTCCTGTGCTCCTTTCCTTTTAAACATAGTCCCTTGATTCCCTCTCCACAGAGGTTGGATGAAGAAATCAGACCTGACACATAACTTCTCAGCTGATTCATGTTTCACTTTAAAACTAGCCTGGTTTTCAAATGAGATTTTTCAAAAAGAGGGAATTTTGAAGATTTTCCACCACCAGATACTTTAGTAGGAAGTAGGCTCAGCAAGCATATTAGGCACTTTTTGCTGCTTAAAGCCCCAGTCCTCCGTGTTTGTCTCATATGCTGGAGGTCCGCCTCTAACTACTTAGAAATATTTCTAATGTTTCTTGAAACGTGAATGTGTTCTTCCATGTTTAACACTAATACGACTCAATTATTTTTCGGCTTTATTATCACTGAATAAACTACAACCTTAAAGTGAGCCTAATGAATGTATGTCTTGTTCAGATAAGTCTAGTTGAATTTGATGTTTTTAATAAAGAAACACATACTCTGGAACATGTTGCCTTTGTTTATAAAGTAAAAGAATAAAATTCTTTCTGTCGATTCGCTGTTGCATAAAAAACCATAGGAGGAATGTTAGCTCCTTCGTTGTACTTTGCAAAACATTTAAGCAGAGTATTTAATAAACAAACTGTATGGTGAATATTCCCTCATTTAGCAGTCACCTGATTTAATCAGTAGTTTAAGAATTTGACCCTTCTCTAGGTGAACCAAAGGATTAAAAAAAAAAAAAAAGAAAGAAAGAAAAAAAACCAGAAAGCTTTGCTGTGTACTGGTTATTTCCCTCAACCTTGAAATTTATCCCTAAGGCACTTAGTAAAGCCCCTTTGTTGTAACAAAGGTCAACTTCATTGTCATTGTTTTTCTAACATGCTATTTGTTGAACAAATCCTTTACATTTCCCTCTTTAAAAAGTTTAAGTTGGGATGCACTAATGTGATAAACTGTTGACTTTCATCCTGGTCACCCAGTTCTACAAAGTCAAAATGATCAAAGACTAAGCTATTTTCACCTTGCTTTAATCTTACTGCTTTCACAGAAGATAGAAGTAAACAGTCACGCAGAGCTCCAATTACTAATATCAAGATAAAAAAGAAATGGCTTTCCTTTTCCGCCTTTGAAATTATAAATGGATTGATGTAAAATAAAATTTCAGAGCCTCAAGTACTCACTTGCTTTCTGATTGCAAACAATGGGTCTTGAACAAAGAGAAATTACTGGGTGAAGAAAGAGAGGTAATCTGGCTACAGTCTCAGTGAGTTCCATGACAGCACAGACAGGTTTCCACTATCAAACTCAATTTCTTTTGCTTTTCAACTATTTAGATTAAAATTCTATATGCAAACTATAATTTGTATTTTCTCAAGTACCTATGTAGCAGATATATGGTTAAGAGAATTAAACAATTATTAAAAGAGATCTAAATTATAAGAGAAGGTAGACGCAATTTTATTTTATATTGCCCCAGAACAGAACCTATGGGGAAGAATATCCTGAGGCCATATGACACCCTCGCTCCCTTTTGAAAATTTTAACTGGGGCGTGGGGAATCTTTGAACCTCTTTTGTATGCTTTTTTTCTGTCCTGGTTAGGGTCATCACTAACTTTTTGGCAGAATTGCCCTTTTATTTGCATGTTTTATCAAAAATAATTGGTTATTTTATATGTTTTAAAAATAACTCCCCCATAAAAGCATTTTTTTCTCTGCCCACTATAATATTTAGGGTATTTATTTAAATCTTAGAATCAGTCCAATGCTGTATCTGATAGAAATCCTGATTCCTTAACTCATGTCTATGCTAAGATGGAGTGTCCCCCACATCCTCTACAAGTAGAGATTCCT
>NW_006442484.1:39677725-39707501 GCF_000325575.1 Pteropus alecto
TCTTTCATAGAACTGACAATCCTACTACTGGTTGATTTAAATTTCGAAATTTATAGACCACCCATCTACCATCAATCAGCATTATAGAAAACCAGCTCTCCAAGGTTTTTTCCACAGAGTTAACCTTGAATTGTCAGTGATGCAGTTATTCCTAATGTCAGATGAAAGAATGATTGGAAGGAAAATGGAGGGCAATTGATCTATATAGGAATTCATATCGTGGGCCACATGATTATATCATAATAATCTGCTTTCTGGAGTTGTCTTCATTAAATTGTGCTTTAATATTTGTCTTTGGCTTTTATTGGACTTGATTTAATAACTTGTATGAAATGTGCTTCAACATTTTGACAGTGACCACTATATAATTTAATCTCCCTTTCCATGTAAAAGTTATTTAGTTTAATGTAAAAAATAACTTGATCTCTCCTGAGAAACTGGTATGTTTATTCCTTTCGTGTTTAAAAAAAAATTATGCAACTTGTCATGTTCTTCATCTTTGCACTGTTTGCCAGGAAGCTCAACTACAAATCTAAATAATGCCTCCAGCTATTATTAAAAATAACTTTATGGTTTAGCTTATCTGATTGTTTATAACTTGGGCCTATTTTTCCATTTCTTTTTTATTGGCCTTATGATTGTATCTTCTGCTTTATGCCTCTTAAATCTTTGTTGGGAGGAGATAGTATAAAAGTAAATTCTACAATTAAAATATTCTTGTTTTTATATAGTAATTTTCAGATTTTAAAATGTATGAAGGATTGTTTAAAGAAATGGTAATCAGATATTTTTATCTTTTTCTCTGAGAACAGGGTAAAACAGAAGTGAATATAATGAATTGCAATAGATATTAAACAGTAATTAGTAAAAATAAAGGTTTTTGTCTAGTGAGGTTGATGAGGAAGATTACAGGATCATATTTGAGACATCATGAAATGGGAGGACAATTTTGGCAATTTCTTCATATTCCTTAAATATGCCATCATTATAACTTAGTTATGGTTAGATTGTCTACACTTCTAACACCTCCTTAGCTGTTGACTTCTTGAAAATATGATTCATGATTTAATCATTCCCAGTATATAGCACAATATCTGACCCATAGTAGGGTTTCAAAAATATTTTTGAATGCCAAATGAGTTTATCTATTCAGAGGCATTTCTGTGTGAAGAAATATTTCAGGGTGCTTTTCCAATCTTATGATTTCAATGAAAGCAATTTCATTTATTTTGCCATAGATAGCATTTTCTAATATGGTACTTAATGAAGCCTCTGGATTCTGTAATCATTTATCTGTGAATGGGACATATATTATCTGATTGAAATAAGCCTATATTCAGCCATTTGTCTTGCTATTGATAAAGTATATCAAAACCAACTCTCAAAAATTGATCATCACTTACAGAAACCAAGAAAAATCAGCATAATACATTGGGAATATTTTTTTTAATTTACTGACTTGTGATAAAAATGATAGTCCAGCAAATATAAAGTTTGAACAATTGTTTCAAAACAAATTGTTAAACTTAATTTTAAATGTTTTTATTGAGATGTGATTGACATATAACATTATATTAATTTCAGGTGTACAACATAATGATTCGATATTTGTGTACACTGCAAAATGATCACTACAATAAGTCTCCTTACCATATGTCACCATACAAAGTCACAAGTACTTTTTTTCCTCGTGTTGAGAACTTTTAAGATTTATTCTCTCGGTAACTATCAAATACACACTGTGCTGATACTGACTATAGTCACCATGTTGTGCATACTCCCAGGACATTTATTTTGTAACTGGAAATTTGTACCTCTTGACCCCCTTCGCCCGTTTTGCCAGTGCCCCAAACCACCTCCCATCATGCAAACACCATTTAATCTCTATATTTATGAGTTTTGTCTTGTTCTATTTGTTCATTTGTTTTTAAATTTCACCTATAAGTCAAATCATTTGATGTTTGTCTTTCTCTGTCTGACTTATTTCACCTAGCATAATACATTCCATTCATAAACTCCATCTATGTCAGGGGTCCCTAATCCCCAGCCACAGACTGGTACTTGGCCGTGACCTGTTAGGAACTAGGCCACACAGCAGGAGGTGAGCGACAGGTGAGCAAGAGAAGCTTAATCTGTATTTGCAGCTGCTCCCCAGCACTAGCATCATCACCTTAGCTCCACCTCAGATCCTTAGGCATTAGATTCTCATAGGAACACTGGTTCCTGGTGCCAAAAAGGTTGGGGACCACTGATCTATGTTATCACAAATAGCAAGGTTTCATTCTTTTTTATGGCTTAATAGTATTACATTGTATATATATATATCACATCTTCTTTATACATTCCTCCATGATGGACACTTAGGTGATTTCCATATCTTGGCTAATATAAATAATCCTTCAATGAACATGCGGGTGCATGTCTTTTTGAGTTAGTGTTTTTGTTTTCTTTGGATAGATACCCAGAAGTGGAATTGCTGGATCATATGGTAGTCCTATTTTTAATTTTTGAGGAATCTTCATGCTGTTTTCCATAGTGGCTGTACCAATTTACATTCCCACTAACAGTGCACAAAGGTTCTCTTTTCTCCACATCCTTGCCAACACTTGTTATTTTTTATCTTTTTTATAATAGTCATTCTGGCAGGTATGAGGTGATATCTCTTTGTGGTTTTGATTTTCATTTTCCTGATTCGTGTTTTGAGCATCTTTTGAAGTACCTGTTGGCCTTCTGTATATCTTCTTTGGAAATTTTGAATCAGATTATTTGGGGGGTTTTGCTGCTGAGTTGTGTGAGTTCTTTATATATTTTGGATATTACCCACTATGATTTGCAAATATTTTCTCTCATTCAGTAGGTTGCCTTTTCGTTTTGTTGGTGGTTTCCTTTGCTGTGTAGAAGCTTTTTAGTTTGATGTAGTCCCACTCATTTATTTTTGCTTTTGTCGCCTTTGCTTTGGGAGTCAGATCCAAAAAATCATCATTAAGATCCATGTCAAGGAACTACATATGTTACCTTCTAGGAGTTTTATTGTTTTAGGTCTTACATTCAAGTCTTTAATCCATTGTGTGTTAATTTTTGTGTGTGGTGTTAGATAGTAGTATAATTTCATTCTTGTGCACAGCTGTCCAGTTTTGTCAACACCATTTATTGAAGAAGAGACTGTCCTTTCCCCATTTTATATCCTTGCCTCCTTTGTTGTAAATTAATTGACTATACATGCATGTGTTTATTTCTGGACTGTCTCTTCTGTTTTATCAATCTATGTGTCTGTTTTTATGCCAGTATTATACTGTTTTAATTACTATGGCTTTGTAATATTGTTTGAAATCAAGGAGCCGTTGCTTCGTCTATTCAGGGTCTTTTGTGATTCCATATAAATTTTGAGATTATTCTATTTCTGTAGAAATAACATTGGAATTTTGGTCAGGATTACATTGACTCTATAGATTGCTTTGGGTAATGTAGACATTTTAACAATATTAATTCTTCCAATCCATGAGCATGGAATATCTATCCATTTATTTGTGTCTTCTTTAATTTCTTTCACCGATGTCCAGTCATTTTCAGTGTATAGGCTTTCAGTTTTTTGGTAAAATTTATTACTAGCTATTTTATTCTTCTTGATGTAATTGTAAATGGATTGTTTTCCTAATTTATCTTTCTAGTAGTTCATTGTTGGTATGTAGAAATCCAGCCAATTTTTGTATATTGCTTTTGTACCCTACAGCAATATAATTTGAATTTGTTTATTATTTCTAACACTTTTTTGATAGAGTCTTTAAGATTTCTATATAAAATTATGTTGTCCACAAAGTGACCGTTTTACCTCTTCTTTTCCTATTTGGATTTTTTTTTATTGCCCTATTACTCTTGCTAGGACTTCCAATATGGTGTTGAATAAAAGTGGCAAGAAGTGGGCTTTCATGTCTTGTTCCTGAAAAGCTTTGAGCTTTTACCATTATGATGTTGGCTGTTGGTTTGTCACATATGACCTTTATTATGTTGCGGTACATCCCTCTATACCCACTTTGTTGGTACCCACTATTTATCATAAATAGATGTTGAATTTTTCAAATGTTCTTTCTGCACCTATCAAGATGGTCATATGATTTTTATCCTTCATTTTGTTAATATGGTGAATCATATTGATTGATTTGTGAATGTCAAACCATTTTTCCACCCATGGAATAAATCCCAATCAATCATGGTGTATGATTCTTTTAATGTATTGTTGAATTCCATTTGTTGAGGATTTTTGCATCTTCATTCATTAGGGATATTAACATATAGCCTATAATTTTCTTTTTCCTTCTTTCTTTTTTTTCGGTGATGTCTTTGTCTGGTTTGGGGATTAGAGTAATGCTGGCCTTGTAAAACGAGTTTAAAAGCATTCCCTCCTGTTTAATTTTTTGAAAGAGTTTGAAAAGCAAAGGTATTAAATCTTCTTTGAATGTTTGGTAAAATTCACCAGTGAAGACATCTGGTCCTGGACTTTTGTTTGTTGAGAGATTTTTGATTACCAATTCAGTCTCTTTACTAATAATCAGTCTGGTCAGATTTTCTGTTTCGTCACGATTCAGAGATTGTATGTTTCTAGGAATTTATACATTTCTTTTAGGTTGTCGAGTTTATTGGCATTTTCAGTTGCCCCTTGAATAACATTGGATTGAACTGTGTGGGTCCACTTACGTGCAGATTTTTTTTCAGTAAGTACAGCCAGCCCTCTGTATCTGCTGATTTCACATCTGCAGATTCAACCAAACACTAATTGAAGACAGGATTTTTGATCCACAGTTGAGAATCTGCAGATATGGAGGGCCAACTATACACAGTGTTCTATACCATTTTATATAAAGTACTTGAATATCTGCAGATTTTGGTATCTGCAAGGAGTCTTGGAACCGTTCCCTCACAGATATTGCAAATCAACTGTAGTTAAGTTTTGGGGGAGTTAAAATGTATAAATAGATTTTCAATTGCACACAGGGTTGGTACCACTAACCCCACATTGTTGAAAGGTCAACTGTCATTTCTCATAGTAGTCCTTTATGAATCTTTGCATTTCTTTGCTATCAGTTGTAACTTTTTCTCTTTCATTTCTGATCTCATTTATGTGAGCCCTCTCTTTTTTTCTTGGTGAGTCTAGCTAAAGTTTTGTCAATTTTGTTTATCTTTTCAAAAAAACCAGCTCTTTTGTCTATTGTCTTTTTGGTCTCTATTTCACTTTTTTCTGTTCTGATATTTATTTCCTTCTGCTAACTTTGGGCTTTGTTTGTTCTTTATCTAGTTCTTTAGATATAAAATAATATTGCTTACTTGAGATTTTTCTTGTTTTTGAGGTAGGCCTGAATTTCCCTCTTGAAATTGTATCACTATTAATTTCCCTCTTAGAACTGCTCTACTGTATCCCATAGATTTTGGTATGTTGTATTTCCATGTTCATCTGTCTCAAAGTATTTTTGGATTTCTCCTTTTATTTCTTCATTGTCGTTCAGTAGCATGTTGTTTAATCTTCACATATTTTTAATTTTCCAGTTTTCTTCTCATAATTAATTTTAATTTCATACCATTGTGGTCAGAAAAGCTGCTTGATATGATTTCAGTCTTCTGAAATTTATTGTGTCTTATTTTGTGGCCTAACATACAACCTGTCCTGGAGAATTTTCCACATATACTTGATAAGAATGTGTATTCTGCTGCTTTTGGATGGAATGTTTCCTAAATTTCTGTTAAGTCCAACTGATTTATTTTATTTAGTTATTTATTTTGAATATTTACTCTGTGTAGGCATTATTCTAAGCACTTTATTTATTTATTTATTTTTATTAAGTTAAGTCCAACTGATTTAATGTGTCACTTAAGGCCAGTGTTTCCTTATTGATTTTCTGTCTTGGGTGATCTATTCATTGGTGTAAGTGGGGTATTAAAGTCTTTATCAGGTAACTTACTTATTTTCATTTCATTAAGTTTTTTTCCTTGAGGTTTTATCTTGTTCTTTTGTTTGTGTTATTATATTGCTATCAATTTCTCTCTTTAGATCTGTTAATATCTGCTTTATATATTTAGGCGTGCCAATGTTGAGTGTATAAATATTTACAATGTCATATCCTCTTGTTGGATAAACCATTTTATCATCATGTCATGCCCTTCTCTTCTTTTCACGGTCTTTTTTAAAAGTCAATTTTATCTAACACAAGTATAGCTACCCCAGCTCTCTTTCAGTTTCTATTTGCATGCAACATCTTTTTCCATATCTTCACTTTCGGTCTGTGTGTGCCCCTGTATCTGAAGTGAGTTTCTTGTAGACAGCATGTAGATGGGTCCTATTTATTATTATTGTTATTCATTCATCCACTCTCTGTCTTTCCATTGGAGAAATTTTTTCATTTACATTTAAAGTAACTATTTATAGGTATGTACTTATTGTCATTTTATTCATTGTTTTCTAGCTGTTTTTATAGTTTCTCTGTTTCTTCTCTTGCTCTCTTGCGGTTTGATGGCTTTCTTTAGTGTTATGCTTAGATCTTTCTTTTGTTTATTTACTATAGATTTTTACTTTGTGATTACCATGAGATTTACATATAACAGCGTGTGTGTATGTATATATAGCAATTCAAGTTAGAACATATCCTAAAACTACATTTTTACCTCCCACCCCACCATGTTTTATGTTTTTGATTTTACATCATTTTATTTTGTAGATGTCTTAACTGATTATTGCAGTTACAGTTACATTTACTATTTTTGTCTTTAACCTTCATACTAGCTTTATACATGATTAATACACTACCTTTACTATATATTTGTATTTCCAGTGAGACTATTCTTTCATATGTACTCTCGTTACTAATTAGTGCCCCATTTTTTCAACTTAAAGAAGTGCCTTTACCATTTCTTACAAGGCCAGTTTAGTGATGAGAAACTCCTTTAGCTTTTGCTTGTCTGGAAAACTTTTTATCTCTCCTTCACTTCTGGATGATAACTTGTCAGGTAGAGTATTCCTGGTTGGAAGTTTTTTCTTTCAGCACTTTGAGTATATTCTCCCACTCCCTGCCTGCCTGCACGGTTTGTGCTGAAAAATCTGCTGACAGTATTATGGAGGTCCCCTTGTACATAACAAGTTGTTTTTCTCGTGCTGCTTTTAAGCTATTTTCACTTAAAAAAATTTTTTTCTGTTTTTTTTGGATGAGTTCCACTTCTCTGTCTTCTAAATCACTAATCCTTTCTTCTGGCTTATTCAGTCTGATGTTGAACCCCTCTGGTGTATTTCAGTTCATTTATTTGTATTGTCTGCTCTTTAACTTCTGTTTAGTACTTTCTTAAATTTTCTGTTTCTTTGTTGAAGTTCCCACTGTGTTCATCTATTCTTCTCCAGGAGCATCTTTATAACCATTATTTCGAACTCTTTATCAGGTAAATTACTTATTTTCATTTCATTAAAGTTTTTTTTTTCCCTGAAGGTTTTATCTTGCTCTTTTGTTTGGAGCATATGTCTTTCTTTCTTCATTTTATTTGACTCTCTGTGTTTGCTTATTGCTATGTATTATGTAAAACAGCTATCTCTCCCAGTCTTAAAGGAGTGGCCTTGTGTGATAAAACTTATTGTTTAACATTGCCCTTGCTTTTGATTATTTCTCAAGTCTTTTGATTGCCTAAGCAGTAATATTTATTCTTGATAGGTCTCAGTTGTTCAGGGTGTGCCAAGACCTGTCAATTTTTCAAAGGGAGGGATATCAGTCAGCACCCAGTTCAGGCTGATTGGAAGCTAGACCCTCAGGCAACAACTTTCAAATTATGCAAATACATACATTTCTGTGGAACCACAATCATAAACCCTGTTGGCCTCCGAACCAAGTTATCTGGCGGTGTCCCCTGGGCAATAGTTGCAAAAATCAGGGCTTCACATGAGTGTATAATCTTCTATCTGGGAGGTCCCTGCAAACTATGGCAAGGCAAAGAGGAAACACTAAGGTAGCATCCCCTGGCCCACTTTCCCTGAGAGCACCTCTGTAGCTTCTAGATGTGTGGCAAACTGAAAGCCTCCCCCTGAGGCTGAAGCTCCAGGATAAATAGAGGCTGAAGCTCCAAGATAAGTAAATAGGCTTTTGTCACATAAAGACTGAGGATGTATTTCAGTCTGCTGTCTGTGCAGTGCCCTGGGATTGGTAGCCTCCCAAGAACTGTCTCTCTGATTGTTACAGTTCTGTGGGACCCAGGAATGCAAGTCCCCCATGGCCACCAGAGCCAGGTAATCAAGAAGTTTCCCATGTGGGCTGCCTAATCCAGCCAACTTTAGTGAGGTAGCAGAAGAGCTTAGCAAAGCAGTGGGAGTGTGTAGGGTCCAGGCACACTTACCAGCTTTAGCTGGGCAGTAGGAGAGCACAGGGATCGTGTGCACCCACCTACACTAAAGTAGAGGATGAGCGCAGAAATGGTGCCTGTCAATTCTTCTATCCCTGGAGGATCCCAACAGGACCCTGCTCCTCTGGCGGATGCTTCAAGATTAGCAAAGAGTCTTCACATCTAGACTAGGAGCTTTTCAAACCTCTGCTTTTGCACCGTTCCCTAAGGCAGGTGAAAGGCAGATGAGTCTGCATGTGAGCCTTTTAAGAAGTTTCAGTTCCCAAGCCCTTTGGATCTCCTACATGTAAGCCCTGTTTGTTTTCAAAAACAGATGTTTTGGGATCTTGTCTGTCTCACACAGGCCCCAAGGGTTTTAGTGCCTGATGTGGGCACAAACCTCTTTCTCCTCAGAGAGAATCTTTGGAATTTTGAGATCTCTCTCAATTGTAGGTCATCACATCAGGAGATAGGATCTTTAGCAAGACCACATTTCTGTATCACCTACCCATCTCAGTGTGGCCCTTGTATTATTTGTAGTGAAGGAGCTATTCAGCTAGTTTTTCAGGTCTTTTTCAGAGAAAATGTTTCCATATGTAGCTAGAGATTTGGTGGGTCCACCATGAGTGGAGAGTTCAGGATCTTTCTATGCCAACATCTCGGACACACATGTAAGTTTTGAGAAGTCATGCTTTCTAGAACACTGTAAATGGCTCTTCGTGGTTTTATTTCTTGTGGCTGGTACCTGCTCTTGTCAAACTGTGAAGATTGTAATCTTATTTGGACACAAGGGGGAAATTTTAAAGCAAATGTTAAAGGGCAATCTAATTATTTTTTGAAATCTGGAATGTGTACAAGACCCACAGACAGAGGTTCTTAGTTTTAACAAAATTTCTACCTGACTTCAATAAAAGTTCTATTAATGAATTACGTATATATACAATGTATATATACATATAGTTTCTCCTCCTTAGAGCATAAGCTCCACCAGAACAGGGATTTTTATCCGTTTTGTGCACCGATGTATTTCCAAGTGGCCTAGGATAATGTCCAACACAAATCTGTTTTCCTTAGACATTCATTGAATGAATATAAAAAGTTCATGCTGAATGAATGATAGCACTTCATATTTAGCTCTATTTCAGTCCAATTAAATTTTTCCACTATTTCACAGACATAAAATCATTGAGACAGGAAGCCCAAGAGAAAAACATGGGACATGCAAGTATCTTCCAGCATAGGCAGCACTGAACATCCTCGTGTAATTCATTCTAAAATTTGGAATCTCAAGATTATTTATTTCCTTGACCAAACAACTTCAGGAATCTTTTTTTACCATTAAATCAAATGTTTATGAAAAGAAAACTGCTACCTATACCATTCTCCCCACAACCTATTATCACCCCACCCTCTCCCTAAATCCTCCTTCTTAACAGAGCAAAATCAAAACAAAAAATAAAGATATGCAAATACAGGTTCCAAACTGAAATGAAAGTAGTAAATACCCTAAAAGTATTATATGCAACCCAGCTATCCTTCCTCACCATAGATCTATGAGACTTTGGAATTATTACTTAGTATTGAAAAGCTCTCTGGAAATACTTGGCCTCACACTATATTTCAACTTATCTTTTTACCCTCACAAAAGAGAGGTTTTTCTTGGAGAACCAAAGAGTCTGTTGATTCTTGACTTTGTCTGTGCCTAGGGATGGAAAATTATGTGAATGAGACCTACCATGATGAGTCCACGTAGAGCTTAGATACACAGCATTTATGCCCTAATCTAGGGGCCATTGGCTCACTTAGCTTTGAAAGGTGGAGTCTAGAGAAAGCATCTGTGTAAAGGAAATATGCTCTGGATCTGAGTTTAGAAACTATACATGAAAAACTATTTCAAAAGAGCTAATATATTTATTGAGGGTTGTTTTTATATGACACAGTTTCATCAGGGTAAAAGGTGAAATAGACAATCAAACATGTGAATAATGAGTTGATTCATTGGCTGCTTGACAATGCATGCTCTTGGCTAGGTTATGAAATCATACTCTGAATACACACACACACACACACACACAGAGAGAGAGAGAGAGAGAGAGAGAGAGAGAGAGAGAGAGATGGGGAAGGGAGAGAGGGAATTGAAAGATCAAGGCCTGAGGCTCTGATTCAGTCCTAAAAAGTTATAGCGAAAACAAAGCCAGTTGGCGTATTAGTCCTAAACCAAAAAAACATCAATCAGGAAAATTACCCCATCTTGTTGTCCTCTCTTTGAATAAATAAGGAAAATTATTGTTGACATTGGAGACAGAAGAGAAAATGTAAACCTTAGATTTAAATAATTCTTTCCTCAGATTAATTTAAAGGTCTACTTTATGCATAAAATGAAAAACCGGAGTCTTGTATTTGTGATGTTTCATCCACTTCACATAAACATTACTAAAATTGAACTGAATTCCTTAGAAAAAATAATAGTATATCTGCTTTCCATGAAATCTCTCTAAAGGATATTGATGTTTTTATTTGCTACAATGAACTACCTGAATGTCATGCCATAATACAACATGACGATACTTAACCTGGGGTAATTCACCATGATGACACTTTTTTGAGGCAGAATTTGAAGTATTTTTAGATTAACTTAACCATATTAGCGAGCATTGCACAGAATCTGCTACAGCTTTTTGAGTCTAAACGCATTAAATATCATATGATCCTTGTTTATCACTAACACCAAATACCAGCTCTCATAGAGCTATCATGGGAAAAAGACACCATGGATCAGCCAGCTGTAATCTCTTCCTGATACAGGACAGAATGGGGTTTTATAAATACTCCCCAGGGTGTCCCAGCACGTGTTTGATGGCAGGAGGCAAGGATCATTTTTCTCTCTGCACCCACAAGCAGCTGACTGCTAAATACAGTTGGATGGGAATTTACTGTAGTCCTATAGCACCCAAATGTGTGGCCACGTTGATGCAGCAGCTCTGTAGTCCTTCCTGTGAGCACAGACTTCATATGAAGCGTGTAGCCCAGTGCCCAGCAGAGGGCTTTAGCATGTGGCGGACATGATTGTCAGGTTAGCAGCAGCCTTCAAAGATAACAAGGAATGAGCAGTAACGCTCAGTCTCCTAATGCAAGCCTCGTGGAAGAGAAGAGATGTGCGAGAGGCACCCAGGACCCAGCACCTTGCTGGGCTTGTTTTTATTTTAATATTTTTTAACATAAAAGTAATATTTGTTGTAAACCATTTAAATATAGAGGTATACAGAATAGAAATAAGTGCCTTTGCACAGGCCGCTCACACTTTCCACTCCTATCCCCAGACACAATGGCTGTTAATTGTTTTCTGAATATTTTATTTTGGGACTAGGCCTAAACATCTCAAGTTGATAGAACCAAATGGTTTAATGATTCTTATAATGGAACTCATTCATAATTGAAAATCCCATTACATCTATCATATCCCCCATTATATATCTCCAATAGGTTCTTATTATAACTATTTTATCAATAACTCTTGAAATACCTTACCATAATGCATCTAACCAGGAAGGAGAACTCCTTAACAACATTTAAAATGTTGTGATTGTCTATAGTTAATTGCTATGTGTTTATTATCCATGGATCGGAAAAATAGTAATAACAAAAAAAAAGAAAAAAAATAGGAACAACAAAAATCTATGAAATCAACAACAATTTAAAACGAATTCACATCTTTTTTATCACAAGAGCATATATAGACGTTTGAAAAATAATACCTGCATGTACAACACATTGTTTATTTAGGCTGCAAATAATAATTGCTGTGCACATGGATTTGTGGATCAGATCATTTGAGAAAATTAATTCATCACTGCTGACCGTGTCGACTCACCCCCAACACAGACACAGACACAGACACACAGATGCGCACACACACACACACACACACACACACACACACACACACACCCCTACCTCCCAGGTTCAGAAATACCAGTTTTGAATTATAGAAACTTTTTATCCATCAGGGAAGTTCACCTAAAGTAAACCCTTTAAAACAATAATGTGAAGCAATACTGTTCTAAATGGGTCATCATTTAATTTTTAGATATTTATGTGTTTTGAAGAGCAAATAGGCTTTCTATTCCAAAATAGCTCAATTTATTTTGACTGCAACATCAGATTTTCCAAGGACTTGGATTTCAAACACTGTAATCATTTATACATAAGTTGATAATTACTTCACAAAAATAAAAACTGTTGCTGTGGTGGTGGTATGGTGTGGGCATATGTGGTGTTTTCTATCATCCCAGAGGTTTCACAATGTGCTCAGCTCTATTGATTTTGGAAAATATGTTGTTTGCTTCTGCATGATTTTCAATATCTGCATCTTCCAGGTGAGGAAGAGGAGAAAATGGGCGGGTGACTGTGCCTCAGGCAGGACCTTGCCCACGCCAGGGCTTATAGCAGCTCGCCCATCTCTATGACCTTTAGCAGATGATTTTGCTCTGCGTACTTGGCTTCATGGGCAAAGGCCTCATACATGAAGAATATTCAGTCCATTTACCAAAATTTCCCCAAGGAATACATTTTTTTTAATAAAGTACACTCTGAGTGACCCATTTACACTCTCGTTCCATCAGAGTATCACAATCCCACAGAGTAGTGAGCAGTTCTAGGTAGGCATTTAGCCCCATGAAAGAGCTGTACTCTACTTTAACGGAAGCATATTTCACAGGTCCTTTGTGTTTATTACCATTTTTTTCCCAGGGGAAACTGTATTACAAGGAGCACACACATAGTTGCCGTTATCTGTGACCTTTCTCAAATTTCTTTTTTCATTTTTTACTAAAGAGGAAAATGAATGAGTTGGTCTTTAGGAGCCTGACCAAAAAAGGTTTTAATAGAGGCAATAAAATGGACCACTTAAGGTATTAAGTCTTTGGTGCTACTATCACACCAAATTTAGTGAAGATAGCAGAACCAGGTAATTCTTAGTATACAGTAGTCCTACCCTCTGTTTCACTTTCCACAGTTTCAGTGACTGGAGGTCAATGGCAGTCCAAAAATATTAAATGGAAAATTCTAGAAATTAGCAATTCATAAGTTTTAAAGTAAGCACAGTTCTGAGGAGTGTGTTAAAATCTCACACCATCCAGCCCTGTCCCACCTGGGGCATGAATCCAGAATATCCACACTGTATAGGCTCCCTGTCCATTTGTCACTTAGTAGGCGTCTTTGTTATCAGGTGACTGTCATGGTATTGCTGTTCTTATGGTTCAAGTAACCTTTATTTTACTTAATAATACCCCCAAAGCCATTCACATAGCTTTTAGTACAGTATATGCTTACAGTTGTTCTATTTTATTATCAGTTATTGTTGATAATCTCTTACTGTGTCTAATTCACAAATTAAATTTATCATAGATGTGTATGTATAGGAAAACACATAGTACAGTAAGTCCTCATCAATCGGTTCTGCAACTTTAAGCAAAAGGTTATACAACAAAACCAATTTTACCTTAGGCTAATTGATATAAACAAGAGTTACGTTCCTATGTCATCTCATCAACGTTATAACAAAATGACATTGAACGAATGATGTTATTCGAGGATATGCTGTATATGTAGCATTCAGTACCATTCAGTACCATTCAGTTTCAGGCATTCACTCAGGGTCTTGAAACATATCTCCCTCAGATAATGGGAGACTATTGTAACTTTAACTCTGAAACTGAGCATTCCAATCATCTGTGCACTACAGAGCATGTCTTTGTTTATTGCTCAAAGTTAAAGACATCCAACTAAGCTTGCGCCAAAAGTGAAGAAGGAAGCCCCTGGCCCTCCCAAAGCCAAAGCCAAAGCAAAGGCTTTGAAGACAAAGAAAGCAGTGCTGAAAGGTGTCCACAGCCACAAAAAAGAAGGTACGCACATCACCCACCTTCCGACGGCCCAAGACACTACGGCTCCAAAGGCAACCCAAATATCCTCGGAAGAGGGCCTCCCAGAGAAACAAGCTTGACCGCTATGCTATCATCAAGTTCCCCCTGACTACTGAGTCAGCCATGAAGAAGACAGAAGACAACAATACACTTGTGTTTATTGTGGATGTCCAATAAAGGCCAATAAGCACCGGATCAAACAGGCTGTGAAGAAGCTCTATGACATTGACGTGGCCAAAGTCAACACCCTGATCAGCTTAGTAAGTCCTACTTTTTTCCCCACACAAAGAGAACAACACAGAGACCTAAAGGCAGGCTTGTCAGATAATTTTTAATAGGATTTGAGAAAACTCTGCACATATTACCCAAGCTAATCAAATGTTGTCTAGGGAGAAAAAATAGTTTCTTTTCTTCATATCTGCATGGTTAAAATGTATAGATTCCTAGCTTCCTCCTGGGAAGAAATCATGCAAAAATAATAGCACAAGAAAAAACATGAGGATGTATCTCATTCACCCTGTTCTCAGTGCCAGAATGGGCTCCCTAAACATCAGAGAAATTCAAGATGACAAAGAATGGTAGCCAGCCCTGGTGATTTTGCTGTCAAGGGAGTGAGGTGTAAGTGGCTTCCAGAACCCTTAGTGAGCCAGGAAATTAAGGGGGAGGGGGGAATAACATTAATCAAAGTACTAGAATAACAGGTATAAAACTGCATTCATGTAGCATAATTGCAGTGAAAATTGTAAGACCTCTCTTAGGAACCTATTTCTTGTGTATCCGACGTTCATATTTAGTCTTTCTATGAGAAGTCTGAAGGCTTCAGTTATCTTTGTTATCCAAATAAAAGGACTTGTGTTTTTCACTGTGAGTTCTAACCATTTTCCTGTTCACTCATGACATCTCTAAACTGATTTCTCTCACAACTTAGCCAAGACATAGAAAACACTTTCACAGTGGCAGGTTTAACTTCCCATTCCTTTGAAAGGTCTACTAAGGAAAATTAGCCCAGCTTAGAAGTAATAGATGTGCATTTTCTTTTCACATCTAAGTGCCCTTCCATAAAAACCTAGGGTGAGAGAAGAGCCCTATGTTTTAGAGGAAAAGATGCTCTCCTCCCATACTGGGCCTATTGCTTGCCATGCCACAACTTCAAGTCTCGTTGCTCTTGGAATATAGAAATCCCCATTCAGTATGATTCATTAAGGGCAAAGGAAAATCTCTGTAAGTCCAACCTCCCACTCTCTGCAGGAGCTGCTGCAGGGGTTCTATCATGCCTCTCTCTGGTCAACATGGCTGCTGGCATCCTCACCCAATGTGCTTGGGTATGATGGGGAATCTTTTAAATCAGGAGGAGGATCCTATTCCAGGCACATGTTAGGTCAAGATGCTACCCTTTAAATTAAGAGATACTATTGCTGCTCCAGTCATCTGTAGGGAATGCACTTTAGGCTGTTGGTTTTCTTTTGCTGTTTTTAATAGTGTGATATATTTGTAGACACTGGCCTGTTCTCTCACTCATCCTCTCCAGTGACAGATGTCATATTCATTTCTAAAAAGACTAATCTAGAATAAAGTGCATAGAGAAAAAGACAAAAAATAAAGCAAAGCAACTGCCTATAGATGGATCATATTCAATTCTCATTAAAGCTAACTGGCTGGAGACAGTCTATGTCAAAATAAGAAGTAATGTTCAAATTCCGTGAGCTTACGTGGTATGATTTACTATAACAGTATTTTCAAGATAAGGTGAGCATGACCTTAAAAATCCAACAAAGCAATAGTTGACTCAGTCAATATGCAAGCTTTGCAAAATTCTTTTGCACATATGCCCTGGAATGGCCTTAATTTTTAGAACCGGCTTCTGCCATCTATAAAGGCAGAGACTTAAAGCTGTAGCTAAAAGGTCTGACAAACACAAATAAAAATCTATTCCATTGTTTCATGTTTGCTTGTTACAAAGGTAAATTCATGTTCTACCAAAATCATTTGTGAAACAACTCATTTATTCAGGCTAAAATTTTATAAGTAGACATAAATTCGAACATTTGTATTCCTGAAAAGTATCATGAAATTATATCAAACTTTTAAAAGGCTCACAGCATATCAGATATTTGGAATTTCTTGCTTAGTAAGACTTTGAAAGTAATTTGGATTTTCTTTATTCTTATTTAAATCCCCAGGACCTAGTATGTGAGTTGCACTTAAAAGGGAACTAACAATATTGTTGAACCTTTGAAAGACCAACTCAGATGTATTCAGCTTAAAATCAGGAAAAAAAGGCCAGGTTATTCTTAGGGCTCCATGCTACTATATTCCTCATCCTCACAATATCCCCTATTTGATTAACAGAAACAACTGCATTTAGATTTTACAGTCAGAACAAATGAAGCTATTGCTATTAATTATGAATATTCTGGACACTTCATTCAAGAGAAAAATGGATTTGATTACACACAAAGACACACACAGACATACAGACACACACACACACACACACATGTGTCGGGGTCTCTCCTCTGTGCTTCAACATCTCCGTTACTGTACTTAATTATCTGAATTTTATGTCTCAAGAAGGACCTGAATTCCTCTGTATTTCCAGCTCCTAGTAAAATACCACAATATAGAATATACTCAACACAGTTTTATAGAATGAAACAATGGATATTATAAGAGAGGAATTAGTAAGCTGATTATAGAATCCAAATGTGGCCCTAGCTATATTTCATCAGTTTATCTAAGAGTAAGATACTGAGAGATTGAGTTCCTACCATGTGCAAAGCTCTGTGCTAAGTTGTGATGTATAAGAAAGAGTTTGCACGCAATGATTTTATGTCATGAAAGAACATTTGTTGGAAACTGCACTTCCTGTCTGCTTTGAGGACTGTTCCAGAAATGTGATAGGTGATAGAATAGATATAGTCAATTCTGAGTCACTTTTTAATCATTGAATTTCAGAATCATCCACACTTTTCTTACTGAGTTTTCTAATTCTAGCCTCATGTAATAAAATTATGACAATTTTCCTCCATTTGGTGTCTATTTTTTTCCTAAATTGAATGCCTGGGTGGTGCTTTTGCAATTGCCACATTGTTAAGGTTTAGTGTGATTGTAGAATGTAAGGGGCAAAGCTGAGAAAATTTTCTGTATAATCTCTGTCAAATCTCAGATCTTCCTTTATTGTCTTTTTCTATGGAGGAAAGGACGCAGAAGAAAAAAAGAACTTTGAAAGACATACAGCTTTGTTCAGATTGGTCCCCTTCGAAGTTTTTGCAACTCCAGCTAATGATGAACTCGCTTGCATCAATTCTTTGCATTTTCTAAAGATATTGATATTTGCAAACAGAAATTAGCTTATTTTACCTTCTCAGGAATTAACTTTTTAAAAAGCCAGAATGATTTTTACCCAAATTCTTTGTGTGGCTTCACTAATGTATTCAAACTTATCTCTCGCCTATTGTATTCATTCTAAACTGGCTCCAGAAATATTTTATGACTTCATTAAACAAAGACATACTGCAGTTATTATCCTTCTATGTTATTGATATGAATGACCATGTTTACAAGTAAAGAAATGGCATTACTTTTAAAGTCATTTCAGTTAACTTTTTTCTAAGTATTTTACCCAGGACGTTGTTCATTCATTGTGAGTACTTACTCCTTTGATAACTCTGACTTAGACTTCGGCAGTCGTATCACCAACTTGTATCTTATAGGGACGGTTCCATTTTCATGGGAACTCAGTTGCTTCCTTCAGAAAGATAACAATAAAGATCACTGACAACACAGCAAGGCCAAAAATTCTGAGGTTAGAATATATTCTGTGTAGCATAGAGGACACCTTACCTGGAGAAGTTACAGCAATACAAGACCTAGGAGTACAGTATATCATTCCCTCTGTATAGCACCATGTGCAATTAAGAATCTATCACATGGATTTGGACAGAGAGGTGTGGAAATTAATCTTCCTTAACTGGGGGTTTGCTGGTAAACCAGCTCTCCAGAGGTTGAGGACTTGGGAGAGAGGAATGACAGAAGATCTGATTTCTAGAATTTGCCAGTTACCATGTTGTAAATACCCTACACACAAGCCTCCAAATTCAAGGTATCAATGTGATGTCACTGACTGTGCAGTTAGAAAGAGATGCAAAATCAGCTCTGCCCAAGCCCATTCGAGCCAGCTCTGGCACATACTGGACCTCTATAGGCTCATTCCAGCTCTAGGGCTCCCTAGGGTCGGCTCAGGCCTCTGCTGTGACTGCATCACATTTCAATCTCTCCCTCCCCTTCTACCTTCTTCCCTCAGAACAAGTGTTGCTCCTGAGAACATGCTCTGATAAACTTTGTGCATGGGTTATCTCAGTCTTAATGTCTGTTTTCCTAGGACCTGACCTATGACAAAGAGAAATAGACAGTTCATTATCATTGGAGCTAAGAGAGGAAAACTCTCTGTTCTCTCTCCTAAATCCATTAGCTAATTAGATCAACTATAACCTCTATTTGGTTTCCTAATAAGTCACAGAATTTATCTTGATAAATTAATAAATAGGAAACTCTTCTGTTCTTCCTCCTTTGTTCTGTCAGTCTTTATTCAAGTCTTTGGTTGCAGACAGACCACACACAAACCAGGTCAAATGTGGCCAGATGCTGACATTTGAGATTCACAGTGCAAATTTCTTTATTGTCACAAAAAAGGGTTATTACAAAACTGGGAAGACAATCTCATATTCAAATATTATTACTATCTTATTTGTCCTATTCTATCACTAAAATACTTCATAGCTAATAGTGTAGAGGCACACAAAATGAATGGATTCCTTAGCCATAAATGGCACTGGCAAAATTTCTTTTTGCCATGTGAAGCTAAAAAGAAGAGAAGATATTAATGAGATGAAATAGAATAATGTACCGGAGTAGCTATAATTCTTAGGCCTGGTAAATTGTAACTTAGATTAAAATGTAGGTGAAAAATTTTGAGTCTAGGCTATTTCCCCAGAAAAACATGACAATTTATGTATTCAGTTTTCAATTATCTACTCAAGGAGAAATAGCAATAATGGCAATTATCGAAAAGAGTAGATAGTGAACAAACTCATTTCTATTTGACTTTAAAATATTGTTTTGTATTCTAAAACCAACATTTGAATGTGGATGCACTTTATATTCTAGAAAGTTGCAATGCCTCTAACTTAAATACTGAAATTATACTTTAGAATCAGACTGAAGAAAGCAGCTTATATTTTTCATCTTGTCTTGTATAATATATTCTTGCTGTCTATATTTTTGCTGAGAATAGATGTCATTATGTCTTAGGATAATGTTAAGTTCATTCTAAAGCAGAAAAAATTTGCATCTATAAGCTTCCTAGTTCATAATTTCCCAGCACTGATGATAATTAAATATTTTGGTTCAACGAACACCCTGCTTTTCTGCCCTTGCTTTTTATTTAAAAGTATTTTGTATCAAAAAAATAAATAAACAAAATGAGTGGTCAAGGTAGGAGTTGTCTAAACAAGGTTTGAGATATTTGAACTGAAATATCTGCCTGTGGAAATTGAGTTGGCTATATATACATTTTCCACATGTATTTTGGCCTTGGTTTGATTATTTTTCATTCAGTAAATGCTAATATGTATATAACAAGACCTGGCTCATGTTAGCAGTCAGTGACTACCCATTTCCTTCATTCCTTCTTTCTTCCTTTTCACATTCAATAATGTTTTATATAAGATGCTTTATGTTAATGTTTCATGTATTTTAATAAATGTTTATATTTTATTCCACTCTTTCTTTGTATAGAAAATTCTATAAAAGTGAAAACTTTAAAAAAATATATGATAGGGTAAAACCTTCCAGGTTTTATTTTCTCAGTGTCAACATTCAATACATGTTTCAATTCCTAAAAGCTGCCTCTGTGGGAATTGGTTTATCAATATTAAGCAAATAATTTATTAAGAGCCATAGCATTTTAAAGGGTAAGAATGAGGGGATAAGAATGAGGGCTTCTGTAGACTGAAAATTTACCACATGCTCTCTCACCTCACTCTGCCCCAGTGGCTCATCCAGTCTTATTCTTAGTCATGTGGCACACTTCCATTCTAAAACAATACATTTTTACATAAAGCAAAAGATTATCAAGCATGCATTGTTTTTTATTCTTTGCTTTGGTGTTTCACTTGATAAGTATTTGGGATTTGACCAAAGTTGATTTTCTTTCCCTTTAAAGATCTAAATAGTATCTTCAGGTGAACACTGACAAGGCAGTGGAGAGGTAGGTTAAACAAATGGCCAAGAGACTTGATCTCCCAAGGTTATGATTTTCTCATTATTACAGTGAATATAATAATATAAAATGAAGAGGTTTGTGGTGATGATTATAGATAATAAATGTAAGTAAATTAGTGTATAGTAGTTACTCAAAAAATGTTGGCATTTTTTTACAAATACTAGCAAGCATTTTCTGAGTGCCTACCCTGGGCAAATACCATTCTAAGCACTTTATATGCTTTGATTCATTGAAACCTCAATACAACTTTTCAATTCTGGTACTGTTGTTATCACTATTTCACACATGGGATCTAAAGGGCTTAAGTCACAGTAAGCAGCCGAGTCAATATTTAAATCCATTCCATACACTTAACCACTATCTTCATATAAACAGAGCAGCATTTTAGCAAAAACCAGAACCAGCAAATAAGATTCAATGGGGCCTGCTCATGCCTCTGCCCATACCCCTCACTGTCACACTTCACATCAGACCACACTGCTTAAACACCATCCCAAACAAATGCCTGTAACCAGAGTACTATTTCCTGTGAGAGACCATTGTATGTCAGTGACTCAGCTTTTCATAATGTGAATGGTGAGAATAGAAAATTAGACCTCTCATTATGAAGTTTATATAAATACAGCTTGAGACCCAAGGATCAGGTCAACTGGAGGCAGCTTCTGGCTGGATTCCAATCTGTTATTTAAACAGATCTGATTGGATTCAGCCAGTCTTAGAGTGGTCATAGGTGAAAGTGAAGGTCTTAATTGAAAGAGAAGATACTCATGCCTAGAAACCCCAGCTCTACCATGAATGTGCTGACTGTCTTTGCCCAAGTGGCTCAAACCCTTTGGACCTTTTTTCATCATTTGGAAATTAAAGATGCTGCCCTAGATCATAAGTAAAAGCTGCCATCCATAGGCTAATCCTGACCCTCAGGTAGGCTTTCACACTAGCCTTGTTTGACCTGTATGAAGTTTTGTTTTGTTTAATTAAATTCTAAATATAAATTTAAAAGATTTCACATAAAAATCTGTATTTCTGTCTTCCCTCGAAAATCTGAAGTTGTGGCATTACTGAGCTTGTTGTTCCTTATGGCTTCAATGAAAACCATCCACTCAACCTAAGCAATGGCTGCCCCCTTCAGATGAGACATGTGCTCACTAGTTCACTACAGCCCCACTGTTCCCTATTGTCTCACTCCCTCATTTACCCTACTTGCCTGGTCTTGTAGGCATATGGGTTTGTAATCTTAGGACCAGCTCTGATCTTCATGTATTCATTTATTCATTCTCTTTTTCATTTGATCAACCTCCATTTAGCACTTACCCACATGCCATTCTATGTATTATACTCATAGACTAAATATGTCTTTTTTTAATGACAGAACACTGTCTTTATTTCTCAGAACCTGATTAATTTCCGTTGTTTCTAATATTTTCTCTCTTCTTGTTATCCACATAGGATTCTGCAGTAGCTTCTCCTGGCACGAGCCCCTACAAATTTTCTCATCAGACAGATTGAGACCACACTTTGTGCTCTCTGCACCTATAGTACAAAGAACATAGCAAGCTCGGTATAACAGGTAGGAGGAGAACATACTTACTCATCAATTATGTAGCCTGTCAGTGTGGGAAAATAACAGCAATTCTATAAAATCTGACATCTAAGGACTAATGAGTAGAGAGAATAGTTCTTTTTCTTTTATTAATGTTTACCTGCTATAGTATGTAAAATAATACTCTTGCCATAAAAGCCTTGTTTCTGAATGATACAGGAGAAAATAACATGATTGCTTACCAAAAATAAAGTCCTTTTTTAAAAGTCACATTTACAAATGTCTATGAAACCTTGACTGATTTTAGTGGTGGCCTCTTTTTAAGATGAAATATGGAACTAAGGACATGCCTTAGGTGACCTGAGACAATGCCTATTTAAAAATCCATTTCTCCAAGGCCATAGCTAATTGATTCTTGAATTTTCTTTGCTGAAATAACCTTGTCCCACAGGCAATTGTACTTCAATTAATTCTTATTTTGCTTGAAAATAATAGTGTTTCATATAGAAAATGATGGTATAGTTATAAAGAAGTGTCAAGTATAACAATTAATCATTAAAATGTTTTTGTTTCAAATGATAAAAGGCAAAACAAATACCCAGAATATTCCTTTATACACTTACTTTTTGCCCTTAATAGTGTGATATGTTTAAAAAATGATTGCAGCCTCCCCGTTTTGTCATTCAGGGGGGAAAAAAGCATTACACTGGCAAGAAGAGACTTGAATCCAACTTTTATCTTTCCCACTATCACCTCTGTGATTTGAGTCAATAATTTAATCTCTTTAAAGTTTTTGTCCATAAAAAAGACAGTTATCTGAGAGTGCCTTCTAAATACCAGGCTCATTTGACAATGAAGTACGTCTGTTAGTGGATAGTGAGACGGTAGCTCTGAGCTAATTTCCTGCAAGCTAATTTTCTAAAAGCAAATTCAATAAAATGCCAATTCACCAAATTTCCTTCTCCTTCTCATTTATTACAAAGTTTACAATGGTTTGCATTGGGATATTTTGGGTTTTACCACCTTTGGAGGTTTCTGTGAGGTTTTAGTTGATAGTTTTCCAATTTGCTTCATAACAGTATTTGAAGAAATACCCACTTTGTCTTTGCCTTAGCTCCTGCCATTGTGCTGAGAGAGGATCCTCTGATAAGGAGTGATGAAGACACGTCAGCACATAGCCGGAAAAGACTTAGACAGAGAGACATGAGATTATAGCCATAAGGATTCTCCAAATTCTAGACAAATATATTCAGTATTTAAATACATTAGGTAGATCAGTTTTGAGAACTGTTTCATAGAATTAGCCTGCTGACGTGATTCTTCCTCTTAGAGATCTTATTTTATAGTTCAATAGTGGAATTGACTAAAAACAAAACAGAAAATAAATAATGCAGTTACAAATTAATAAACACTATGAACAATACAAAAGCTGTGCTAAGGCAGGGAAGAGCTAGAAGCTGCTTCATAAAGGGTGGTCAGGGGAGGTGTGAGAGTCACAGAGCTGTTTCCATTCTCTTCCTTTCCCAGGCATGTGATAGGACTGCATTGCCCTAGTCTCCCTGAGGTTTCATGGGGTCAAGGGATTTGGTCAAGCCCATGAGTTGTACTTTGAAACACGTGTCATTTTCATGCCGGAGCATTTAATTGCCGTTGTCTAGCTCCCTTTCCCTGTGGCATTCTGACGTCGTGTGGTTCAAGATGTGGTTGCTCGCTTAGCCCAGAACTTGCGTGACTTCAAAAAACGGAGACCCCTCAGCCAACCCACCCTGGGCATGTAGCGTGAACAAACAACAAATTTTCATTGTCTTAAGCCACTGAGATATGGAAGCTGTTTGTTAATACAGCTTAATGGAGACAATCTTGACTATTACAAGAGGAATCTCTGACGAGGCAAAAGGATGATTTATAAAGGCTTTAAGACAAGAGGCATTGAACTTGGCTAGTTTACAGAACTGAAAGAAGGTCAATACAGCTAGATTACAGTAAATCATGGAAAAATAGCAAATATTCTTTAGAGTTCCTTCTACTCTCTCAATTTTTTCCTGTTTTGGCTCCTAGGCTGTTCTGATGTTTATATTCCTGGCAATGCTTTAAGAGATTTAGTAGCTTGACTCTAAATGCCTTTGATTTATTTACACAAATCAAACTCTCATATTTTATCTTTTGCCTCTGGAATATGATTGTTTTTTTATCAAGAACTTTGCATGTGGGCTATTGATATGATAATGTAATCCTAATGCCTTCTCAGGAGCTTGAGGGCTTCTATCTTTTCAGTCAATATGGTGATGTACTTGAATGTATAGGCCATTCATAGCTGAGCTGAGACTTGGGATGAGCAACAATTTTGCATTTTGAAATGGAATAATATGTAATATTGTGTAATTTTTAAGCTCGCAACTTTTCATATTAATTTCTAATATTTTGCAGCAGACTCTAGGGAAAAGCCCAAACTTTTATGGGACTCTTCATAGCCCTTTTAATGTATATGTAGGAGAGTTCATCTTTTGTACTGAAGATCTTGCTTGAAAACAAAACGAGAACCACCTAGCAAAAATCAAATTGCATAAGATACAGTTTATCTTCTTTGGAAGAAAGGAACAGCTGAGTCAGCCTTCCTTGGATTTGCCAACTAAGATATTTCTTTATCCTTGACACTGCTCAGATAGAGCCACTGATGTTATAACTTGCCTTTATTGAAGTTGGTAGACTTAGAGGAAATACATCCATTCGATATTACAGTCATTTTTGTAGAGTTCTTAAAGTCTTAAGGATTTTTATTGAGGTGAATGAAATCCTGCTTTACAAAAGAAAGTAGGAGAGAGAAGGGAAATGGATCTAAAATTTTAAAAATAGGTCTTTAATATAGTCCAGGCTCAGTACTAAGTGCTTTCATATGTATTATTATCTCCATTCAGAGGAAGCAGCTCAGAGGGGTTATGATCAGCCAGCCAATGAGTGTCAGACTAAGGGAGGGACAGAGTTCTTCTTCCTCTAAAGACTCTGTTCTTTCTTCTTTAGCACTTTGACTAGAGTGTAAAATTTCACTATACCATCACCACAGTCAAATCTAAAATGGCTAGGCCCTACATTTCTAAAACCTCCAGGGCTGTCCTCTGAAAGAATACGAGATCACTCTGGACTTATTACATACCTAGATTCAGAAGAGCCTCTAAACAGAGCTGGTTGTAAAAGCTGTGCTCTGCTAATTGTATTCATTCCTTTGTTCAGCCCCATCCTATATAATTAGCACAGTCTTGAAAATAGAAGTTTTCCATGACATTAAAATTCTTACACAGCACACCCTCTAATTATTTCATATCTTCACATTAGAGACAAAGATACTCATGATAGAGGGGGTAATTCTGTTTGTTATTTAATTACTTATAGAAGGAGTTCAAGAAAACCAGGAAAAAGAGATTATTGAAATAATTTCAACTCGAAGCTGAGATATGTACGCATAGACTAAGGCACAAGCATACATTTTTTTTCTCACACTCTTACTTCCCCCTGACTTCAGACCTCACCATTTTGGGTACTGGTCTCGGTTACACTAGGATCTCTTTCTATCAAGGACTTACATATCCATGAAGATCTACTAAAAATCCCCTCCTCCAAAAGCCTTTCCAAATGTCCACTGTTGAAATCAAGCTCCATCTTCCCATATCCCAGGGCACTTTGTACTAATCTTATAGCATCTCTCTGCTTTGTATTACGGGCATGGGAGGTAGGACAGAGATGGATGGTGACTCACTCAAATATGTTTTCTCTCTTTTCTTCCTGGGCATATAACTAAACAGCATTTCCTTGCTCTCCTTAGAGTTGGGTGTGACCACGTGATGAATTTGTAGCAATGGAATATGAGTGGAAGTGATGTGCTTTATTTGAGGAGCAAGATTTTTAGGAAGTAGGCGTGCCTTCTCCATGCTTGCTCTCCCTTACTGCCGTCTGGGTGAGAGAACTCTGAGGCCCTCAGGGATGGAGGGAGCCTGGGCTCCTGAATCATCAGGTAGCAAGTTGTCTGGTCAAGTGGAAACACCCCCGTTAGGTTGTTACACCAATGAGAAATAACTATTTATTTTGTAAACCCAGAAATTTAGAGTTTATTTGTTATAGCTGCTTGTATGAACTTATCTAACACAGCGCATGTATATTTGGAAGTGGGTGTCTGTATGTGTGTGACTCCCTCTATTTTAGAAGCCTCAGAAGAACTGGTACAAAAAAAAAAATCATCCTTCACTGTGAGCAAAATTAAACAATTGCTGCCTCATTTGGAAATGGAGCAGATGGTCATCAAAATGAGAAGTGGAGGGTACTCTACAACATCTCTAGTATTGAAGATGCCATTTTTCATTTGCAAGCAACTGTCTAGAATTTGTCATTAATCTTATAGGCAACTAATTCAGAGTAGAGAATAAAAGGGATACCCAGTTAGTTTCAATATTAAAACGTGTCCTGTTTCACTACTAATTCAATCATTATTTCAATCAACAAGTAGGTATTAAACACATTCCATGTGCCAGGCTGTCCTCTAACAGTGCTGATCAATAACACTTTTGGTTCCAGCTCACTCCAAGTACACATTCCAATGGGAGAGTTAAATATCCAACAAGTCATCATAATACTGAATATGCACTTAGCTTTCCACCCAGGTTCTCAATGTTCCTTATCTGTAAAAGAGAATAATATTACATACTTCTCAGATTTTGTCATAATTTTAGTTAGGTAATATTTAAATATAATGACTATAAAATATTTAGTACTGTACTTGACACTTGAACTTGATAAGCATTCAGTAAATCTTAGCTATTATTATTCATATTAATTTAGAAAAAATATTGTAAGATTGTATAATAAAGGAATCTAACTAGACTGAGGGAGGGATGTATGCGACACAACAGCTTCCCCCTTGAAGCGACTCCTGATGTGAAAGTTGAGAGGTTGAGACTAAAGCTCTGCATTTAAAAATAAAAACAACATGTGCAAAGGACCAGTGATGTGAGGAAGCATTTTCAAGGAACTGAATCAAAAGTAAGGTTAGATGGAGGATAGAGAACAAGGAGGAAATTACTGCAGGATGAGCCCATGCGGAGCCTTGAGAACCACCAAGTAGTTGAGCCTTCTTCCTGAGCACAATAGAAAGCCATTGAATGATTTCAAACAAGTAGTGACACAGAACAATATGATCAACTTTATTTTTTACAAACATCACTGTTACTGGAGTGCAAAGAGAAAAGATTAAAGGAGAAACAGAGAATGGGCAGCTAGACCACTTGAACAGTTACCATAGGATTCAAGATAAGAAATATCCATAGGTTGAGTAAGGCGGTAGTAATGGAGATAGAAGTAAAAAGATATCAGAAATTTCTGAAGTGACACTGGGAGGACATGGTGATGGATTAAGTAGGGAGATAAGGGAGAGACATCATTTAGGAATGGTTCCTGGTCTTTCAGATAGATACAAGTATATTTTACAAAGCTATAGAACCATGAAAGAGAATCAAGGTTGCAAGATCATGAATTTACTTTTGTACATGCTGCATTCAGGTGCCTCTCAGATATCCAAGAACACATGCTAAGTACACAGTTGAATACATAGGTCTGGAGCTCCATAGATACATCTGAGCTAGAATATAAATGTAAGAGTCATTGATATATAGATAGTAACTGAGCCCATGGACAGGAAAAATTTATTTAGAAAATAAACAGAACTTAAACTGAGAAGAAAAAAGGGTCTCGTTCCTAACTTTGAGAAACATGTTACTTAGCAAAGGAGGCTGTATTAATCGGGGCTCTCAAGACAAACAGAACCAATAGGATGTGTGTATAAGAAGAGTTTTATTTTAGGGAATGGCTCACACAGTTGTGGAGGCCTAGCAAGTCCCAAAGCTGATAGGGGAGGTTAGCAGGCTGGAGACTCAGGAAGGAGTTGCAGCTGGAGTTCAAAGACAGTCTGCTGGAGAATCCCCTCTTGCTCGGGAAAGATCAGCCTTTTCTTCTACTCAGGACTTTATCTAATTGGATGAGGCCCATCCACATTATGGGTAGCAAACTGCTTTACTCAAGGTCCACTGATTTAAATATAAATCTCATTTAAACAGACCATCACAGAAATATCTAGAATAATGTTTGACCAAATATCTGGGCACTCTGGCCCATCTTTTGACCCATAAAGTTAACCATCACAAAGACATAAAAGGAGAATCAGAAATAGTGACTGTTTCCCAGGCACTGTACTAGGTACTGGGAATACAATCTGTATCATAGTTTACGGTGTGAGCCTGGGAGTTGGACAGCTTGGGTTTGGATCTTAGCTTTACCATTTACACTTACCCTGGGATCTTAGATAGATGTGCAACGACTTCATGCCTCACCTTTAAAATGGGCATATGATTACCTATCTCCAATAATTGTAAAAACTAAATTAGTTAATCATTATAAAGGGCTTAGAAAACTGACTGAACACAGTACGTGCTTAATAAATGTTCTCCCTTACTTTTAAGACAGAAACGGTCCTTTTCATCACAGAGTTACAGTGTGCTGAAAAGCATCACGAGCTGACAGCAAGGACAAGGAAGGCAAAGAAGTGCCCACCCTCATCTTAGATGAGGCCCAATCTATAGAGGGAGCAGACAGCTGTCCACCTGCAGTGATTTAGGGAATACTGAAACTTACCGTCCTTCTCCTCCATTAGAGATACCTGCCATGTGAATGGCTTGTGACACTTGTGAAGTAAAAGCCTCCTTCCCTCTTTTCTGATAAGGCCCTGAAGGATTCCCTGGTAAAATACAAATGTTACCTAATGGACTACTATATCAGCCTCCAGTAGCTCATGTGAATTCTTTTTCAGATAAACTGTTCGATTCTGATAGAACAAGGCCCTCATCACTTTGAAATGTAACACAGGACCAATGAGGCTGCTGGTAGCTAAGAAGTAGTTGGGGGAGAAAGAAGAAGCTAGATGGGAAGGAAAGAGGAGGGAAAGAACAAAGAATGTGTCAAGGAAAGCCAGAGGACAGCAGAGAGACCCTCCCGGTACCCATACCTGGGTTTCCCCTGATGTTCACATTCCTCCAAGCCTCATGCCCAGTCACGCCTGGGGCCCCCTGAAATATTTTTCCTAATTCTTTTATCTATTTGTTTGTTTTAAATAAACATTAATTTTCAGGGATTTTTTTTTTTTTAATTTTTCCCTACTATGAGCCAAAGTAGTTTTTGTCAAGAGATAGGCTGACAATGGAAGACAATTCTCTTGCTAATTCTGTGTTAAAATATTCAGAGTACACCATAGATAATTGTTGCTCATAGCATATTTTTTTCATTTTCACTTCTGTAAGGGGATCCACTCCTTTTCTCTGCCCTACCCAGGCAGTTGTTCAGAAAGTGTACTACCCTTCACTCTGGCCCCTGTAATAACTGGAGAATTCATGATTGTGCATTTGCTCCTCCATCTTTGTCCTGGGCTTGAGCACAGGATTCTGTGCAATAGCACTTGGATTCACTCCCTAATCTCTTTAGACTTTGCTAAGGTGTTTGATGAATTAGCCATGTTGTTTTATTTTTCTTTTTAAGTGAAACACTGAAAGATTTTGGAGCACGGGGAATTCAGAGCTAAGTGTTCAAATGTTTTCCCTCTGCTTTGTTCTCTTAGTCCTGCAAGCTGAGGCATTAATTTAGGCTTTTTTTTTTTTT
>NW_006442484.1:39707548-39752406 GCF_000325575.1 Pteropus alecto
ATTTTTGTCTTTTTTTTTTTTTTTTTTTTTTTTTTTTTTAGATAGAGATTGGGGCCATGCAGTTTTCCGCCAGTTGGGCTTTTCACGATATTCTTCAGTTGGGCAGAGTAGTAAGTCCCATCTGCCTCAGTGTCCTTGGTCACACAGGTGGAGTTGGGTCTTGTCTCTTGACATTCTCCCACTTTGCCCTACGGGACTCACAGCACAGCCTCTCCTGCCTGAAAACCCGCACCCAGAAAGATTTCCCCTGGGGCCTCCAGAGCCCTGGGGAAAGGAACTGATGGGAAGGGCAGGAGCCAATGTCCTTTGGTCTCTGACGGACCTCTTCCAGGATAACTCCCCAAGCAGCTGAGGCAAAGCCAAGGAAGAGAAGAGACAGGAGATACTGGAGCAGACTCAAGCCGCTGTGTTCTAGCTCAGTGGCCTGTTGCCTCTCTAGGCCCCTAGGGTGGTTTCTGAATCCCAAATCCTCAAGGAAACTGACTAGGAGACACTCTATCAGGGTTAGGGTGAGGGTAAGAGGATGAGGCTCAGAGGAAAGGATGGGGGAAGAGTCAGGGATGCCTATAGCACACATAATATTAGTCAAGAAAACACATAGTTTTATACTATGGTCTCCTCTATGCTAAAACAATCAGGCTTCATGTTTAGAGGCATAGCTCCAGGCCTCAAGAATGTGACAGAAACATACAAATGTCAAGATTGAGACACCAGTACAAATTGTGCATCTTCCCCATACCAGGTGCCTCACAGGTCATCTCATTTATTGCTAAAAACAGTCCCGCAAGTAGGCATTTACACATTCACTTGACAGTTGAAACGAGGCTCCAGAGCGTGAGGTACCCAGAACAAGGCAGGTGCCAGTTACAGTAAGCAAGATATAGAATGAGCAGTTCATCAAAAAGAACAAAACAAAAGGTAATTGGCTTCTCTCCGAGAGGCTGAGCACATAGTCAGCTGGGAGTCTGAGAAGATCCTCAGCCACTGTGTTACTTGGACCTGGGTGAGACTGAATGAGCTGTGGCAGTGGAGAGCTGAGGAGTCAGAAGCCAAGCATGTTCTCCGCAAATAACGCTCACCCTGCTCTTTCTCTGGCCGTGGACGTTGCGGTTCCTCTTCACTGCATGGCTGCTGCCCAGGAGTTTGCTTTTCTGATTCTGTGTTTGTTTATGGCCTTGGATGCTCTATAACTAAAGTCCTTCCCCAGCTGTGCCTCAGCCGCTAACAGGCTGGAATGGAAACCAGAATCTTACACAATTCTTAGTTTAGAAAAATAAAGAAAGAGAGAAGTCTCCAAGGGTGAAAGCTGGGTTTCAGGTGGGCCACATCACAGTTCTCTTTCTTGGGACTTAGTGGCAGGTATTCCCAATGGATTTTACCGAGCCCTGGAGAGACAGCACAGAGGGATGTTAAAGCACAGAAAGAACTTCTCCAGGCAGCAAACCTGTCACAACCCAGAGTTGTTAGTCCCTCCCTTACCCACCTAGGGTATTTTGTTTTTAGTGCTCTTAACAGACAGACTTTATGATTAAGTAAAGGCTTATTTCCCAGTCTCCTCAACAAATATTTGTTCAGCTGTATGCAAGACCCTGTACTTTCTCATCAGGCTGTGACATGTCAAATACGCCTTTGACTCTCTAGTACCCAGCCCAGAGCTGGAAAGTAGTGGGTGCTCTGTAGATATTGGTCAAAAGAATTAGGACAAACCATATAGTTCCAGGATTTGTAAAATGCCCTACAATATGAAATGGTCAACAAATTCTCCTTCACTAGTAAAGTCTACCTGTTATCCCACAAATAGCTTCTCATATCTTTCCTAATAGCACAAAATATCCCTCGGACCTTAGTGAAGTAAGTCTAGCATATGGTGAACTGCCCTATGAATTAATGAACACTGCCTTGTTGAAAAATGTTCTATGGGCATTTGAAATGGCCAGAAATATAATAGGCAGGTGTCATATAGTTTATGAGAAAGCTACATTAACAGTTCCTGATATTTTTCCTGCCATAATCCACATAAGAGATAAATTTCTCATGGGTCACAGGCTCCCAAAGAGTTAGCTAAGCCAAGCCCCTTTCTTTGTTTCTCAAGAAAGTCAGTCAGAAGGCAAATGAGTAAAATCAGGGTTTAACAAGGATAAACTGCGCTAATTAAAAACTGCAACTCAATAGTAGATAGCCTTATTGAGTGTTTTTTATGTGCTAAGCATTGTACCACGAGCTTTGCACATATGATCCCATTAGGGCTGCGAACAGCCCTGTGTGGTTGATTCTAGGATTTTCATCTCACAAATTAGGAAACAAAAGCCTGTAGAGATTACAGAATGTTTCCAAGACCAGTACATGTCTAGGACTAGAGTCCAGTCTTTACATTTATACCCTCCTGTCTCCAAAATCATCATATTCAAATTTTATTACTTGGTGACCATTATTATAAATTTACTGACATCCCTCACAACTGACTGCCACAAGCCATATGTTATAACATAGAGAACCAAGAAAACAGTGCTGCCTCTATCTAAATTAGATTTTGCTCAGTGGTCGAATGCAATTTTCCTATATTTATGTGAATCATTTTGGGTTTTAAAAAGCAATAAGGTAATAATCATCTTATTGAGAGTATGTTATGTTCCACTTGCTATGGCAGACATTTCACAAAAATTATTTCTAATATTAATTACTATTTTTAATTATTTCTAACATATTAACTTATTTTTATTACATCAATTAATATATTTCTAATATAACAGACATACAAACTGTTTTATATAAAGTTGGAGCAGGATAGAAAAGCCTAGTCTTACCCCACTTATTAGTTTTATTTTTAGGCTCCAGGGGCTTCTATTTTTCTTTCCCCATTCTTTGCAAGTTTCATTTGATGCCTTTCCTCCTCCTCTGTTGGTTTCCTTCTCCACCAGCCTCTTCTCTACCTCTCCCCTCAACTGATGCATTGGCTACCTAATTCAAGGATCCTAATGAGAGTCTGGGAGAATAGTCCTCAGATATGTAGGAGGAAGATGAGAGAAAACATAATAGGAATTATTAGAAAGAGAAGCCGTAGGAGCATAAATGTTCCAAAGAGGAATGCAAATCCCAAATAGGATTAATAAAGGAAAAAGGAGAGTGGGGTGATAGGTAAGTAGGGAGAGAGCATCGTGCGCCAGCTGGGTCTTCCAGATGAGAAAATAGAAAAGACAGAAGAAGCTACAAGCTACCACAGTCTTTTGGGAGGAAAGGAAAAGGAAAGAAATCTAGAGAGCACTATTGATATTTTACAAAGGAGAGCCACGCAGAAAGAGAAAAGGCAGCCCTTCCCAGCGAAGCTCTGACATTTGTGTGTGAGTCCCAGTGACAGACAACCAGATCATCGCTCTCATTCTAGCCAAACAGCACCTGTGTCTGGAAGCCAAGCTCCAGGGAAATGCCTTCAAAGACTAAGTGAATTCTCTCAAGCTCTTGCCACCTGAGCAGTCCTTGGAATGACAAGGCCTTTTTCACAGACCAGGAACAGGGGTCAGCAATGGGCACGCTGTTGGGCAGATCTGGATGAGGAAAGACATTACATTAGGGTGAGATAGCATAGAGATCAATTTGTGCTAAAAAATAATGATGATAAAGACGTCAGAAAGGAAGAGGAATGAAAGGAAAGTCAGAAAAAAAAATGAGGACCTGTGCAAGTTATTCCAAGCCTTCAGCAAAATGCTATTGAGATTTCAACTGAGTTTGTAAATTCTTTTATTTCAAACCTGCTCATAATTTTAAACCATCAATATCAGTATGAGCAGATTGTTCTACATGTTTGAAGATGATGACGCTACTAGTGGTGATTATCCTGGATATATATGGATTTAATTGAAAAACATGTGCTTGTCTAGCAGTCTCATGTCATACAAAGAATTGATTTCAAACTGTAGCTATTTGAAAATATATACTAACAAAACCAAGAGTTTGATTTAAAAATAAACAAACACTTCTTAACCTGTATTTTCACAAACAAGTGATTCAATTGCTTTGATTTAAAATTAACAAAAAGTTAGTCAGTTTGTTTAAAAACACAAGCACCATCAATCGATTTGTTGCCTGAACTATTTGCTTGAAGAAGCATCGTGGTGTGATAAGTGACTTGGGAGTCAGGCAGCCTGGGTTCGGGCTCCACTATACACCCACTGTGAGAACCTGGGTGACCTTTGAGCCTCAGGACACAAAAACCTACGTCCTGGATTTCAGTGATAATCAAGTGAGATAACGTAGATAGAAATAAGTTTGTACACTGAAAAGTTCTCTATAAAATTCAGTCATTACTATCAACAATTGTCACATAACCCAAAGCCAAGTATTTGTCAACACTTTAAAATTCTGATACTATATTTGATACATTTACTCATGGGAACTCTCCCATATTTGAGAACTTCTGTCCCTCTCTTGTCTGAATTATAGTTTCTAATAGTTTTCAACAGTGCCCTCTATTACCAATGTCATTCAGCACTACTGAAGATAATAAGCCTGACTACTGCTATAGTTAATAGAAATTCTCCCTTAAATGAGGTGCATCTGCTGTGACATCTGTTTAAAACCCATGGAGAAGATTCAATGTTCACAAGCAAATTGAGTAATTACTATGTAATTACACTATAATTTGTATAGTCATTGATTTGCTTTCAAAATTCATATCTTTTGAATATACTAAATATGAAAACCACCTGGGTTCTTCCAAAATGTGTATGTTCTTAAAATGGTCAATATAGGGACTTGAGCTAAACACCTGTGACCAAAAATAATTATTTTCTCTAGAAGAGAGAAAATTTTAGAGTGGGAAGAAATGGAAGTGTGGAACAGAGATGATAATTGAGTGAGCAAGAAAGGGGAGGATATTTTGAAGGCAGATTATCTAAGTGCTTTCTCAGTCATTTCATAAAACCTGTGAAATTGCTAAATATCACTGGTAAGAGAAAACACAGGAGGAAGAGAGATCAGAGAAGCAGGATTTCACCCATTCCAAAAAAAGCCCATCATTGGTGATAGCTATTTAGGTGTTGGGAAACTGTACCAAAGGTAGAAAGTAGCAGAAATAATGATTCAAGCGATAGTATCTAATAGTACTTTATAATCACGCAGATTTACAGCTGTAAATACTGCGATGCCTAATACTTCGCTAAATGGTTGCAAAACATAGCTCCATGGTGCTTCCTCTAAATCCATTTTTAAAAAGCCAATCCACCTATTATATTAATGAGTATATAATGCATACATGAGTAGATATTTGGAGCAACACAAGAATATAAACAAACAAGGCAGCAGCAGAGGATAGTGGAAGGAAGGCTGACTTTGAGCCTGGCTGACACGAGTTTGAATCCTACCTCTCCTGAATAGTTTTTGGGTTGAG
The DNA here is from genome assembly GCF_000325575.1 of Pteropus alecto. Classification (NCBI taxonomy): domain Eukaryota; kingdom Metazoa; phylum Chordata; class Mammalia; order Chiroptera; family Pteropodidae; genus Pteropus; species Pteropus alecto. The sequence continues at coordinate 39,712,932 of NW_006442484.1, forward strand.
CCAATAAAGCTACTGATGGTCAACCATATTTAAGCTACATAAATGGCAATTTTATGTTGTTCAAGAAAATGAATTGGAAAAGTCTCTTAAATACTCTGGGCCTCAGTTTCCTCATTGCTAAAAAGGAGGATGATTATTTGAGAATTAGAGAAAATGTTTATAATAGATGTTTATATAAATGTTTAGAAACTGTTTATGGTAGAAGGGATGTAGAAACCTTCTACCGTTGGTCCCCCCAGAGAATGCACTAAACAACACCGTTGCTTTACAGATGGGAATGGGGACAAAGATAGGACAATGTTGTATAAGTCAAAGCCGTGGGAGTCCCCCTCTGACCACTGTATATTTAAAAATACAAATTTCACTAAACATTTAACATTAGGAGCTTTATTAAAATGAGAGGACCCACATGTTAAAACAAAGGCATTTGCTGCTGCATAAACATGCAAACAGATATATGTCCAGTCTCTAAAACCAAAATTCTATGATGAACACCCACCTTCAACAAACAGCCTATTAAACTGAGTTACACTGCAATTATATTAACAACCAATGGTTCAATTTTAACAGTACAGGACTTTCCAAACATATACGTTCTTCCACAGTCTTCAAAAGGTAAGTCCTATTTAGCAGTGGGATGCAACTTTAAGAAATGAAATTAAAATAATGCACCCCAAATCAGCTGGTCACATTTACATCAGTGCCTTTGCTTTGCAGGAAGAGCAGCTGCATTCAGCAGCAAGAGGGGAAGAGCCAGTGCCATTAGTCAGTTTGCTAGTTGGAAAGAAACAAGTTCAATGGAGCAGAAAGGTCCCTGCCTCTGTGGAGTTGATGGAGAAAAGGAATGTGATTGGTTTCTTAAGGGGCAAGCAGAGGGGTGATGCATAATTTCGCCTCCCCTCACTAAACATGCCTGTCTATCAGAGTTGAACCAACACCTTAGATTACACATTATGCAAATGACAGTGGCAATTTGGCACTTAATGCAGTCTTTCTGCCAGAAATTAGATTCCCTCCCACTGTGGTGTGTAAAAAATGAAAATAAACTGTCTCCCTTTCCTTTGTTGTCTTCCTTGTCCTTGAAATATACTTCCTCCAAGCCCACAGCTCAGAGGTTAAGCTATATGGCAGATGGCCATGTCTTCTTATAGAGGTCATGAGCTCAAAATTTCCAGACTAGGAAATTAATTTGACAAAAACAAAAATAGAGGCAGCAGTGACTCTTGTGGATTATACTGTGAGGATCTCAAGGAAATTCAGTTCCTTAAATGAAATTTAAAGATACTGCTGTGTCATGCTAATGAGTCAGATGAAAACCACTATCCAGAGGAAACTGTTTCCTGATTTGCTCATTGAAAGTGACACTGGACAACATTGGGACCAACTATGTATGATATAAATTCATCTTTTCTCCCACCATTGAAATGAGCATGTCTTAATATGGGGAAAGGAAAGCTAAAAGTTACTGATCTATCTTCATATAAGTACTACGAAAAAGAATTGATTTGACTCCCACCAAATCCCAGAGTAAACTGGAAGGTACGTGCTGAAATTATAGGAATATAGCTAGTGTATAGATGAAAAATGTCATTTTTAAGTGAATATGATCAGGTCCTAGTACAAATTGCCAAGGAAATCCTGGGAACTCCCTTCCTGTAGTTTCTAAGATACATTTATATCTAAGATGTTGTGATTTATCCCTGGAGTAGATGATTGTCTGAAGTCATCTTTTAAGAATACTTCTAACATTAAAACTTAGAATGTAAGGATGAAATCAGACTTTTTAACAAAAACAAACTCAATCTTGGACTTCTATATCAGTGAAGAAATAAACTTTATTGTAGAGTTGATTATTATCTAAAAAGAGAATTTTCCTGGGCAAAATAGGGTCTCCATTTCAAAAAGACTCTCTGACACAAATGAGAACTCAAAAATAAAGAGAATCAGGCCAGGGCAATGGAGTTCTTGGGAGTCCTAGGATCTTTATATCTACTCAGACGAAAAAGAACCTTCATTTTGTATCATGAAGACTTAATGCATGTAACCATCTTCTGTATAAACACGTGCCCACAGTAAAAAACTTAAGCTTGAAGTTAATAAAGAGATGGCACCCAAATGGAGCCCAGATTTTTCTTTGTAAAAAGTCAGCCCTATCTGAATAATGGTATCCTTAGTGTATGTCCTTTGTAAGGGTATAATGTGGGAAGATGGAGAAAGACCAGCTTACACTGGCTTGTCTATCCTTGAAAGGCATGGTGTGGTCTCTTTTCCAGAAGATAACAAGTCTCTTAATAGATTCAGAGACCCAAGTTCTAGCTTTATATTCTACTGGTTCTTTTACTTTGGTTATACAGGGTTAATCTTTGCATAGACTTTCTCCTTACAAACTGTAGTAAAGTTTCTAAATTAATTGTGCTTATAAACACATCAAAATCCTAAGAAGCTATGCCATTGCCTTACATATTGCCATTTATTTCACTGAGAATGACAAATCGATAAACAAACCTGTGTGATACTCAGAACCTCTTTGAACAGCTTTTTTAAAAAGCTACTGCAGAGCAATCTCCTCCATCCATTGTTAAAACACAGTATGGATCCAGTCAAGTTTTTCACCCTTAAGACAAGAAGGTTGACTTTTGTGGTTCATTCACATATGACATTTAATCATTGTGAGCCACTCTGTCTGAAAGGAGACCAAATATTTGAGATAGTACCTTTCTATGCCTTTTTAGGATAATAAAGACAGTGTAATTAAACCTTCAATTTGGCATATTCTCCAGAGACGCTGAGATTATATGAATACTCTTTTACATTCTCCAATAAGCAATATGTATGGCCATAGTGACATTGCCATACTTACCTGAGCAGCCTTTGCAAAATGTGCAAATGAAACGTATCAGCCATCTAATGAAGAGCGAAGGTCTTCTCCAAGCTCCCTCTTTTCTGAACAGAGGGTGAAAAGCAATACCAGGCTGTGTTTTAGCCAGCAGCCACCGAAGCCATGTTTCTAATTAAGCAAGTAAAATGCCCCAGACACAAATACAAGAAATCTGAATGGTTACTGTGAATACAGACTTTTAAATTCTGTAATTGCTGCTCAGAGAATATCTCGGGAAGAAGGAAAAATATGGTAAACCACAGGAAATAAGGATGGAAGGCTAATCTATTTAAGTTATTTTCCCTACCATAATGTATTTCCTTTAAAATATAATTGTCCTTTTTTTTTTTTTTTTTTTGGTCGTTTTGCTTAATCAAACACCAGAAACTATTACCTTGACTTGTTCCAGGTTTTTAAACATATTGAATAAATGTGGTTTGGTGTTAAATGTTAAAGAACCTGAAAAAGAAAACCCAAATGAATTAAAATTTATTCCCTAAACTAAGCTTTATAAAGATACATATTATTACAAAAGTTACTCTCTACAGAGAATAGTAGGGACTTATTTTATCACCTCTTCTTCTAGACAATAAAAGCCAATGGTCAAAACAAAACAAAAACACTTGAGATCTCTCCAGTGCCCATGCCATGTAACTCTAGCAAGTTCTCCCTACATCTGTCTGTACTGAGCAATAAATCTTTACAACAGCTATACATCCTTTATGGCATTTATATCAACACTTACAACATTATATTTAATTAAACTGCAGGTGACTACTCTCTACACTTCAACTCCTTAGAGGACAGTATGTTATTCAGCATTCTATCCCCAGAAACTAACATAGTACCTGCACATAGTAGAGACAATAATTGCATCCTTATTGATAATAAATCATATTAAAATTTTTAAATGTAGTTATAATTTTCTTTAAATATTAAAATAAATAATAGTAGTATATATTAATCAGTAACATGCCAAAACAGCTTTCCTGATATTTCTTTCATGTCCTTTTCATGAATGTGAAGTAGGCACATTTTTTCTGTCTTCTGGCTGAGGAAATGATTGCGGAACAGGGATACAACTAGCAAATGGCTCAAGTTGTCTGTCTACCTGACAGACAATACTGACTCCTGGTAGAAGTCCTTTAACAAAGGCTTTTCAGAGTTACTGTCAATATACAAAATCCTGGGAATTAAAACATAAAAGTTTGTAGCTGCAAATTTTCATAAACATTTTATTCAGAGGTAGTCGAGGTATTTCCAGTCCAATTTGACTTCCTTTATATGAAATATTACTTCAAGGTCCATTACAGTTAGAGAAACTAGGATAAAAGGCAGTATCTTATCCTCACAAGACAACATGCCGGGAGGAGAGCTTCATTTAGACCAGGGAAATCCAGCCCTCCAAACTCCCTCATGTCACAACTGACCAGATGCCCAGAACGTCTATGGTGAATCTCCAGATCAGATTCATCAGCACTTGGCAGTCAGCTCAAATCATTATTGGAGTTGGCTCATCAAACAGACTACCAGAATGTGCTGATTTCCGCCTCTTAATAACTGCCCCTGTGGTGCCGAAGATACTATCTATGATGTAAATGACGTGGCCATTCAAGAACAAGCTCTGAGATAAATAGCCTGGAAGACTTAAAGCAAAAGGCCCCCAGATCCCACACTATTCTCTTCCGAGAGTCAGAAGATTTGACTTAATCCCGTTCTGTGGATTTGACCCATATGGCAAGTTTCAGTTGCTCATATTGTTCTTCTGAAATATTAGTGGCCCAAGAATCAGTTGTAGTTCCAGAGTGATAAGCAGGTTGGAAAGTTATGACTGTCAGCGGTGCCATGAGTATAATCTCGGGGACGCCAGACAGCAGACTGTTATTGGTGTCTTTGTTTTCTGACACCTCAGTTGAGACATGTGAAGTTTCTAGGAAAAGGCTTAAGAGTACCAAGAACACTGTCATCTGTTCTAATATTTACATCATGGGACTCTGAAAATGCCAACAGAGTAAACTTGGAAAGAGCAGGAAGCCTGTTAGACTAAATATCCAACAGTGGAGGGATGATTGAAAACATAGAAATAAGGCAGACATTGGAAACAAAGTGTCAGGAGAGTAGCTAATAGCAAACAAAAGTGTTGATGATGCTTGCTAAGTGGGAAAAAAGTACATGAAAATATCCATACAATATGGGCCTATATTTATAAATTAAAATTTATAGACTGCAAATAGAGAAAAGGTCTACATCTGCTTGTCAACTGTGCTTATATCTGCTTGATAGAATTATGGGTGATTTTTATTTTCTTCTTTTTGCTTATGTTGATCCTCTAAATTTTCTGTCTTAAGTATGCATTGCACTAGAAAAACAAAAACTTTCTCAAAAGCAATAATTTTTTTAAATACCCTGTTAGAAAAAGGAAAGTTAAGAAAATCAAGAGTAATAAAATACTAGAATTACACAAATTTTTTTTAAAAAAAGATTCTTTAATAGGATTATGTTTACCTCATAAAGTAACCTAAAGACTGTGACTAGTCTGCTTTTTTGTAGATCACTTTTTTAAGAAACGAAAAATATACCAAAAAAGCAGTGATAGTCATTTATAATTCCAAAAGGGAAGTAATGGAGCATCTTAACTGTCTAATAGGGTATGACAGCCCGAACTGGGTTTCCAAGAAGCTCCTACTAACAAAATTCTGTGAAACATGTTATATTTCTGTTTTGAGATTCTTAAAGGAATAGGTTATATTATATCTGTCTTGAGATTCTTAAAGGAATAGGCCATTTGTTTACTTACTAAACACATATGCAATAAACAAATCTGAAGAATTCTGTTTAACTCATTGTTTCCACTCATTCACATCTCACAACCCAGAGTGATAAGGATTTGGACATACACTCCAGCTTACAAACACTTTGAAAAATTTCTTTTTTCAGACCATATGAATACATTACTCTTATTGAAAATTTACTTATTTACTTAACTCTGTGACCCAAATGGAAGATAAATAATAATCCTAATTTCTGACAATTGCCCAAAAACCATACTCTAGAGCTGCCCAGAAACTCAGAAGCATCTGTTAGTCTTCTGAGACTGACATATGCCCAGAGAACCATGGAATCCATTATTGCTATTGTGCTTCATGCCTTGAAAATTTTCCAGTTTATTACAAGGTTATTCTTTATTCCATTCCTATTGCCCAAAAATGCAAATTATCCTCTTGAATCTGGCAACATATGGTCTCTGTAAAGAATTTCCAAGCCTATTAAAACCTACCTAAAGTATCTCTAAAAATAATTTCATGGAAAGACAATTTTGGCAGTGAAGTTGAATTGGCTCTGAACTTTTCAATGTACATACTCTTATCAATTGCTTGAATGTGACATGAGATGGAACATTTTGTTAGGAGATTTCATAGAAGAACATGGCACAGTAGCTACTGCAAATAAAGACTGTGGCTATGGTAACACAAGGTGAAAAGCACTATTTGCATCACTTTGTCACTCCTTGGAGATCTAATTTACACATGTTCCTGCTGTAACTGGACAAGATGGATGGAATCACAAATGACCCACCACAACAGCTAGCCAGATCATTTATTAAAAATCGGTTCAGAGAGACATTCAGGAAAGAATAATTCAAGGGTTTGACAGTTGACAACTTGTGAAAAACTGAAAAATATTCACCTCAAAGAAAGTTCAGATTCTGCATTACGTTTCCTGATTTTCTTTTTTATTAGTGCTGAGTGTGTGTTTGTGTGTATGTGTTTATTGTCTTCCACAGAAACTTGTATCTAGAAAATTTATTTTTAATCTAGAAACATTATAACAAAGTCATGAGTTCAGGAATTGAATCAGAGGCCAAAATTTGCTTGAATGGTATAGTGAAAAGGGCCAGGCATGGAAGAAGATACCATACACTCAAACTACAAAACACCTTTCAGTGTATCTTTCCAGCACATCACATAAATACTTGCTCTATGACAGGGTCTGCTTCTCTATGATATCTCAGCAAAAGGCTCTTATAGATGCCACTATTAGATGACAGATTTCTGCCTATGGCTATCTGGAAGACATTTACTCAACAATTATTTTTTCCATCAAGTACAATATTTCTTGCACCCTGAAATTATGCTTAGGCATAGTGCCAAAGATAGACATGATAAGACAGTAATAAAATAGTGATAAAGCCAGATAAAATCTTTTCCCTTACAGGGATTACAGTTTATCAAAGAGATGGAGTTAAAAGCAGTTGAGGAAACTAGACTATTGATTAAGAGATCTTTCCACATGAATTAAGGAAACAATAGACCTAAAATATAATTATGAAAGGAAAGTTAGGAAAGTATATTGAAGATGAAGAAATGATGACGGTGTGATGCAAAAAACATACATACTCGTGAGCAGTGACTCCCTTTGCATTCTCAATTTCAACTACGGTTTACCATGAATCCAACACTCTGCCAAACTGAACATTTCCCTGCTCTTCAAATAAATAAAATAACACCTTTGTTTCTTTGCATATGCTTTCATCTTACCATTGAATGTCCCTCCCCACAATTAATTTTTCTGCATGAGATTTCTCTATCCATTCTTTCAAATTTGAGATCCAAGTCGAATTTTGTATATTCCATGAACCCAGCACAATCATCCCCATTAAGAAGTAATTATTTCAGTTATAGCAGCATACCTCTAATTATTCCTTATTTCTTCCCACATAGATTATAGTTAATATAGCTTCGCTCCTAAAAGATAGGGAATTTGCATTTAGTTTGTACATTTAATATAACATTTGTAAATTTTAATTGCACTATTGTCAAATATAATGAAGAGTAAATTCAAGCAAAAGCATAGTGGTCCTTTTTCAGTACCAAAAAGAAAACAAGTACAGAGAATAATAAGTTGTCTGCATGTCTCCAAATTCAAGAGTAGGAATAGGGATGATGACTTATGTAATTTTATAAATGAAATGAACATATTACGAAAAAAGAATCAATGAATTCTCAGCAATTTTTGAATGTGTACTTATGGTGGCCTGTTTTTAAATGAAGGCTGCCTAGTTACCAGTGAATTTACCTAATAGAAAGGCACAAGAGTTCTCTGAAAGAGATAATCAGTTGTCATCCAGGACATTTTGCCCTAAGCAAGATAACAACAAGAGGGCCATGTGACATTCAGTCGAAAGACGTATGCCATACATTTTAGACAGCATAGAGAAAATAGAGCTTTTAAATATAATCTTCAGTAGGCTACTCCTCACATGGGCAATGCCATGTAGCATTTTCCAAGATAATAAGTACAGCAGGGGCTTATTTATTTATTTTGTGATGATTGGTAGTTCTTTCAAGCAATGCTTAATTGCCCAGCAATTAATAATAAAATTTAATTTTTAAAGTTTATGTACCTCTCAATCAGCCTGAAAACTAGATTATCATCATTTTATTTTGTACTTAAAGAAGTAGAAAGAATAGTATATGGCTTGGGGTACTTAGTTGCAAACAACAGAATCTACCATGTTTAAAAGAATTTGTTGAAAGGCATTAGGTAGTTCATGAATCTTGGCGAAGACAAGATCTAGATTTTGTTACTAACCAGCTAAAAGAGCATGATCATGAACCACGCAGCCCAAATAGTGTCTGACAATTCTTTGGAGCTATTTGGAGTTGTACCGGTCTGTAGCCTGTTAGGAAACACAAAAGCAGGAGGTGAGCTGCTGGCCAGCGAATGAAACTTCATCTGTATTTGCAGCCGCTCCCTAGCACTAGCATCACCGCCTCAGCTCCACCTCAGATCATCAGGCATTAGATTCTCATAGGAGCACTGGTCTCTGTTGCCAAAAGGTTGAGGACCGCTGCTCTACATCATTAATCATTAGGGAAATTGAAATGGAAGTCAAAGCCACAATGAGATATTACCTCACACCTGTTAGAATAGCTGTTGTCTAAAAATAGACAAGAAATAACAAGTGTTGGTGAAGCTATGGAGAAAAGGGAATCCTTGTGCACTGTTGGTGGGAATGTAAATTGGTGCAGTCACTTGAAAAACAGTATGGTGTTTCCTCAAAAAATAGACGTGCCATATGACCCATTAATTCCACTGCTGGTTACTATCCAAAAAAAAAGAAAAACAACAACTCAAAAAGATATATGTACCCCCTTTTTCATTGTAGCATTATTTACAATAGCTAATATATGGAAATAACTTCAATGTCCATTGATTGATGAATGGATAAAGAAATTGTGGTGTACGCATAAAATGCAATATTACTCAGTCATTAAAAAAATGAAATCTTGCCATTTGTGAAAACATGGATGGAGCTCAAGGGCATTATGCTAAGTGAAATAAATTGGACAGATAAAAACAAATACTACATGATAGCTCTTATATATGGAATCTAAAAAAAAATTAAGCAAACAAGTTCATAGATACAGAGAATAGATTGGTAGTTGCCAGAGATAGGGGTGGAGTGTGGGAGAAATGGGTGAACTGTTTGGTTTTTTTTATTTTTAGTTTAAATAAATCGAATAACATAAAAATATTATTTTAAAACAATTAGTTACTGAATGTCATAATCTTGATTTAACAAATCTTAATAATGATGTGCCTTGATAATCTACACGGTCATGAAAATGATTACATTGTTGACTGAGGAGAAATGGTAGAGGATGGAAAATGAGATTTTTTTCCCCTCCAATCTGATCATTCTACATTTGTGTGGTTCCATGTGTTGTTTTTTTTTTTTTTAAGATGATTATTTCCTTTCAAAATTGACTTGTTTCTAAGTATATTTAGAGACCTTTTCTAAATTCTACTTGAACGAAACTTTCAAACTGTCTGACACATTTCAAATTATTCAAGCAAATATCTTGAAATCTCTTAGAAAAGTCACCTGTACCATCTGTCCAGGACTTAATGAAAAAAAAAAAAATGACTATTCAAATCTAGTTGTTATGATAGTTTGGTGGCTACCAGAGGGAAAGGGGAATGGGGGAAGTTAGAAGAGGGTTAAGGGGTCAAATATATAGTGATGGGAGGAGACTAAACTTTGAGTGATGAGCACACAATATAATATTCAGACGACGTATCATAATATTGTACACTTGAAACACATAACCTTATTAACCAATGTCACCCCAATAAATTTAATTTTTTTTAAAATCTAGTCATTAAACAAAATGTAGCTTTGGAATTTCATGAAAGATCATCTCTAAAGGGCCAAGTAAAACATGCTTTGAATGGGACTTTACAATGTTTCAACAGTTTCAGAAACAGCCTGACATCTCACATATAAAGGAAAGTAAAACTTTCATATATGTAGGTGAACAAAAAGCACAGAATCATTTATTTTTTGTTGTCATTAACAAAACCTGTCCTTTATCCCTGATAATTTTGTCTACTATGCTGACTTCTTAATTTAAGAAATTGGATTCAAAAGCTTGTGTTTGGAAATATATTTTCTACAAGGAAAAAACGAAAAAGCAGAAGGAAGGCAAATGTCTCCTGTTTTGGTATAAATTTAACTTTTATACCCCGTCTGCCCTGTCTGAGAGAGAGAACAGTGCTGAAATGGAAAGGGATGTAAAGCTCATTGGTCTCTGATTTACCTTTCTAGTTAACAGTGTTCAAAGTTGATAGAATGTGAAGAGCAGGTAGAAAAGTAGTGAAAAGAAGAAAACACAAATGACCACCAGAAAGGTGAGCAGAGCAACATGCGAGTGCAGTAGGAAGGAATCCTAGACAAGAGTTGAAAGAAGAGAGTGACCAAGTGTGTCAAAGCAGCGGAGAGCAGGGAAGCTTAAGCTGGGAAGGTCTCATGTCTTTACTCAGAATGGCATCATGTGCCCTGCTGATAGACAGCAAGAATTCAATAGGCAAGGAAATAGAGAAAAGCAAGAGAATACACTCATTTAGGGGCCCTAGATATTAAATGAAGGAGAAAACTATGACAATAATTGAAAGCAATGCCACGATCAAGAGAAGGCTTTGCTGCTGTCATTCTTGTTGTTTGTCTAAGCAAAGACAAACTAGCACTTCTGAAGACAAAAGAGAAACCAGTGGGAAATGGGGAGACTGAAATTCCAAACTTAGAAGAGGCCTTTGTCAAGTGGCTTGAGAAAATGGTGACAGAATTTCTGTCAGTGAGGGTTAAATACAAATTTAAAACTAAGAGATTTTAGTGAGGAAAATGTTTCCAAAAAGATCTCATGGCAGAACTACATCTTGAATCTTTTTTTATTGACTATCAATCATGTGCTTTGTCCAGGAGACCAAATTGTCTCAGTCTCTTTGATAATGAAACCTTACCCCACAATGTTTAAAAGCTCAGGAGGAAGAATAAAGATGGTAGACAATGGTGGAGAATTTATGCAGTAGAGCAGAGAGAATGGAAGTGACACAGGAATGAGAATTGAACAGCAAAGGCCTTAGGAGAGATTAATATTGTTATCTCAGCCCATGTAATCCAAGTTAGAGGAAGGCAGATGTAGCCTCAAACCAATTCAAGTGCTATATAAATCTGACTCTGTGTGGTGAAGAGTTCAAGGCACCGGTAGGATGAAAACTGGTAGACTGAGTGTCAAACCATTAGGAAAACAAGAATCTTTAGCAAAAAGGAAGTTGTGAAAAGAAGGGAACATGTAGAAATCGAAATCTCAAGCTCAAAATTAGTGTCTGGTGAGGGTGAAGCTGAGTGAACAAGTGTTTGGTGCATAACTTGTGGGAGAGATGCTAGGGATTAGCAGAGGAGAGGACTGTGAAGTACCAACATAGATGACCCAAGATGAGACTGAAACAAAGGGCAGTACTTCCATCTTGTTGGCCAATGGTTACTAATTTAAGAAAATTGAACAACCCCCCCGCCCACCCACACACACAGATTTCAAAACAAATGGGCATGTTTTAAAAGCTACTCTGCCAAATAAAACTATCATTGTCACCCAGGCTTTGCTTTGAGTGTATTTCTAGATCAATTCATAAAGATGATCTTAATGGTAAACATTGATAAGTCCCTTAGTTAAATGATGGAATGATGATATACTTTGTTATATATTTTGGATAGGTGCTATTACAACCCTGACAATCCTGTGAAGAAAAAAAAAAATAATGAATCTTGTATTGGCTTTGTCTTAAACATCTGTAAAATAATCATGGTTTAGCCATTCAGGCTTGGTGTACATAGAATGTTAATTATGGCTATGCATATGCCACTCAGAGGCCTATTAAATCTGGTAGATTTTTGATATTCTAAAGTTATATTTGAAAAAGTTCTAATTTTATATTACATTAATGTTAATAATAATAGTCATACTGGCATTTCCTCTAACTTGTGTATCCCCTTTTTTTAACCGAAGTGTAAGACCTTCTTATATAGATATTATAAAATGAAATTGAAACTTCTTATGAAAACGGTCAACTGGGAATGCCAGCCTTTTTGGGGGGGCAACAGCCAAGTCAAAAAAAAAAAAAACCTGCTTTTGCACTAACTTGTCAGAATGCATTGATTGACCATTTTCATGAAATATTTTATAAGGGATCATCTCTGGATTTGTCTTTATTTATCATGTTTATATTAATAATGATACTATTTTTTATTCAGGTAGCAGTATTCAGTTTAAAAAGTATTTTCATGTTCAGTATCTTGTTTGATCCTTACAATGACCCTGCAAAGTATGGCCAGATGTTATTCTCATTTTATAGATGAGGAAACAAGGCAGAGAGATACATCGAGTTCAGAATTAATGACTAAAAATCTAGACGTTGAATCCAGGTCTCCCAGGGCCGGAAAATTGACTACCTACAAAATCATTTCCATTGACATCATCTACATAAAATTATTTGGGGCTGCTATGTATTCCAATAAATTGATATTGTATAAAGGAGCATTTGAGTTAGAAAAGAAAAAAAGAAAAATTAAAATTGTAAATTATCTTCCATATGTTATCAGTTGCTGCATGATACTAATATCATTCTTTTAAAAATGGCCTAAAATAATAGTATCTCTCTGTGATAAGCTAAGAAATTTTGTAAATTTTAGATAGCAAATATACTAACATCTTTGTGGTTTCTAAAAATATCTATTCATATCAGCTTCCTCCCAAAATAATGGACCAAATGAATACTCTTTTTGGTATCACCATAACTCATCATTTTTAAATTCTCCCAGCTGCTGATTTTATTAGTAAAATGCCTTTCCTCTCATCCTTTTCCACATCTGTACTAAAAAATTCCTGGCATTTCCTTTCCCAGTGGAGCAGTTCTACCCAACCACATTACTAGGCTACCAGACTCCTATGCTTAAATAAGTGATTGCTTTGCCCATCTTTTAAAATTTACCTCGTACAAGGCTGTCAAGGCACAATATGCAACACTGCAAAGGAAGCCAAGCATTTATTTAAACTAATGAGATACCTTCATTTTCATTTTTCCCTGAGAGGATTGCAGTGATGTTTAAAAATTCTCTGAATTCTAGAACTAGGGCAACACATTGATTTGAAGAAAGCTATAATCTTCCCTTCTAATTTGAAGTGCGCTTTTTCTGCAGTGAAACAGAGTGTAGCTTTCAGAATCACAAGGGCCCTAAACCCACACAAAGACATCCTCATCTTAACCACTTCTCTTTCAAGCTGGCCCCATCCTTCTGAATGCAGGGATTTAGAAAGACCTTTTCAATAAATTTCAAGGTATATTGAACTAAAAGGAGAAAGGTTCGAATAATTTCTTCCAGATTTATGAGGGAAATGATTTCAACTGCCAAGTCATGATGAATATCGCCTTTTGCTTTCCGCCACTTCCTCATTGCAGATGATCTGTTGGGCAAGTTCAATTATGGGGTCTCGTAAAAGGATTCATAATTAAATTTTTAAAGGAACAAATTAGCTCTTTGTCTTTCTGAAGCAGAGGAGTCAAAACACTTACTTCTATAAACATTGAGGGATTTCGACTTCTATGGGTATAATGCCTTCCACAGCCCAAAGAGGCTTACTTCAAAGAAAGGCTAGGAGAGAAAGCCAGCCCTCTGGGATTTGGAGAGATAATAAGTGAGCAAGCTGTATAACATGATGGTTTACGAAATTCTTCCTTCAAGAACCATTATCTAGTGCTAATAGTGCTTTATTTCGTCCTCTCCTGTGCTTATTTAGAACATAATTACAAGAGCAAGAGGATGAGAGGGAGTTGGGCATCAAGATAATCATTCGCCAAATTAATGCAGCCAAGTAGAATCTCTGGCCTTTGGGGCTCATTTATCAATTAGTTCTACTGCTGTCTGAGTTCCTATATTTCCCCGTAGAATGAAGGGTTTTTTTTCACTCATACACCAGCTCTGAGGAAAGTCATTTGAGACCAAAACATTTTTTAGAAAGAATCTCTTTTACCCTACTTAATATCATGATATATTATACAGCCAGCTTCTCGTCCATTTTAAGAGCATTTCATAAGCACTAGTAGTTAGCCCTTTCTTTCTCTTTCTTTTTTCTGAATTTCTATTTTCCTTTCTTTCTTCTCTTTTAATTAATTAAAATTATTTTTTTTCCCCAACTGGATTATCTTTCTGCACCGTGTTTTCAAAGTTATTGTGTGGATTTTAATGTTAAAACCACTTTGTGAGTGCCCTGTGGTCTTTGACTATTTAAAATTGGCTCTGAATAATAGAAATATTGGCAGTGTTTCATACCTGCGGGGGTGATAGGAGCATTGTTTTTATTCCTCAGATGCTAGCTGATATCTCAGGAACTATTGGCCCCAGCCTTTTGGAAAATGTACCACAGTCCTGGCATATCTTTCTCAACTAATTAGTGTTTTTAAAAGGAAAGAGAAAGTGTCAGGAGTGAAGGACTACTTACAACTATGCCATATTCTTCACATGGTTTTAAAAACATAATCTGAACTAGCATTTTTTTGGTCTAAAAATAAACCAAACTTTTTGTCCATTTTCACACTCATGTTTTATTCTTCTTTGAATACTAATTACAAATGTTCCATCCTTGAAAAGTTGGCTTCCCAAAACCTAAGAATTTACTTGCTCAAATCAAGAAAATAAAATGTGGAGGAAAGAGGTCCTATGAAGCAAAGTATTTCATTTTGCTGAGACCCAAAAAAGTAGGAGTTATGGGCTGAATTGTGTCCCCACCAAAAAGATATATTCAAGTCCCAACTTCCAGGAATTCAGAATGTGACATTAATTGGAAATAGGGTTCTTAGAGGAGTAATCAAATTAAAATGAGGTCATTAGGGTGGACCCCAATCTAATATGACTGGTGTCCTTATTAAAAGGGGAAATTTGGACAGAAACACACAGTGAGAAGATGATGCCAGAGATCTGCGTGATGCATCTGTAAGCCAGAAGTGCCAAAGATTACCAGAAACCCTCAGAAGCTAGGGGAGAAACATGGAACAAGTTCTTCCTCACAGCTCTTAGAAAAAACCAGCCCTGTCAACATCGTCTTTGACTTCTAGCCTTCAGAACTGTTAGACAACACATCTGTGTTGTTTAAGAAGATACCTAGTTTGTGGGACTTTGTTACAGCAGTCCTAGAAAACTAATTCAATGCATAGCCTATGTCTCCAGAAGCTGAGGGCATCTGCAGGAGTGGTTGGATGGCCACAACTGGAAAACAGGAAGCCAAGAAGATCCAAAAGATCAGGGAGGGGCAGAGGTCAAAACCAAAAGGATGTTTCTCACAAAGCATTCATTTCAAAGAGCCAAGCAAAGAAATAAGACCTTAGTTAATGACTCAAAAGACTGAACCAGAGTTTGCAAGGCATTCTATTCTCAGCTCAGATGTCACCTCCTCAGAGAATGATCAATTTATCTAAAGTGGACCCCTCAGCTCTGTTCAGTCTCTATCCCATTACCCCCACTTTATTTACATCACAGTACTTACTGCTACCTGAAATTATTTTTGCGATCATTTATCATGTGTTTTATTTTCTGCCTCCCTCCTCTAGAAAAGCTCAACTGTCTTACAGTTTGTAGAACAGTGCTGGCATCTAACAGGTGTTCGGTACATCTTTGATAAACAAATGAAGTATATTTGAAAGCCCCAGGGGAATCATAACCTGGAGGTATTATATTCCTGAGACACCTGAGAGTGCAAGCAGGCCATTTTGTGGGGCCCTGCAGCCTTTCCTGTGAGTGTAAGGAAGATGGAATATTTGCCAAACCAACGAAGTGGCAACCAAGGCATAGGAAATCAGTATGGACTTGTACCTGCCTCAACCCTGATGGAAGAAGACATGAACTTGGCACCCCAAACTATGCATAGGCTACCCAGGAGACAACCCACCTGCTCCGAGTCTTACCTCTGGTGATACAACAGGATAACTTTAGCAAATTTAGGGACATCTTAAAAAAAAAAAAAAAACACACAAGTTAAAATAACAGACTTCACCATGCAATTTCTAAAAGAAATAAGTGCTTTTTAAATTGAAAATTCTGCCCCATTAACTTCCTGAAAGGTGAAGGTAGATAGTTTCTGGAGAGTTCTGTGAATGAGGCAATCTGCGATAGAGTAAGGCCCTTGGGGGGGAAATCTTTCAAGTGTTCTAGTGAATGTTTCTATTTAGATGTATGACAAGTTAATGTGTCATCAGTGTCCATAGATGTGGAAAGACTCCTAAAAGGAATGACAAATGTTATTATATGTGCAACTTTCTGTTTTACTGATACATTAACATATTGGTTAAACAAGATTTTTTTAAAAAATCCTCCAGAGGATTGTGCTTTGTGACACTTAGCTCCTTCCCCAGAACTTTTCAGTTGACATTTTTGCCTTTCAGTAGACCTTTGGCTTTGAGTTTTCCGGAAAGAGAACAGAATTCTCTATCAGGAAAATCTATACATTATAGTTACTAACCTTAGGCAAACAAATCCAAAGCAAACAAACTCCAAAACTTATACCGATCCTATGTATTTAGAAGAATATATGTGCTCTGGATCCCAAATTATGAACTGACATAATCCCTTCATCCCCATAGATCCTGCTTTTTGTATCATAACACCCTCCTCCTGTATCACACCATTTCCCCAGAAACTCAAATAATCGGTGATGGTCATTAATACCTATAACATATTTGGTGATAAAGCAGATGTTATTTTTGCCCTTATTGTATACTAAGACTACTAGGGCTCAGAAGTGCACATTGCAAGTTAGGATTACTCAAAGAGTAAAACACAGACATCTGGCCTGTTACCAACTACTTCATCCAACATATATGAAATTACTCTTTAGACTTAAATGCACCATGCTACTCTCTCGTCTTTCTACTTACATTACTAGTTTTGATCGAGAAGCATATTTTCGTGCTTCTTTGGCCACCTGAAAAATCTGTTTTGTTGTAAGCAAAAAGGACAGTTTTAGCACCCTTTTATCATTGTCTTTAGCCACTCTTTAGCTTCTAGGCTGATTCCTTTTCCCATTTCAAATCCTCTGTTTTTATAGCTGATGACTTGCATTTACTAGTGACCAAGATATAACACTGTATCTACTTTTGTTCTCATGTTTGAAAAAAATAAAAAGGTCAATAGAAAGATTGATTCTTTCTGTGTATACGTGTATGTGTTTCAGGAGTTCAGAGAAAGGGAACTGAAAAGTTTTTCTGAACTTCTTCAACAGTTGCAGCTCCCCACCCCCCGCCCCCAAGAATCTTTAAGTTTTAAAATGCTCTTCGCAAATCATCATTTGTTTGTAATTAAGAATCCCCACAGAATTGTTGTAGTGTGGTGTGTAGCATACCAAAACAAATTAGAAAAAGTCCAAGCCATGAACACACATGTAAGGAAATGAACGTGTGGATCCCTGAGAGACTAGCAGCCTGAGATACTCCCTGCTACCCTGGGCTTTCCCATCCAAGATTGTGCCTGCTATCCTAAAAGACTTAGAAAGTTTGAAATGACTAATAACTACTCATTCACTAGCTGTGTGATCTTGAGCAAGCTACTTAATATTTCTGAATTTTCATTCCATCATCTGTAAAACTGAGAAAATACCTCTCTTGTAACAGTGGGGAATGAAGCTCTGTAAAATGCATGCCATAGAATACAGCATATAGCACGGTGCCTGGTGTACATACTCATTTTAAAATGAGGCTTGTAATAACAGTGATATGAAGTATCATGTTTGTTATGTCTAGAGAAGAATGCTTATTCTTCAATGAAAAGAGTTTATAAATACATAAACTTAATCTTGATCTCACCTATTTTTCTTCTATTTCTCCCTCTTTTAGCTCTGTCTAAATCTTCCCGTACCTGTGTCTACGGAGTCCCTCCCCCAAGAAAATCACACGGAAAGGTATCGGAGAAAACAGATCATCGCTTACTCTTCTGGGGTATAGAACTATGAGAGAAAGAAATCCTTAATATGGAAGAATGAATTGCTATTGAAATCAGTGGACAAGATTTGGGGGAGGTAAAAACCTCTCTTACACCCTGTAGCCTGCAAAGATGGGTAACCAGCTACTCAGCTCAGAACAGTTTCCAAACTGTTCTGAGTCAGTTCACCATCTGACTCCCACTTGTCTAACTAGCCTTGAACCACACCACTCCCTGGCTCCTCCTCATCACCCTGTCTTCTTCTCTTATTCTACTGTTTGCAGTCCTGGCACACACCATGCACTCTCATTTTATGACTTTGCATATACTGTTCCCTTTGCCTAGAATGTCCAACTCTCATCCAGATAATTCCTAGTTGTCCTTAAAGATTCAGCTTCGATAACTTTTCTGAACTTTCCGTGGCATCCTCCCCAGAGCTAGCTCATCATTTGACTCCGGGATGGGATGGAGGAATGGGATTCACAATGCAGCCTATGAGAACGGTGCCCTGTGGAGTTGTACTATGCACAGTCTGCAGAACTGTGCTTGCTTCTCTCACATCTTGACCACCAGCCCACCTCTATGTCCTCCAGTAGCCTCGTGATAGAAATTTTTATTCCACTGTTTTAATCATTTACTTGAAGTCTTTCCTCATAGACAGAGTTCCTTAAGGAGGAGTATGGGTTTTATTTCTTGTTTTTTCCAATACTTTTCACACACCAGTAACCCTCCGTTAACAGTCTGGTTAGTGGCTCCAGTAGAGACCTTGGTCAAGAGCCTCTTCTCTTTGGATCGCTTAACAGCTTAGTCATAGGTGGCTCATGGTTTAGTTGGAAAGTATGAAAGGTAACAAGGGCTATATGATGACAAAGAGAGGCTAATAAGAATCAGCTAAGTAGGCTAGGATAATGGTGGAGAACGTTTGGTTTCTAGTGCCATCTTGAGACTCACTCACATTCCTTTGGAACTCATAAAGAGGTGATATCTGTATATCCTAAAGCTGAGAAGTCCCTTTCTAAACTCTATTGCTGGTTTCTCTCACTTCTTTTTGCCTACTGTTTAAAGTTTCAAAGCTTACTGCACATTGCATCCTTTTTTATTAGCTTTGGAGCACCTTGGAGCAGAAATTTCCTCCAGGAGGCCAAGGATACTGGAGCCTATATTTAGAGAGTACTTATTATGGGTTGGATGAAGGCCATATGGGTTGGACTATGCCTAGAGTCATGCTGCTTGAAACTGTTCTAATATTCATTTAGAACCACACTGAGTTATTGCTGGCCTCATGTATGGATCATATATTCACAATCGGCTCTTGGCTTAGACAAGAAGATCTATGTATTATCTCTGCTGTTGCCCACCATGTCTTCATTTCATATGACTATTGTGCTTAGAAGCATGATTTTCGATCTGTAATCCCAGTTAAATTCCTTCAACACAGTCTATACACTTAAGTGTATAGTTTTCTTTGAAGCAGATTTGTTGAAATTGTCATCTATTATCTGCTCTCTCTGTCTTACAGGACTACCACATTTTGCTGTAACTAGGAAGGAGAGACAATTTTTTATATGAGTGAACTTTGTAACTTGGCACTAATTTTTAACTGGCATGACAGCAGCTGAAGTTCTAGAAAAGATTTGAGTTCTGAAGGACAACTCTTTTATTTGAACACCAATTAAAGTGCCCTGTGATATCTTCATTCAAGTTGTGGCCCCCAAGCTCAGTTGTCTCTCATTATACTCCTGCTATGTGTACATGCAAATGTAACTAAACAAAAAGAATTAAAAGGGGCAGTATAATTTCATTAAGGGGACATAAAGGTGAATTGTTGAAAACCACAAAGAATACCGTTACTTAGATCAACTCCGAAATGAATGCTGCCAGCCATCTGAAAAGACACTTGTGTAATGGTCTTCATGCATGAAGAGTAAGGATGTTCTCCATATAAAGCTTCGTAGAACTCTGAGAAGTAGGAACTAATATCTGTGAAAGCCAAAGTAAAGAAAAAGTGAGGAAAAGTTGAGCATTACTTCTAAGTCTGAACCAAAGGAAACAATTTTAGCAGAAATTTTCCAGTAGTGATCGACACACTTTCAAATGCAGGGGTAGAGAAAGCAAAGAGATGTTGAGAACCAATTACTTCATCAGAATCAAACAAACAAAAACTCAGCCTTGGAAAAATGGAAAAGAGATATGAGGCCATGTGTGAGACTTACCCGCTTGAAAGAAGACTTTAGTGTCAGATAGTGTTTAACTACAAAGAAGGCCTCTTGTGAAGAGGGGGAAACTTGTCTTAGTTACCAATGTTCAGTTTACTTCATATTTATCTAGAGTTTATGTTCTGTATACTTGTTAATTGGGTATGAATATACATAAACAACTTCTATCAAAGGAAGAAAAGGGAGGATGGTTGTGTCGGGAAGTTTTCGATACTGATGGAAATAAATGATTATGTTTATTTTAGTCATCATGGGTAATTCTTATACCGTTATGATGTTTATTTGAGGATGTGAAATGACTACATAAATCTAAACAACTTTACTTTATTGATTTTGCAGAGTTAAGAGGAAGATTTATAAGGCATGGAACCTTCCATCAGGTTTGGAAGAAAGTAGAGTGAATGTAGAGATACCAGACTGCCACTAAGACCAATGGACAATCCCACACTCACACTTCTCTATCGAACTTTAAGATTAGTAATATGCTGCCTTTGCAAGATGAAAAGAAACTAGTGCCAAGAAGGCATATTCTTCAGTATTTGGAATAGACGTGCTCTCAAGACCATGGCTTCAAAAGTCTCCTGTTTATATGTTTTGACGGTTGTGTGCTGGGCCAGCGCTCTCTGGTACTTGAGCGTAACTCGTCCTACTTCTTCCTATACTGGCTCCAAGCCATTCAGCCACCTAACAGTTGCCAGGAAAAACTTCACGTTTGGCAACATAAGAACTCGACCTATAAACCCACATTCTTTTGAATTTCTTATAAACGAGCCCAACAAATGTGAGAAAAACATTCCTTTTCTCGTTATCCTCATCAGCACTACCCACAAAGAATTCGATGCTCGCCAGGCAATCCGAGAGACGTGGGGTGATGAGAACAACTTTAAAGGGATCAAGATAGCCACTCT
Source organism: Pteropus alecto (assembly GCF_000325575.1). Classification (NCBI taxonomy): domain Eukaryota; kingdom Metazoa; phylum Chordata; class Mammalia; order Chiroptera; family Pteropodidae; genus Pteropus; species Pteropus alecto. Next base: position 39,734,241 of record NW_006442484.1, read on the forward strand.
TTTCCTTCTGGGCAAGAACGCTGATCCTGTTCTGAATCAGATGGTGGAGCAAGAGAGCCAAATCTTCCATGACATTATCGTGGAGGACTTTATTGATTCCTACCATAACCTTACCCTCAAAACGTTAATGGGGATGAGATGGGTGGCCACTTTTTGTTCAAAAGCCAAGTACGTCATGAAAACAGACAGTGACATTTTTGTAAACATGGACAACCTTATTTATAAACTACTAAAACCCTCCACCAAGCCAAGAAGAAGGTATTTTACTGGCTATGTCATCAATGGAGGGCCAATCCGGGATGTCCGCAGTAAGTGGTATATGCCCAGGGATTTATACCCTGACAGTAACTACCCACCGTTCTGTTCGGGGACTGGCTATATCTTTTCAGCCGATGTGGCCGAACTCATTTATAAGACCTCACTCCACACAAGGCTGCTTCACCTTGAAGATGTATATGTAGGACTGTGTCTTCGAAAGCTGGGCATACATCCTTTTCAGAACAGTGGCTTCAATCATTGGAAAATGGCCTACAGTTTGTGTCGGTATCGCCGAGTTATCACTGTGCATCAAATCTCTCCAGAAGAAATGCACAGAATCTGGAATGACATGTCAAGCAAGAAGCATCTCAGATGTTAGGATTTTTACCAGTGTAAATACATTTCTTTTCTTTTTTAAGAAACGGGGCCTGGGGTGTTGGTATTTTACAGGTGTCACCAGAAGAAATGAACTGGTGAAGGGGTTTTGTAAAAAGCTTTTTCTTCTCGCTCCTAGTTCCTTTCTTGGATTACCAATTTACAAATGTTAGGCTCTAGTCAGAAATAATACATAAGTTAGAAGGGCCAGATTTCATTCTCAGGTCCTAAGGCATTGCATTTATCTCAAAAAATAACTTTCTAACAACTGTTAGGATTTACACACTGTGCATCTGAGATAAAAATCTGGTTCTGAGAAACTGAAACTCATGGTAATGTCTTTATATCATCACTGCAAAAATAAATAAATAACTCTTTCAAAAACAATTCAGAAATCATGCACAGGCAGGAAGACACACTGGATGTGATTATTAATATTGTGTATGCTGTTACATTGAATTTTTACACATTTTGCCACATGTGTACACTATTTGTGGTTCCAACCAGAAATGAACTTTGTACTGGCAGGGAGGCTAAATTAAATAAATGGAAACTTAAACTCGAGAATCAAATATTCTGTATGTTTGGAAGACAATTCCACTTGCTTATTCAACAAGCATTACCTGGTGCCTCCAAGGAGGCTTTGCCAAATGTAATGTCACCTGCTACCCTCCAGACCATGTTGCTAAGTGCATTTTATGGTTTCTGGCTCATGCAGGCACATGTGTAGAAATAAGTTGTCAGGAGGCCAGAGAAACAATAAATCACACAGAGAAAATACAAATTTATGTATGCATTATAATTAACATAAGCTTAGCAATAGTATAGGATGCCCCGCCCACACATTTACAAAGCACGCAAGAAAGTCTTTTAATTGGTACTAATGTTATTGAATGACTTAGCCCTACAGCTGATAAATGGAATACTCTCTAATATCCAAAACATCCAAGTACCTCTAGTGGCAATGCTGGTAGGAGGTGTTCTGGAGGCTGTGTAATTGAGATTCATGGGAAAGAAGAGGGGGAGCTTGGATTCAGGTTCTACTGCTGCATCAGACTTGTTGAGTCATGTGAGCCGGCATCTTGGCCTTGCTGTGCTTCGATATGCTCATTTATAAAATGGCTAGAAAAAACACCTACCTCACAGGTGCTGTGAGAGCAAATCGCATTTGCCAAGTATTAGTTTTAAAGGTGCTATGTAATGCAACGTATCATGCATTATACTAAATGCTAAAAGAATTACATAATCACAGTAATGGTCATCAGTAGTAGTAACATCTTAATATAAAATCTGCCAAAATAAAGATCAAATATGGACTATTAGCGCACCTGATACTTCCAAACTTTGACTTTTCTTTGGAAATGTTAGGTGTTTGGGGAAGCTTCAATTTCTCTGTCATTTCTTCTGGGTTCAATAAATAAGTTATTATTTCAGTGCATTGCCTTGATATTCCAGGGTGCTGAAGGTAAAGGCACCTTGGAGAGGAGCCTCTGTCTGTGAGTGTATTAGAGTAATGGAAGCACATGGTTTGCAAAATGTATCGCATCAATTTAGATCTCAGGAAACCCTTAATCTGAATTCTCAGTAAGAACTTTGAGGACCGATAGAACTAGTTCACTTTTATCAGAAGAAGAATAGGTGCTCAGCAAACCCACACATCGTACATCTTCTACCATTCATTAGAGATCTTGTTTGTTTTCATTCAAAGCCCCACAACCAAAAGCGTACCTTTTTTTAACTTGACCTTTCAAGCCCCCCTAGAATTTGATAGCAGACAGGTAAACAAAAATGAATGAATGGAAGTCTATTTCTTGAAAACACTGGATCTTTCATCCCCAGCCCAAAAGAACCCAATATGATACAGGCCTCCAAGTCTCTTAATATATTTCCATCGTATAGGCAGCAGCACTGCTGAGTTGCGTTAGAAAACAGCATTAGGTAGCCTGGGGAGAAATGGATCAACACAAGGTGAGCCATCCTCCAACCCCAACCTTCAACCTCTGTGAGTTTGATCACTGGAAAAGTCTCATGACTCCTTACTTGGTTTGCCTTTCAATCGTGTGGCCAGGTCAGGCCTCTGTCTCATGATATCGTCTTGCATTTACCTTATGCCCAGTCAAGCCACCTTTGGTGTCAAGGAACTGCACACTGTAAACATCATACGTGTACATCTATGAATTGGTTTGTGTGTGTGTGTACACTATGAATAGAGCCCTGATCTTTAAAAGGAGCAAAAATCAGAGAACCATGTCTTAAAGAACTATTTCCTAACTTTTTTATGCTAGGTAGTATCCATGTAACAAACTTGTAAATATTCATCAAAGGCCATATGTATATATTTTAAAGGCATTTTTTTTCTCTTCTCCCCAACTGTATGTATAGCTAGAATGTGCTTGCTGTGTACATTTTCTTCTGCATGGAGCTTGGTGAGGCAAAGTCATTTGTCTGGTGTTTCAATAGCCTAAAGCATGTTTGCCCTTTGTTTTTTGAATGTTCAAAAATGTTTGAGCAAAGTTAGATCAAAAAGCTCTAATTTTCTACTTTTGTTAATTTTATGACACTGGCCAAATTATGGTTTCAATTCTTTGTTATGCCAACTTAAAAAAAATGTATTATCATTTCTCCGGCATAAAATAGTGTTTCAGACAGTACAATACTAGAGTCATTCAATTGTTATGAAAACCTTCTGACTGTCCCCCCCATCTGTTTTGTTCGTTTGCATTGGGTAGCAAAAGGTATCAATAATTAGTGTCTGTGTTCTTAAATTTTCTTCTTTTAATTTATTTTTGGAAGAAAAATTTTATCTTTAGTGGCTAGTTTGTGTGACCTTGTGTCTTTTTATATTGGCACAAATGCCAGTTTCAATATATAATATTGTATTTTTAAATAACAAATCAAAAATTAAGATCATTTTTTATTTGGATTAAATTCAGAAGAACAAAACCCCTTTGCTTAATATGATATGGGGAAAACAAACTCTTTACAGAGAAGTTAAGGAAGGAGATTTTCAATCAAATCTCTTCTATCAAAAGACAATGGAATATTTACATAAAGTGTCTGGGATTCATTTTCTACCTTTCCTAATATGTGGGTTTAGTGGGGAAATTGATTATGTCATTTCTTCTGTAAAGGTGAAGAAAGTTTTTATAAGCAACAAAGAAACTTGTGAATGAAAGAAGTAATTTACTAGAAACGCTTGTTGATGATAATTGACATTTAGGTATATCGTTATATATGAATGATTGTATTTATGTATTTATTTGTCAAAATTGTACATACTTTTTCGCCAAACGTGATTGTCTGTAAAAGTGCACTCTCCAGGTTTGTAGTACTGTTTAAAGTTACATGGGTTGCCAATCAAGCTGCTAATCAGAATACTATTTTTTGTATCAATGTTATAAAACCGAAAATGACAAATAGATGCTGAAGATGTCTTTACATTTAATTTCTTCACCTTCTTCTTGAAATGTAAACTGTTGATTGAAAGCACGATGCTAATGTATAAGCCCATCTGTCATGACGAAGATTATGGTTCCATAATGCTGATTTTTTAAACCATTGGGACAAATAAACAGAAGGAAAACCTATCTTCATTCCACTTTGCTTCTTTTCAGAAAGAATTTCTTTGGTGAGATGTGATCATTACAATTAGCCGATGCCTCGTCATTTATCATTAAGCTTCTCCACAGCCTCAGTATATGTAATAGTTCAGACTACTCAGGGCTCGTCTGTGAGAGCCCAGTACAGCTTGACTCAGTCAACTTAGAGATGGTTTGGACTAGTAGGCCATGAGCTACTCCAGAATTTAGGAAACTCTTATCTCCCTTGCCCCTTGGCAGCCTCAAGAGAGTCTCTGTGTTAAATTCTATGGTTTGAACATGCCAACAAATTCTATCCAGAGAGTGTTGTATTGATAACGTGTTTGGTGAAATAGGACATGTTAAATCTAAGGCAATACTGTCATTCTTATGTTTCACCCACATATATCCTTTGGAATATTGCATACTATTTAAAAAGTTTGGTCAGACTGGAAAATGCTATTCAGGCATTCTTTACAGCAGACAAATAGATGCTGATTGCTGATGCCTTACTTTGTAAGCAAGAGACTGATAGCTATTTAAGAGACAGAAGTTCCTTTTATTATCAGTCCTGCTCTAGCTAAATAGGTCTTCAATTTTTAACTTTGGATCTACTAACCCTGTACCTCGGAGTTCAAAGAAGCAAAATCTATCAGGTGAGCTGAAATATGTGATGAAACATATAAAATATATAGATTTGTATTCACTGTGACTTTTAGAGGACCATCATCAAATGCAGTGTTTCAAAAGTATGGTTTCCTACCAGGAGCACCAGCATCAAATGAGAATTCGTTAGAATGCAAACTTGTGGGCACCACTGGAAACTTGGGGGTGTGGCTCAGAGATCTGTTGTAACAAGTCCTGTGGGTGATTCTAAGGTACACTAAAGTTGAGAACACTGATCAAGAACAGGGGTTGGCAAACTATACCCTGTGAACCACAGGAGCTAAGAATGGTTTAGCGATGAACATTTGCAATGACTTGGTAATAGGGGACACTGACATTGAACCTCAGCTAAGCAAAATATTAACCCAGCAGTAAGAATTCTGTCCTTCTCATTAGTAGATGTGTAATGCAAAATAAAAATTGTACTCAATTATTATTTTATTTTAGTTTTAATTCCATCAATGCAGAAACTGTGGAAATTTGTTACGTAAGTACTTTCATATATTTTCAACTTTGCCTCTTGGCCTGCAAAGCTTAAAGTATTTATTATCTGGTCCTTTACAAGAAAAGTTTGCCAATCTCCAGCACAGATAAACAGGAAAACATCTGAAAAAGGTGCTACATACAAAATTCCTCCAGTTGTAAGTAAGAAGTCACAGCAAAAAAGCGCACTGAAACTGTCTCCATGCATCCAGGAAATGACAACGTAGTCCCGATAATGAATTGCATTAAAAACCAACAACTGCATGTATTTTTCAAATATTTCCTTTTTCTCAGAGTGATTTTTAAAATAACAAAAGCCTGATTCTGATTGTAACAATTACCCAAAGCTTAATTAATATATTGCTTAAAGATGTGTGGGTATTAAACCTAAGAGGGTGGGTTTCATATAGCTTGATTATCATAATTACAAGCATTCTATTTTCCCATTTACTTAATTGATTGTCATAGCTTTCCAGATGAATTCATGTTGCTGAAAGAAAATTGAATACATTTCTGAGAGAAAAAAAAAAAAAAACGGAAATGGGGCTATTCAGAAGAGCAATGTCCCAGAATATAATCCATGAGAGAATGAAAAATTGTCCTTGATAATATCTCCTTACCTCTTTGCTGGCTAAAACAGGCATTTTTGTGAAATGAAAAAGAAATGAATGAAAAAGTATTATTGATTCAACTACATCTATAATAACACTGGCTCCACTGTCTCTTCAGCCAGAGGTGCCTAGAGCTCCAGAAAAATTTTCCATTTAGTTTTCCTTATAGAATCTATTAGTTTGGTACATTGTGTCGACTATTTGTTATGCCTCTTGCAATGACCTCAGTCCTCACCTGGAGGGAACATGGCACAAGAGGTGACTTATTTTCTCTCTGAGGTTTATTCCAGAGCATTTACTCAGCAGTGACTGCCTAATATGGCAGGCTGGGCAGAGTTAACGTGGGGGGCGGCGGGGCGGGGACAGGGGGTGTTGTGATGAAGACTATTTTTCAACAGGGTCAAGGATGACCTCACCAAAAGTGAGGAGGCGGGGGGAAGAAAACATCAGAGACTTTCTCCCATTACAAAGCCTTAAATTTTCAGTGCCTATTCCTCTGTTTTGTTGTTCTTGTTTAATATTACCAGTAGCCCTATGAGGTAGATGCTGCTGTTAACTCAATTGACAGGTTAGGAAACTGAGGCAACAGCGAATTCTGTAATTTGCTGGATTAACTCAGCCCACCTAGCTCTAAAGGCTATATTCTTAACCAAAACAACATTATGCCTCTAAAACATAAGAACATATACTGCCACTACCACCACCCCACCATCGCTCCCATTCCTATAAAACTCAGCGTAATTATTTTGTTTTCAGATTGGAAACCCCCCTTTCTTACTGAGTTATAATTTACATACTTTAAAATTCTTCCTTTTTAAGTGTACACCTCTATGAGTTTTGACAAATGTGTTCATTTGGGTAACCACCACCATAATCAAGATATAGAACAGTTTTTCACTTCCCCTCCCAGATTCTCTCATGTCCTTTTATAATCAGCCCCCGCCACCTTCTGCCTCCGGCATTCGCTGATCTCTTTTCAAACCTCTGTTTTGTATGAGATTTGCATTTCATGCAGTAGTCATCATATATAATGTTTAATGTTTAGAAAAATGTTCTTGGGATAACCCATTATGACAACTTAGTACAAAGAAAAGGAAAAATCTGAAAAGGAAGAAAATAGAAAAAAAATCAAGATAATAGTTAAGCGATATAAAAGTACAAGTAAAAGGTTCAAGAGTTTTAAGATAAACCACCATTGATTTCATAATATCCATATCTAATGAATATTAATAAGAAAGTACAAGTCAAAAATTTATAAACCTACTCACTGAGAGTCTAGCCCAGCTCACTAGGAACTTTAACAGAGCTTCTGTCCTTCAGAGCTCACACACATTTCTGTGGAGTAGAAAGAACAATCTATAAGATCAGTTATACTTTTTTTTACCTCTTGGAGGCAAAGGATCCTCTGGAGAGGCATCCATCACCCACTAGCTCATTAAAAGGCAAGCCCTCTGTGCACTTGGGGATTTGTTTCCACTCCAGTCTCACACCACACTCAGAGGAGCTCTACTTCTGTAGCTGCCTGTGCATCCTTTTTAAAACTTGTGGCGTGCTGGGTTCCCTTTTTTTTTTTTTTTTTTTTTTTGGTTTCTTCAACATATGCTAGTTCACATTTCCTTTAGGGAAAAATAATTACAAGCTTCTCTTCAAACTTTATTGACAGAAGTATCTGAGTTCACTTGGAAAGCGTACCATTGTAATGTGCCTTGTAGCTACCTGAAAATCTTGTGAAAATACAGATTGGTTGTTCAGGGTACAATCCAAGATTCTGATTTTCTTATAAGTTCTCAGATAATACTGATGTTTTTTGTGCGTGGCCTATCCTTAGTATCAAGACTCTAATATTCGAGGCTAGATTCTAGACAAAGATACTAGAATTCAGTAAGTTATCTATTATGGACCATACCAGGAGCTTTTGCATTTATTGCCTCTAAATCTTCGCAAAAACTTGCTAGAAGGTATTTAAAATTAAGGTGAGGTTTAAGTCTCTAGGATAGTCTTGGGTTAGCACTCATTATTTTAATTCCTTGCATGCAGGTTTTTCTAAGACTTTATGGGAAAAGGTTGAAGTCTTAGAGGAAGCCATAGACCCAAGAAACGAAAACAGTGGGAAGCAAAATACCAGACTATTATTTTGTTGACACAGTGTCCAGTAGCCCAGTACTGCAGGATTCTATCTTAAAATCAAGTTGGAATTCATAGCGTAGATTCAGGTCAAAGATGCCTTCATTTTCCCACCAAACATCAAACTCTGACTAAGCCTAGGGTAGGAATACTACATAGCTCATAGGGGAGGAAAAGAGAAGCATGTGTTGTGGCCAGGCTTCCGGGCTCCTGGTACTAAAACATGGAAACAACAGGAACAGAAGGAAAGTAGCAGAGAGAGAGAGAAACACACACATATATCATCTGTTGACAAATAGTGACTCCGCACAGATATAAATGTGACCTAATCATTGTCATAGAATGACCATTTGGATTAGTAATCCAACCTCTTAAAGAGGAGCAATGAGAAAGGAAGCTTTTAGGCATGAAATAAGAAACTAAGTGGTGTCTCCCAAGTAAGAATTGGTACAATTTGGGGCTTAAAAAATTCAGGAGTCAGATTTTAATCCAGAGATTAAATGACTTCTCCAATGTCAAAAAATTGTTAACTAGAAAGACAGTATTCAAACCCAGGTCCTTTGACAGGAGTCCAATTACTTTTTCTTTTTCTTTTTCTTTTTCTTTTTTTTCATTATATCATACTGCTCTCACGTCCATTCACAATATTGGAAACAAAGTACAGGCATATCTCAGAGACACTGCAGGTTTTTTTTTTTTTTTAATTGACAACTCAGAAATGCAAAGAACCCAGCATAGCTGACTATTTTGGAAAAGAAAAGGAGAGAGAAAGAAGGAAGGAAGGAAGGAAGGAAAGGAAGGAAGGAAGGAAGGAAGGAAGGAAGGAAGGAAGGAAGGAAGGAAGGAAGGAAAAGAAAGGAGGGAGGGAGAAAAAAACCTGGAGGACTTACATCAACTTATTTCAAAACTTAATACAAAGTGAATCACAATAATGTAATTCCAGTATAAGGACAGAAATATATATCGATGGAATATAATTGAGGATTTAGAAATAAATCTTTACCTTTATGGTCCACTGATGTTCAGCAAAGGTGACAAGGCAATTCAATAGGGAAAGGATAGTCTTTTTAATAAATGATCTACCACAATTGGATATGCTCATGCAAAAAAATTTTTAAAAGATTTTAGACAGTTATCTCACACCATACACAATAATTAAAACAAAATGATCATAGACCTAGATGTAAGAGCTAAAGATATAGATCTAAGAATTATCAAACTGGGTTGAAATTTTGATTGTGTTGATAACATATTGTTACCAAGGAATTCAGGAACATTCGAATCCTGCCCCATTAATAGTATCCTGGGGAAAACGAAAGCACAAGGAGCAAGAGCTGAAGAAAAGACAGCACTATTGTGTAGTTAACTGGATATGGGTCCCAGATCTGAAATGATAAAATGAATTGGAAAGCCTGGAACTCAACCTCCTTCTTTGTTGGTATATTCCCAATTTAAGAGACAGATGCTCTCAACCAAACTGGCATAAGAAAAGAGAATTTATTAGGTTGTAAATTAAAAGTTCAAAGGTGGGGCTGGCTTCAGGGATATTTTGTCTTGTAGCTCAATCTCCAAGTATCCTTCTATCTGTATCTTAATAGATCTCTGCGCTTTGGCTCCATTCTCAGGCGGGCTGTCCCCTTGTGATTGAAGATGGCTGCCAGAAGTTTCAACATCACATCCTCCCATCTCAAGTCTAGTGGAAAGGAGCATTTTCCTAACATTCCCAGAAAAAGTCCCACTGGTTTCTGGTCCCCCAAACAAGCCCTGTGGCCAGAGCAATACAATGCTCTGATTGCCTGGGCCTGACCCACAGGTTCCATGGGACAGGAACATGAATTGAGGGTGAGGAAGAGGGTAGCTTCCCAGAGAAAACTGGGTAACTGTTTCCAGGAGAAGAGTAAAAGGATGCTAGAAGGTAAAAACAACAAAGGTCCACTACAACTTTATATTTCTAAGCTAACAAATCTCAATTTGCTTCATGCAAAATACAACTAGAAAATAATCCGGCAGATTTAGAGGGAGAGAGAAAGAGTCAGGAGTAAAAAGTACATTTTAAAAAATCAATCGAAAAAATAATAAATATTTATAAAGGACATTTGTTCTCACATCCTGTACCTTAAGGCCCAAGGCCCCAACTACAGCAGCTTTCCTAGCTCAGCTGCTACATGGGAGAAGAGAAGAAATGGAGAGAGAAGTTGAGAAAGAAGTAGAGTGCTGAATCTTTACTCCATGTAAAGTGGGCCCTGGCCTTAATCATACTCACTATGGTGAACAGAGAGAAGGCAATCCAGGAAAAATCAATAGCAGCAGATGGTGGCCAGGTCTACTTGGAAGCAGCAGGCCCTGGAGCAGCCAACCAGGACAGCTGCATGGAGAGAAGAGACAGAGCAAGGTGGCAGAGCCTCCTCTCATGAATGATTGCAAATGGTCTTTAATATTCAAGCTGGGAGAAAGAAACAAGTGAAAGAGGCACACCCATGAATGATCTTTCAATATGCAGCTGTGAGATCATAGAAAATATATATTGGTCTCTGCCACAATTTCTAGCACTGAGTTCCCGAAACCCTTGTAATTTCCTAATAAGAACCCAAGAAGCATTTTTTATTCTCATGAGGTGATTCTGGGTGGTCTGGATGGACTTTGGAGGGAGCTAATCACCAAACAGACCAAATCACAGAAGCTTGGCATTTTCAGCCCCACCCGCACTTCTGTAGGGAGGAGAAAGGGAGCTGGAAATCGAGTTAATGAGCAATCATGCCTAGCACGTGATGAAGCCTCCATAAAATCCCAATAGCAGGGGGTTTGGAGAACTTTCGTGGTCATGAACACAACTGCACTGGGAGGGTAATTCGCCCCAGCTCCACGGGGACAGAAGCTTCTGTGCTCAGGACCCTCCCACGACGTTGCCCTGTGGGTCTGTTCATCTGGCTGTTCATCTGTATCCTTTATCGTATCCTTTAATAAACTGGTAAACGTTAAATGTTTCCCTGAGTTCCCTGAGCCACTCTAACAAGTTAATCAAATCCGAAGCGGGAGAGGGTTATGACAACCTCAGATTTATAGCCAAGTGGTCAGAGCACAGGTGACAACCTGGACTTGCAATTGGCATCTGAAGTTGGGGCAGTCTCATGGGACTAGGTCCTTAATCTGTGACATCTGATGCTATCACCAGGTAGATAGTGTCAGAATTGAGTTGAATCGTGGGACATTCAGCTGGTGTTTCATGATGGGGGAAAGCCGCTCCAGAACCCAAATAGCAGTGATTCTGCCTACTTTTGCAAGGGGGCCATTCATCAGATGAGTATTCCTCTGACTGAGAGGAATTAAAACAGGGTGGAGACCAACTTCTCCCAGATATCTCAAATTCAGAGATGATTTTTGAAGCCATGGATGTGAATATAGTACTAAGGAGTGTATAAAGTGAAGAGGGAAGGAGAGGAAAGAAATGGAGAGTGATAGAGATGGGCCTAGGCTGGATCCTGGAGGAGCACCAGTCTTTAAGGAAAGGGCAGACTTTCTGTTCCTTCACAGGTTTCGTTGGTATTAGTTTGCAGAGTCTGTGAATACTAGTAGCAAGCTGGACACAGGCTTTTCTCTTTAACCTGATACTGAACTGCCAGGGACTCAAAGTTTCAATGGTGGAGGTTCGGCAAATAGGTGAATTGCCGTAAATGTTCAAGACTGAAGACATTATAGCCTGTATAGCTAGTGGAGAACACTAATTGCATTTTCTGGGGTTGAGAGGAAGCATTTTTCTTTTTGAAATCTGGTTTGACCAGTACAAACCTCTTAATAATATACTTTGAGAAAGTTACCAATTAAGTTCTCTCCAGAATCCTTCACACAGATTTCCCCAGTTAGCACTTATTGTGAGGTGCTAGGGGAAGATTAGCTGTAGAAAGAGAAATGTTCTCACTCTGTGTTGGAGTCTAAGGATTTAATACTCTCAAGAAGAGCGAACCTACCAGAGGCAAGGCATCTGAGCTAACTACTTTTTCCCAAGGAGATACAGTGCCTGATCAACGAGAACAGACTAGGAATGAAAACTGATTGCTTTCTCAATCCACTGTCAATTACATAGACAGATCATACTGGCCTTTGGGAATCTTTTGTCTAAAATCCTGGGTCAAATTATTTTGAAGCTAGGAAGACATGGTGAGAAGAAAATTGATGAAGAAATCATTCCTTAAAACCCCAAATCACTCACTCCCTTTGCCAGGCATTGTTATAGTGCTTTACATATATTACCTTAGTTCCCATTAAAATCCTACAAAGAAAGGGCTATTATCATCATTCGTATATACAGAAAGCCAAGGCTGAGAGAAACTGCGTAGCTTGTCCAAAGTCACAAAGCTAGTTAAAGATGGAGCTAGGATTAGAACCTAGGCAGTCCTTGTTTTTCAAGGATCGAAGTCTGAAACCACTGTGCTAATCAAGCCTGAGGTCAACTTAGGGGCTTTATATCAAACCTAATTTCAGAGAAGCTGTGGACTGAGTGGACTCCTGTCCACATCCAGCAAATATTTCTTGGCTGCATGCAGAGTTTGCATACCTCGGAGCAGCTTGTCTGAGGGTGATAGACTCCTTGGAGAAGGAGTTTTGTAGGGTGGGGTGAGGTGACGTGAGATGGAGAGTGGAAGGTAGATAATGATCCAAGCATTGAAGAATAGGATGCATTTCACGCAAGGCACCAGGGAATAAGACCTATATCTTCCTTTCAAGATCCGTTTTCTCCTCACTGAGCACACTTAAAGTGAAGAAAATGAATTCTGCCCATTGAAAAAGGGCAGACTGTAATGAAAAACAACTTCAAAGACCCTTCAGCACATAAAGTCTTTGAGCTACATCACTGACAATAGTTTACAAGTTTATTTTCAATTTGTGGTTATGCTGAGCAGACATTTTGAGAAGTGCAGCAGTAATTCAGGCGGCACATGGCAGCATCATCTGCTACACGTCCATCTGTACAGGAGAGTATTGTCACAGACGATCAGGTACAGATTTATCCAGATGTATCATCCACAAAATGGCCAGCCAGGAGAGTTTTCAAAATTATTTTCCTCACCATTTTTGCTAAGTATACAATTCTTAGAAAGCAGATTTCTTAGCAAAGACTTTTTTTCCCGCTGAAGAAAAAACTTGACTTCAAACAGAGCAAAGAAATCACAGGCTTTAGGTCCATGTTTGAATCCCAGCACTGACATTTGCTAATTAACAACCTTGAGCAAATTATTAAACTCTCTGAACTTGACTTCCTTATTTATAACATGAGAAGACTTCATTTATAAAATGGGGCTGTGGGGGAAATTAAAAGAGATGATAGTCATTATCTTTCATTACATGAAAACAAAAGATATTTTTGGTTCACTATTGTGTTTCCAGCACTTAGCATGGCGATTGCACATTAAATGTGAGTAATAAATAGATGATGAGTAAATGAATGTGTGAATTATAAGATCCATTGAAACCAACATTTAGGGGTATATCAGATCTAATTTCTTCTTAATTATTTCTCCCAAAGGGAAAAAAAAAAGCTTACCCCCTCAGCCCCTGCTCTTTTCTAAGGTGATTACTTCTCATGACTGTGCATATCTGTTGTCATAGGAATTTCTTCAAATCCTTTCTTAGTTTAGGTTTTTTGTTTGTTTGTTTCCTACATCCTGTGTTCTGCTTCATTGGTTTATTTTCTTGTTTTGTAATAATCATTTTCACTGAGCTTCCTAAAAAGGACAAATTGACTACATTATTTTACTACTTTGTCTTACCTGTCTTTATCCTATCCTACTATTGATAATTAATTAGATAGGCATAGAATTCTAGGCTGCAAAATTTTTCTCAGAATTTTAAAGGCAATATTTCAGTGTTTTCTATCATTTGGTCCTGCTTATTGAAGAAAATTTGGGAAATGTGGGTAAGTGTATGAAAGATGATTAAAAGCATGAGTAATCCTACCACCCAGACACACCCTGTTAACACTCTGATGTACACCTTTCCACTTTGCAGGACACAACACACACACATATGCACGCATACACACACACACACATGGCTACATTGTATATATAGTTTCACATCATGACTTTAATTTTATATCACGCTATCCTCATATCATACATAACTAACTTACTTTTAAGGTCTTTTTCAACCCGAAGGATCAATGATTCTATGACTTGTTAAGGAGAGATTGTGACATGGATGCTTTCAGTAAAAGTAGCAGACAGTTTAGGAGTTGGTTTCATTGATACAAGCATGAAATGGAACTGTGGCAAAGGAAGATAAGGTTAACTACCTGCCAAGTGCTTTTCATTTAGGGACACAGAAGGTTCTCAGTGAGTATAAGGGAATCAAAGACATATTACAAACGAGTCTCAATAAATCATTTGAGTATAACCTACAGTGAGGAAAAGCATGTTAGGATGGAGAAAAGGGCACAGCAGGCCCTCCTGGAAAGAACAACGTGTGCAGCCTTTACGATGAAAGGGGGCTACATATAAGCGAAGTGCTCAAGGTTCTGAATGGGAGACAGGCAACCACTGCAAGTTTCAACAGCCTACAATTAAAGATGACAAGTAAAAACAACATAGTTGCCCAACTGAACACAGAAAGTCTTTGGTGCCATAGGAGCAAATAGCCAGAGTAGGCTTGAGAAAGAAATAGAAAGTCAAGAAGAAGAAGTAAGGAAAATAAATCAAGTAGCTAGGGAAAAGTGGTATGCAGAAATGATGGCCCCAGCTGAGACGAGAACAAGAACTTATGCAGCAAAGATACCTTTGCAGTGCTGACTTCTGCGTTATGATGGTGGTACCAATTCACCCTCTCATCTGTCCTATTGCAATAACAATGAAAGGTTACGATGAGTTACAAAGTTGTGGCAGCACTGAAAATCGGAAATAGATAGTAACAATTGGACACTCTGAAAAGAATTTCTATTAAACAAAGCCCAGGTGATCCAGGTGGGAAAAATAACAGTAGCAAGCAAATGCTACTGTGAGACAGAACCAGGTCTTACAGGGGAGAGGGGTGGAGGGGAGGAGAAGGAGGAAGAGACTTCTATCTTTGCCCTTTGTCTTAAATGGATCCTTACTTCAAAAATACAAGTCCTAAAACAGAGCAAAGCATGCACACACACACAGACATTTATAGACTTGATCCCATGATACCTCTTTTGCATATACTTAGAGATACTCTGTGGTACAATGAGGCAATGGTAAAAGCAGACAGCTGGTGGGTGACGTTATCATATTTGGAGGGGATATAAACAGGAAGCTTCAGAGATTAATGCACTCTGGGGATTGTATTTTTTCATGTGTCTGCTTGAAATTTCAGAAAAATTCCAGAGATAAATTTCAGAAAATGACAATTTCTTTCCAGTGAATCAGAAGAGCAGGAAGCAGTGGATGTTTCTTCCTCAGTTCTAGTGAGCTGCATTAGATCACATTTGTCAGAATCAGCACTAGTTAGCCCCTCCAAGTCTAGATCTGTGGAGGAGATGCCACCACTCTTCATGTGGAAAGTGAGAGAACCATTAGTTCTTAACATTTTGTACTGATAGAGCTATCTTTTGTAGATTGTAAAACCCAACAGAAGGGAAATGGTTCCATGGATTTGAGGGTGTCAGAAAACGGCAGAAAAAATTAGAAAGCATTTACTTTTTGTTTTCTTGTGTTTCTATAAATCAAGGGATGAGAGAGAAAATAAACTCGAAGAATTATTTTAGATAATCAGGTTTTTTAAAAAGTCAAATTAAACACACACACACACACACACACACACAAAAGAATTATTTGAGATAATCAGGTTTTTTAAAAAGTCAAATTGAACACACACACACACACGAGGACACTGGAAGTACAATAGTATTTTAAAATCTACATTAAAAGTAGTAAAGAACAGAGATGATATTAGAAAGATGGGAATTCGTGATTTGAAAGACAGAATGTGCAGGGAAAAGTAATGTAATGAAATCTATAAACAAGAAATACTTTTGAGGCTACGTAGGCACACATGGAGGGCATGCTCCTGAAGAATAGCCAAAAGGACATACAGCCGAGCGTGAGAGCAGAGAACCTCAATGGTTAGGAATGTGGGCCCTTAAGTCAACAGTTTGGTACAGAACTGATTAGTTTGGAAAAATTGCTTAACTTTTTGAAACTTTGGGCTTATCACCTGTGAAATGGAGATGCTAATAATTCCTGCCTGATGTGGTTATTTTCAGAATGGAAGCATTGTGCCTGATCCCATGGAAGAACTCTAAAATAGCTAATTTGTGGGGGGAAAAAATCCCTACCTAGACATGTACTGATTTATTTTTTAATTTCAAGAGTGATTCTTGTTTCTTTATATTTTCTATTTTCTGATTGGGTAATAGAAATTTTTTTTTCAAGGAGGAAGATAAATCACACAATTAGGAAAAAAGAAAAATATGTTACCGTCAAAAGAAGATAATCATTCGGATTATAGTACTCTTTCCTGTATTAAAGAATAGATGATGATGTGCCAATTTCCTTGGAGGTTTACCTTTTCTTTTTCATCTTTATCCAAATTTAATTCAGAAAGTGAAGAAACAATTAGGTTTTCAGAGAGACTAGTTGGGGTTTGATTATTTTGTTCCCAGTAATCTCCTCAGCCCACTCCATAGTCACTATATCTTATTAATGTTGTAACAAATGACCGCAAACAGTGGTTTAAAACAAAATAAATTTATCATCTTACAGTTTTGTAGGTCAAAAGTCCTACGCAGGTCCCATTGGGCTAAAATCAAGGTGTGTTGGCAGGTCTGCGTTCCTTCTGGAAACTCTAGAGAAGAATCAGTTTCCTGTTCTTTTCCAGCTTCTAGAGGTCCCCACCTCCCTTAGATTACGGCCTCCTTCTGCCATCTTCAAAGCCAGCAACAGCAGGTAGAGTCTTTCTCTCATCGCATCACTCTGACTTCCTCCCCTGCCTCTCGTTTCCCCTTTTAAGAGCCTACCAGATAACCCAGAAAAACCTCCCTATCTTAAAGTCAGCTGATTAGTAAACTTAATTTTACCTGCAACCTTAATTCTCCCGTGCTATCTAAAGTAACATATTCACATGTTCTAGCTATTAGATTGAGAACATCTTTGGGGGGGCCATTATTCTGCCTACCATAGCCACTAAACAGGTTATAGCAGTTAGAAGAAACATTTGAGACCTTGGGAATGGGGTCTTCAAGAAGCATTCCCTCCCTATCAGGCACACAGCCTCTCTAACTGAAAAGTAAGAGATTGATTTTGGAGATCATAAATCCCAACACCATCTACTCACTGTTCGGGTTTGTTCATTTTGTTTTAAATGAATTAATAATAGTTCTCATGGTTGAAAACAGAAAAACAAATATCAAGTGAACAATCTTCATCTCAATGCTGATTCACACATCTACATATTCCAAACTTCTATCTACTTATAACTACTATTGATATATTCATGTGTGTACTATACTGTTTGTGCATATTCAAGTAATTACAAATACATCTATATTTTTTACTTTTTTTACCCTGAAGTTTTCATACTCTGTACCATGATTTTCTTTTATTGTGGTAAAAAAATTATGACAAAACATTTACCCTATTAAACATTTCTAAGTGTACAGTTTGATAGCGTTACATATATTCACATTGTGTAATCAATCTCCAGAATTTTTTCATCTTGCAAAACTGAAACTCTGTACCCGTTAAACAACAATTCCCCACTCCTCACTCCCCCCAGTGCCAGGGACTACCATTTTACTTTCCATTACTATGAATTTCACTACTGTAGATACATATAAGGATAATCAAAGTATTTGTCTTCTCGCGAATAACTTACTTCATTTAATATAATGTACTCAAGATTCACGTTATAGCATGTGTCAGAATTTCCTCCTTTTAAGACTGAATAATATTCCAGTGTATGCGTATACCACATTTGTTTATCCATTCATCTATTAAGGATGGATACTTGGGTTGCTTCCACCGCTTAGCTATTACAATAGTGCTGCTATGAACATAGGTATGTAATGTACCATAATGTTTTCATTTCATCAGTTATAACTTGGAGATCTTTCATATTATG
>NW_006442484.1:39752422-39798592 GCF_000325575.1 Pteropus alecto
CTTTCTTTAAAAACAATAGTATCATTGTATTTTGTTGTATTAATGGACCACTGTATAGATAACTAACCCCATGCTGATGAACATCTGTGCTGTTTTCACTTAGTAGAGTTGTCAAGATGAAAATGTGTATTCTACAAAGTCTATTTATATCCATCTTGTCTTTCTTAGGAGAAGTCAACAGTAAGAGATTTCCAGATATTTTGGCTGAACTTCTCTGATAAAATTAAAGACTTATTCAAGTTGATCTAGGGATGAATAAAAATATTTAACTCAGGATAGGGAAAGTCTTGATGGTTAGTACTGAAAGTTTAAACAAAAGATTAAATAAAATATTTGTTATAATATGGCTAAATACATATTTAAAATAGAAATTAAGAAAAGACATACAATGTTAAATTAACAATGAATTGAAAAATAATTTGAATGAAAGAGTTCAGATACTACAACAAACACTAGAATATATTTTTAAAAGATGAGGGGAGACAAAAATTTGCTAAATTCCTTTGCCTACATAGACAAGAATAAAGGTATTTATGTTTTTCATGTTTTGGGCAATTTAAGAAATATAAGTCAAAACATATTCAAGATAAAAATTACCAGTAATAGAATTTTAAATGATATGAATGCATCACAAGTTACCAAAGGATAGAGATACATCTTCACTTGAAATCCTGAGGGGAGGAAGAAACAGCAAGAGCATCGAGGGAAATATCAAAGAAAATGAAAACAATGGGCAGACTATAAAAGAAATTCAAACACAGGAGAAGGGAATAACACAGCGCCCTTACTAAGGTCAAGAGTTAGAACTCAAGGAGTTAAAAGAAAAGAGTTAAAAAAAAATCACCTAAACTGGAAAAATAATATAAACTGAGAAAAGAAACTGAAAACTGCCAGTGCTATCAGACTATGAGAAAAGAAAGTGGCAAATATCCTATTTGAGAAGGGAGACAAAAATTTACTGTATATGAGGGAACGAGGGACTGGTATTTGCACCTCCTCCAAAAGTATATTAGGAAAAGAGGAACATAGGGGGTTTTATTGCTTTGTGAAGTTTTGGATTATCAGTCAGATAGTGGAAGATCCATGAGGTCTGTACTGGAAAGAGAAAGCACAGATGTGAATTGAGCCAGGCATGAGATCAAATTTGTAAAGCCTATATACTCCCAAAAGAAATGTGAAGAGACAGTTATTTAAGGCTCTGTTACCCTTTCTGCATACAAGCAAGATGGCATAAGGATTCCACTGCCTGGAGAAAAATCTGGATAGGAACAAAAGTAACCTACAAAGTTAAATATTTAAAACCAGCGTGTAAGATACACTTTGGGGAAATGACACATTTTTAGGTATATACTTTATGGGTCTAGAGTAAAATCACTTTTTAAATTGTTGGCTGATAGCATTGATACAATTAATTTGCAAAGTAGGAGAGAAGTGAAATATAAAGTGAAAGGCACGTTCTTTTTTCTTTTTTCTTCTTCTTTTTTTTTTTTTTGATGATGCTATGAAAATAACCAAAATTAATTTATTAAAAGCTAGGAATGCAATCAAAATGTATGTGGAAGAGAAGCAAATTCCTTGTAATCATACTATTTCGGAACTAAACGGGACCTCAAAGAACATTCTATACTACTACATTAGAAAATGAAGACATAAGACAATCTATGAGGAACAAAGGGGCAAAAAAACAAATCGGCCTTAAAAAGAGATAGCAGAGGTTGGAAATGTCAAAAATATTTCATTTTCTCAAAGGAAAAAGTAAAAACAAAGGCTCAAAGATCTGAATTAAATATTCTAATTTATGAATAAATTTAATATATATAAATAGAAAAAAACACATGAAGTTCAAGAACAAATATAGGAATTTTTTTTAAAATAGAAGGTATTCTTGTTTCCGGATTATGACAAAAAGAGAAAAGAAAAAACAAGGCAAATAAAAACAAATGCTTTTACATTTAGACATCTGAAAATTAAAAAGCACTATCTACCCAAGAATTAAAAATAAATGCTTTCAGAGGGCACAGAAAGAGAAGCCACAGATGAGGTTGGAGGTCAACAGCCACAGGTGAGAGGAAGAGGCTGAGACAAGAGACGTGGGGGGAAACCGTGGCATGGACAGCTTATGTGACAAGAAATAAAAGGACTGATGAACCAGGGCAGAGGCACAGGTGGACTGAGCCTGAAATTTTAATGATCTGTAGTTTGATATCTTTTTCTCTTTCTAGCAATGTACAGAAACTGGAGTAGAGAGAAATTAGAATGAGTTTCCAACATGCCACTGAGATTTTCCCCAGAACAGGAGGATTTCAAAATAACTTTGCCACTGTTCCCTCATGCAGACCACCTCATTAGGACTGATGGATCAGATTGCCAGGACTGACAGTTCCTTCTCTCCTGGCTCCATACCCTGCAATTTTGGGAACAATCAGCTTCAAAAGTCATCAGAATAGGCACCTGGCTCCTTGTAATGAGGACTGGGAATTATTCCAACCTGAAATCTCTCCCACATCTTTGAAATCCCCATCAGAGATTCATCATTCAGATCTGGAAGACTGCTCTGCCTGGCTTCACACATGCTCTTTCTATGACCTAGGAAGCTCCATCCTCTCCCTAATCTGTCTGACTGAGGCCTACTTATCCTCCACAGATTAGCTTTAGGTCATTCCTTAAGGAAACCATATCTGAATACTGTTCACAACAGGGTCACAGTTATAATTATACCTCTTTGTAAAAAGTAAATAAAATTTAAATTTTTTGCCTGATTATCAATATAAGAACCACACATATGTGATCACTAATGAATCTTCAATATTGAGCAAAACACTTTAACTAAATCTTTACTAAATGAATGAGTGAGTGAATGAATATATAGCTATTCCATAGAGGAGTATTACCTTAGCAGTGGTTCTCATAGTGTGGTCCTTGGAACAACAGTATCTGTATCACCTAAGAATTTGTTAGCATGCAATTTCTGAGGTCCCCCTTGAGATCTACTGAATGGGGATTGAGTCCAGCTATCCATGTCTTAAGAAACTCTTTGTATGATTTTGATACATGCTTAAGTTTAAGAACCACAACCTTAGATTTAAGTCTTAGTCAGTTTCTTCTTTAGGGGAGGGAATACGGACTCAAATGCCTTCAGGAAAAATGAAAGTTGCATAAATGAGTAACATAAAAGGAGCCACTGTAAAACAACAATGAGTGGTGGGAATCTTAGTGAAATAGAGAGCAAGAACACATGCCCAGCCTAAAGAGTGAGCTGCAAGTGGCATCACCAAGATGGGAGAGATCCCACTCTGTATCCACCTGCAAGGAATAGCAATTAGCTATTCATAAATAAAAATAGCTCCAGGAGAGCTTAAAAGTACACTTAAGCTTCAACAATGCATTGGAGCAAAAAATCTCAGAATAACCACATTAAAGAGGTAAGAAGAACAGTTTAATTTTCCTGTATCAGCTCATCCCTCGGACTGGCACAGCTCAGTGCCAAGAGGAAGCTCTTCTCACCAGGAAAGCAGGGTGAGCGACCAGCTTCCCCAGCATTTGGGGCACTGTACGAAGGACTTACCTTGGTTTCACCCCACCCTGAGACCAGCATAGCTGAGAAATCTAGATAACTAGGAACAAAGATGGGCAGCATAGCTGAGACATCTAGATAATTAGGAACAAAGATTAGCCAGTTGGTGGGAATGACCACAGTTCCCAGTGACCTGCTCTTCACAGGAACCTACTAGCTTTCACTGCTGAGAATCTCAACAGCCCTTGCGGACACTGTGGACTCCTGCAGCTTTCATCTCTGAGGATCCAATCAGGAACCTCTGCAGAGTGCTCTGCAGCAGATCACCGTCTCTAAGGAACTGACAGCCAGCACAGCTGCTGTAGACTCACTGTCGAAGGCCCCACAGGTTTTTGTGTTCACAGACTCCAGCTGCCTCCACCCCCATCAGAGTCACCCTAGCCAATACTACTGTGAACAGCATAGGCCTGGATCCAGCACAGCCACCCAATCTGCAGCTAGCCCCAGCTTCTGCAGCTGTGTATGTGCACACCAACCCAGGTCCACACACCTGCTCCAGTGCCCAGAGCAGGTTCTGACACCTGTCACTATCATGAAAATTGGACCCTTGTCTTAAACCATACACAAAAATCAACTAAAATTGATTAAAGACTTAAACATAATGCCTGATACCAGAAAACATAGGGAGAAAGCTCTTTGACATTGGTCTTGGCAATGTTTTTTTTGGAATTGACACCAAAAGTACAGGCAACAAAAGCAAAACTAAACAAGTGGGACTACATCAAACTACAATATTTCTGCACAGCAAAGGAAATAATCAACAAAATGAAAAGGAAACCTATGAAGTGAGAAATAAATTGCAAACCATGTATCTTATAAAGAGTTAATATCCAAAATATACAAGTAATTTATACAACTCAATAGCATAAAGACAAGTAACCAGATTTAAAAATAGGCAAAGGACTTGAATAGATATTTTTTCAAAGAAGACTTACAAATAGTTAACAGACTACTTATAAAGATTTACTCAATGTCACTTCATCAGAGAAATGCAAATTAAAACCACAATGAGATGTCACCTCACTCCTTTTAGGATGGCTGTTATCAAAAAGTCAAAATAACAAGTATTGGAGAGATTATGAAGGAAAGGGAACCCTTGTGCTCTCCTGGTGGGAATGTAAATTTGTATGGCCATTATGAAAAACATTATTGAAGTTCCTCAAAAAATTAAACATACCGTATGATCCAGCAATCTCGCTTCTGGGTATATATATGAAGGAAATGAAATTCCTATCCTGAAGAGATATCTGCACTCCTGTGTTCATTGAAGCATTATTCTCAGTTACCAAGATATAGAAACAACTTAAGTGTCCCTCAACAGATGAATAAAGAAAATATACTGTAGAATATTATTCAATCTTAAAAAAAAAAGAAAAGAAAAGAAATTCTGCCATTTATAACAACATGGATGGAACTGGAGGACAGATTCTAAGTGAAAAAGCCAGACACAGAAAGATAAATATTGCATGGTCTCACTTATATGGAATCTAAATTAAAAAAAAAAAAAGTCGAACTTATACTAACAGAGAGTAGAATGATAAAGTAAATGATATTGATCAAATATAAGATGAATAAATTCTATAGACCTAATTTACAGCATAGTGTTTATGGTTAATAACAACAACAACAACGACAACAACAACAACAACAACAACTTAAAATTTGCTATGAGAGTAAATCTCTAGTGTTCTCACCACACACAAAAATAGGTAAGTAACTATGGGAGATGATGGATACATTGGTTTCATTGTGATAATCATTTTACAATGTATACATATATCAAGACATCCCATTATATACTTTAAATATATGCATTTTTTGTCAAATATAAATAACAGGATCAAAAAATTCAAAAAGGAGAGGTGAGCTGCTATTCTGCAGAACTCTAAATTCGATAGGTCAAGTTTCTAAGTTTTCCAAGAGATTCTGATACTTGAATTTTGATGTGAAATTTACCAATTGTTAATGGTGTACAAGCCTCACAAAATATATCTGCCAGACAAACGCAGCCTATAAGAAGTGTTTGCTTCAGGCAAGTCTTTTAAAGCAATACAGACGGTTGGGATTTATTGCTGGGGACCCCAAGCAAGAACCAACACAGGAGAAGAGACAATAACACTCTGTGCCTACTTGATATTTTTTTTCTAGAATTGGCCATGGTTGTGACAAAAAGAAGGAAGTATTTGGTTTTATCAGCTAGGTCAGATTTATCTCAGTCTAGCAGTAGATTTGATATAAAAACCTAATCAATACAGCACTTGCTTTAAGAACTGGGAAATTGGACATAGAAATTTAACAGGAGGAAGGAGTATAATACACTTACAACAAAATTATAGGTTTTTACTCTGAATATCATCTCAACCCCAAATTATACTGAGAGAAGTTAAAATTAATGGTTTGAAGGATTGCATTTTGCTTTGTCTAGTTTTGTTTTTAGACAGTTCTCCTTTAGTGGTTATATAATTGCTCAAACCTTTATGGAAATAGCCACATCTTTAAAAACAAAATACGAGCCAAAAATTAAAACAACAACAAAAAAATATACTGCAAGTGCTTTCACGACACCCCCTCCCAAAATTAGAAGTACATCCAAAGTACCAGCAAACTTAATTTCAGTCTCAGAAACTGACAAATGAAGAATTTAATCAGAGAAGTTCTGTGTGAGATATAAAACACACATCTTGAGAGTTCTTTATGGAGATCGTTTCAGGGAAATGGTTTTAATTTCTTAAGAGGCTTTATAATGATAGCTTGTGTCTCCACATCAACTGGTAAAAAGGACAACAAAAACTCAAAGGAATTCTCTTAAAATCCACACATAAAAACACTAATGAGACAGTTAAATTACCCATTGAAGGAGCTGAAAAACAAAATTCACTGGTTTTAGTCAAAAGAATGTTCATGTCTCCTAAGTAAACAAAGACTAGTGAGCAAATAAAAGGAAGAAGAAGAATGCCCTGTTCTTCTGAGAATGAGTCTGTGAGGAATTATTGAGAAGGAAGGGCAACAGAAACGTGTAGGTAAAATGTGGTTATACGCCCTGGGCCTGAAGGAAAATGGGGACCCTGAGAGAGGAATAGGCCACCTCGCCCCATTCCAGGCAGTCAGACAGAGCAGCCAGGAGAGAGTGAGGACAGTGACTGAATTTCCTTCAGGTGACGAGTCTTGAGGGCTCTAGTCAAGGAAAACCATATACTTTTTAGATCTCTGCCAGAATGCTGGGGGAGTATGGCAGATAATAAGGAGGACTATTGTTAACAGTGCCAGGATCTTAGTTTCAAATAATTAGATGATGAGATTTTTTTTCTTACTGCATTTTTAGGGAGAAAAAAATCACATTTTTAGAGGTTATAAAAATAATATATATAAATATTAAAACCAGAAAATACAGAAAAGCACAAAAAAAATTAAAACAACTATAATACTATCACTTGAGTATAACAATTGTTAATATTTTATGCATATCTTGCAGTCTTTATATGGTATATTATATAGATATTAAGTACAAAGATGGAAAAGGATATCAATGTTGGGATCAAACTACACAATCTGTTAATTGGCTTTATCACTTAATATATTTTATACAGCATATGAAATATCTTCATATTTTAAACATTTTAAAGCATTAAGTATTCTTATTCAATCTGACTTCAATGTTTATATGTTATTACATATTTTGAGTAAAGAATAATTTATTTAATCAACCCCCTATTACAAGAGAATCTTTGTATAGTCATTTGCTACATAATGACATTTCAGTCAACTGTGAATCACATATATGACAGTGGTCTCATAAGATTATAATGGAGCTGAATTTCCTCCAAGAAATAGAAAAAATATGTGGCTCAGAAGGGATTTTTTTTCTCTGATGGCAGCAATATCTGTGGGGCTTGGCAATAGATTCCCTCTCACTCACAGCACCTCAATTTTGAGTGCACAGATTACATCCCATTCAGTCAGCCACTGACCTGTCACAGCACAGAAAAGTCTGTCCCCCCGGCACAACACATTTAGAGGGTTCTACAGCCCTCTCAGATGTAGATTATGGTCTTCAGAGGACATTGCTGTAAATTCTTCGTTGAGGTCCTAAGATCCTGTACAAGGACGCAGGTCCACAGGAGCTACCTTAACAAGTAGTAAGTGCCAGGGCCACTTTAGTAAAAGCTTCTTGTGATAGAATCAAACCAGCCTGTCGCTGTATTTTGGAAATATTTTCAGGTTGTAATGATGGAAAGCATAGATAAATTTTATTTCTTCCATCATAATGCCAGAGAGAGCCTTTATGCCAGATATGGTCAATGGAACAAAAACCAGATTTCCAAAGTCAAAAATAATCAGTCCTCAGTTCTACCTCCTCTCCATGTTAAATACCGTCTTTTTTTATGACTACCACAAACTTCCTTAATTTGACTACTGCTCCAACATGTGATAGCCAAGCCACAGTGCCATGACAACCCACTATGTTCTTTTATCTCTGCATCTTGATTTCTTATTCCTACTGATCTTCAAGCCACCTTGCAGTCCCTCCTCACAGTCACCATTGTGGTGATCTATGCCATATCCAGCCAGTGTTTACTAGATATTTCCAATCAATCCAGCTTACATTCCTGTTCATGGAGCATTATTGCCAGCTTTGATGGTCTATTTCTGACCCTATTGGAAGGAAGCAGAGTCAGGGCTTGTGATACAATGTTTATAAAGTCTACAGTAGAATACTGTAATGTCCTTGGCCTTCACATTCATTCACCACTAACTCAAACTCACTGACTCACCCAGACCAACTTCCAATCCTGAAAGCTCCATTATAAAGCCTCTTAAGTGCCCTATACAATGTGCCATTTTTTCTTTTTACCATATTTTACTATAACTTTTCTATGTTTAGATACATAAATATTTATCATCATATTATAATTACTTATAGTATTCAGCACAGTAATATGCTGTACAGGTTTGTAGCCTAGAACAATAGGCTATACTGTATAGCCTAGTGTGCAGTAGGCTATTACCATCTATGTTTGTGTAAGTGAACTCTTTGATGTTCATATAATGATGAAATCACCTAATAACACTTCTCAGAACATACCCCCATCATTATTGATGCATGACTGTAAAAACCTCTGATTTTTTTTTTTTTTTTGCTAAATCATTTGAAATGGAATTGCTAAACCAAACTCAAACTCTGTGCTGAAGATTTAAGAAATATTTATTTCAAAAAAAAAAAATAGTTCAAACAAATTGAAAATGAAAGAATTGACATAGAGGAGTACAAACACAAAGAAAAGGAAAGCAAGGGTCACAATCTTAATATCAGAGAAGGTATAATTCAAGACCAAAAGCAATAATTAGGACACAGATGGCTACATTATAATATTAAAGTTTCCTGATAAAATGGTAATAAATATGAATATCTATGAAGCAAGCAACTTGGAAGCAACATTCATAAATCATAATCTTTAGGAATTAAAGGCGATAAAGACATAAATACATTAAAAAGAAAACTAATTTATTTCTCTCAGGCAATGACTGAGCAAGTGGATAAAACAATAAATATGGATATCATACTCTATACTTGAAACACAGAACATTTCTACTCTTCAAGAATCTATAAGTCTACGGCCATGCTACCCTGAACAAGCCCAATTGTGTCTGACCTCGGAAGCTAAGCAGGGTCGGGCTTGGTTAGCACTTGGATGGGAGACCACCTAGGAAAACCAGGTGCTGTAGGCGTAAAAAACAAAAATTAAGGAATTGTAAGCCGACAAGTTCCTTGCAATCTGTGAGATCAATCAACGGTTGCCACGCCTAAAAAAAAAGAATCTATAGAATGGCTATAAAGCTGATTAAGTCATGAAAAACTCTTTATGTTCCAAAAGTAGAGGTAATATAATCATGACCATAATGTATTAAAACTTAAAATCAATAACAAAACCAGAAAACTACATGAAGTGCCTTTTAACCAACTATAAGGAAAGAGAAACTCCAAAACAAATTTTAGAATATCTCAAAAAATAATAACAATAAAAATTCTACATGTCAGAATCTGTGTGATTGGTCTCAGAAAAAAATGCAGAGACTTCAATACTTATATTAACAAAAAATAAAAATAAAAACGAATCCACTAATATCCAACATAAGTCTTTAGAAAAGGAACAACAAAATAAACCAAAGGAAAACAGAATTAAACAATCAATAAAGATAAATGCAGAAACTAATAAATTAAGAAACAGACAATATAACTAACTAAATAAATAAATACGAAAGCCAGTTACATTATTTAGAAAAATAAAACAGGTAAGCCCAAAATAAATATAATTAACAGGACGTGGTTCTGTAGTGTAGTGGTTAGCATGTCTGCTTTACACACAGCAGGTCCTGGGTTCGTGCCCCAGTGGAGCCACAGTTCATGGTCTATGGCCATGCCACCCTGAACAAGCCCAATCCTGTCTGGTCTCGGAAGTTAAGCAATGTCAGGCCTGATTAGTACTTGGATGGGAAGACCAGGTATTGTAGGCATAAATAATAATAATAAATTTAAAAATATATATAAACAACAAAATAGGAGGAAGCACAAATACATAGTAAGAAATATTAAAAGAGAAGAAATTATCTTTACAGAAATAATTAAAGGAATCACAAAATAAAACTTTACTCAATTTCAGTCAACTAAATTTGAAAATCCAGAAAAAAATAGATAATTTTCTAGGCAAATATAATTTTTGTATCAAAACATATTCAAATATAGATAAAATATATAAACATATTAATTAAACAAAATAGAGAACATTTCAAGGAGCTATCCCCACTCCACTCCCCAGAAGCACAAGGATCAAATGGTTGTAGTAGATTTCTTACAAATCTTCAAAAAACAAATAATTCTTTTAAGAGAAACATACATTGTTTGAACTAATAGAAAAGTATAACTTGTTCTTAGATACAAGAGTCAACATCATAAATAAAGATATCGATTTTCTCTTAATAAGTTTAATGTGATCCCAACATAATTTGGGCGAGAGCAAAATAGGGCATAAATTAGTTTCTATAAAGTTCAAATGTAAGAATGAACAATCAGAATATCAATGAAAATTCTGGGGGAAACAATAGCAAAAACAACAAAACAGTAGTGAAGGAAGAGTAGCTCTACATATCTAAAAGAGTAGACCTGTAATCACAAAGACATTATGGGATGTATGGATGGTTAGATCAAAATAACAGGAGTTCGAAAGCAGATCCTAATATGTAGAGAGAGTTCATATATTATAAAGGTGGTATCTCAAATCAGTGGAGAAGGGAGGAAGTTATTTTCAAATTTTATTTGAACAGCAGCTGGTAAACCATCTGAAAAACAATAGACCTAAAATCTTACTTTACACCAGGATAAATTCAAAAGCACCTAATGTTTAAATGTTTTTTTTTTTTTTAATGAAGCTATAAAATCACTACAAAAACTACGGAATTTTTAAAAGAAATAATTTTCGAGTGGAAAGATCTTCCTAATTATGAAATAAAACCCAGAAATCAAAAAATACTGATAAATTTGAATACTTAAAAATCAGAAATGTCTGTATGGAAAATGAAGTATCATTAAAAAAGGCAAAAGGCAAAAAATAAACTTGAAAAAACAGGCAGAAAAAGTAGTTTCCCTAATAAATAAAAAGCTTTCAAATCCCTTAAAAGACATAATAATGATATAAGAGAATTCATAGGGGAAAAAAAATTAAATATATGAAAAGATGTTCAACCTCATTCATAATAGCAGCATGGACTATGGAGCCAAACCTAATCCTGGTTCTAATGCTGGTTTTACTTCTTATTAGTTGTGTGACCATGTGCAAATTACTTAACTTCAATGTGCCTCAGTTTTCATACATTAGGGACAGCAGTAGAACCCACCCCTTTGGGTAGTTATGAATATTAAATGAGTTGGTTGATATTTGTAAAGTGCTTATAACAGTGCCTGGCACGTACTAAGAGCCATATAAATGTTATAGAAATTAAATAAATGCAAATTAAAATTATACTGATATGCCTTTGTTTTTCCTATTAGATATGCAAAGATTAAAGCATTTGCTAGTGCATTGTGTTAATGAGAGTTGAGGAAACAGGCATTTTCATACGTTGCCAAACTCCATGGAAGGCAATTTGGCCACATACATTAAAATTACAGGTGTACATAATCTTGCAACCTAGCAATTTCACTTCTAGGAATGCATTGTATATATAAACTCACATGTGATGAAATGAGGCAAGTACAAGGTTATTCATTATAGCAGTGTTTGTAATAGCAAATGATTGGGGGAAAAAAACCCTAAATATTTACCAATAGGTAACGAGTTAAGTAATTCATTATACATTCACATAAAATGCTATCCTAAAAAAAAAAAAATGAAGACGCTTCCTTGAAAATGGACATAAATGAAAACAAATATATTTTAAGTGAAAAGAGCAAGAGCAGAATAATATGTATAGTATGCTACCATTTGTGTAAAGAGGAAAATAATGTCTATAGATTTTTATTGCTTAAATATCACAAGACATCTTTAGAAAAACAAAAGAATGTGATTAACATTGGTTACCTCTGAAGGAGGTAACTTGGTGCCTGGGGGACATAAGTAGAAAGGAGACTATTCTTTACATATCTGTATTGGATGCTGTGGTGTGCCACCAAATTCCTTTCATAACAGAGGCGGTCATTTCCCCAGCTGCTGGAAGTAGCTGATTCTCAGTTAAGTCCCTTTCTGGGAATTACCCTCAGCTGGCTGAGGCAGCCTGACCTCACGAAATTGATGTGGAGGGGGAGTTAGTTATAAAATCTGGCCCCCTTACCTCAAGGTGGGACAAATCTGAAGCAACATCTCAGCTGCAGGATTCCTCATGGGTTATAGAGTTGTGTTATCAGCTGAGGACTTTGTTTTTAAATGCATCACTGTTTTTTTTAGCTTTTTTCTCTGCCTAAACCCATTTCCTTTACCCCCCTACCCCCCACTGATGCAAATACCCACGGCTTTCCCCAATAAACTTCTACTTATGAGTCTTTTCCCACCCTAAGGAAATGTTCTTTTGAACCTTTTAAATTTTGAAATGTTTTGACCATTTATATAAATGAATTAATAACAACACATTTTAAATTTTAAAATTTTTAAGTTTTTTCCTTTATATAACTCTTGTTCTTTTCAATTTGACAATAAAGTTCCCATTTTTACAGTTTTCTAATTTTATTCATTGTTTTTTATGTTTGAAATTTTAATTTTTGGCAGCATGTCTTTCAAACAGCAACATTTTTGAGTGCTAACTATATCAAGAGCTGTGCTGGGTATCATGGAGTTTACAGGGAGATATAAAATTGTATCATTGCCCTTAAGGTTGTTGAAAGGACATGTGGTACCACAGAAAGAGAATAGGCCCCAGAGTCAAATTCCCTGGGTAATACCTCTGTTTAGATTCATGCTAGCAGCTTCCTTAGGCCGTTTACTTAACCTCTCGGAGACCTGATTGCCTTATCTATAAAATACCTACTTCTCAAGATTATTACTAAAATGTGGTGACTTTAAAATACCTAATATTTTACCCAGACTCTAACAACTGCTTGATGTGTTTTTTAAAAATAGTTGGAGAGGAAATACGTATCATAGGAAAATATAGGTAGGAAATGCTAAGTTTTAAATTGATAGCATAAATGATTGTTACCATAAAATTCAGAGGAAGGAGATCATTTCTAGGAGAATGTGGTCATAATATATTGACTGAAGGAATGAGAGCTGAAACTAGATCTTGAAAGGTAAGTAATCTGTGAAGACCAAGGGTGTCATCCCAGGGAGAGAGAGCAATGGTGTGGACACAAGAGTGAGCTGAAAATGTTTGGATACAGGCGAGAGTTTACCTGGAAAAGACAGAGCTGGAAGATAAATTGTGGTTAGATTAAAGAGGGAATTAAATGCCAGACTAATGAGTTTGGTTTTGCTCATGGGGAGCCACTTTAGATTTATGAGCAGGGTAATAGCATGATGGAAATAGTGTTTTAGATGACATTTTGGCAGCCAGCCATATAGACTGAGGTCAGCAAGAGAGGCAAGAAGGTCAGAGACTGGCCTAAGCTGTAGATGAAGCATTAAATAATTAGGTCATCCATTAGTTTCTAGCAGAATGGAATAGGGGAGAAAGGTGTGAGAATTAAGAAAGAAAGAACTGAAAAGACTTAATATTAGATAATGCTGAATGGTGATGATAAGGGCGTCTTCAGACATGGCATCCCCATTTTAAGCCTGAATGATTGGTTAAGTAATAGTACCAGAACAAAAGCAGAGAAGGAGGGCAGAGGAGAACAATGTCCTAGTAAATGGGGAAAAATAGGGTTCATTTATATTAACCCATACTGAATTTGAAGTGAAGGAGAGATAATCTAGTGGAAATGTCCACCATGCAGTAGGAAATCCAAGTCTGGTACCAGGAAGGACAATGAGGTTGGAGCTATAGAACTGAGCTTCACCAGCAGATGGCACAATTAGAGACATGGAGCGAGAGGCTTTATATGGAGCATGGCAAAGTCTTAATGATGGAAACATGGGCCACGTTCATATTTACTGACAGAAATAGAGCTAGTGAGGAAGACAGAGAAAGAAGTTCAGAGAGAGTGGATAAAAACTACGATAGTATGGTGCTACAAGAGCCAAAGGACAGCAGAAGTCAAAAACAAAGATGGGGACAGAAGATCAACCCTATCAGAGACTGCAGAAAGGTCAAGGAGAACAAAATAGTAATAATGTCGATGGATTCAGCTCTTATGAGGTCAGTGCACTTTCTGCATTTGGGTTCAGAATGCTGGAAGGGCTGATTGCAGAAGGAGAGATAACAGCAGTACAAGATAGCGGTGTAAACTGTGGGCTCTGAGATCAGACCACCTGGATTTCAATCCTCTCTCGCTGTGTGGTCTTGTGCAGGCTGTTCAAATGGGAATAACAGTAGCTACCTCTTAGGGTTTTTGTGGTGCTGAAGGACAATGTATGTAAATTGCTCGACACAGTGTAGGCACAAAATAGGCACTCAAATGTTATATATCATTTCTTGTTATTATTATTAGTGCTGGGTGGCATTTGGCCAAGGGTCTTGGTACAGCAAAGTAGAAGTAAACTAGCAGAATAGCTTGCAAAATCTTCCCAGGCACATGTGTGTGCATATCTGTAGGCAATTGGAAAGGGGAGCTAAGGGCAAAATGAATGTAAAGGAGCAAAATCACTGAGGGGGAAAAAAGAGCAGAGTATGGATTTAAGAATTCAGGTTGACTATTTAGCCTGGGGGGAAAAGGGCCAGACACCAGAAAAGGAAAAGAGGATTCATATGGAGATGAAATTCTGAAGACACCAGAAGGAGAACAAGAAAACACACACCTGAGGACTTTTTTCCTCCCAGTAAAGAAAGCAAAGAAGCCATTGGCCAAAAGTGAGAGGACTTGAGTGAGATGGAGGTCTCTACAAGCATTTGCAACATTTCATAACAAAATCTATTTTTTTCAAGTTTAAACTTCCTTCAGATTTCGTTTTTTAATCTCATCGTGGCTCCAAGTAGAAAGTAAAGAAGAGAGAGTCAGAAGCAATTGTGAAATATTGTAGGATTTACCTGGGAGCTGGCAGTAGAAACCAGCTCTCAACCTGAGAAGCCAGCTTGCCTCGTGTTGGAAGAAAAGCCACAGCAGAGGCCACGGCTCAAAGACTGAAGTCAAACATACAAATATTTTCTATCTAATGGTTTGAACAATAAGCCAGCAATCTGGGAAGTCTGACTTCTCAAGGCCTCTTCAAGGTCCTTTTAGATCTGTGGTTTTTGAAAGCTTTCCTTTTTCACCTAGAATATCATTTCCTACTGGTTGGTCCTTCAGGTTTAATTTCTCTTTAGAACCTCGAATCATCAAAAGCAAGTTGCCCTCTCAATTAAAAAATCATTTTCACCAGAGTTTATATCTAGTGTGAACAGGCCAACTAAATCTGGTGGTTTGTTCTCTTGTTCCCCAAATGGTATTTAGCCAGTTGGAGAGGAACATACAGTCCTTCTCAGGAATGGTGCTGGTAGAGCCAAAATGTTATCCATGTGCGCCTTCATCTCCCTTCCAAGGTCTTTCTATGCAACAATTACTCTTGGTGCAACAACTTCAAATGTTAACCCAGAAAATGTAGTGGGAAGAGTTTGTCCTGCAGTGTTATGAGCCTGTTGATCCCAAGGGAATATGGCCATGTCAGATGCTTTAAACAAGCAGAGGGAAAAATCCGATGAAGATAAAGTGCTATGTGCCATAGCTCATTATTCCGAGCAGCTTTGAGGTTGCCAGGCCATTAGACTTGCTTCTGTTTTTGCCATCAGAATTGCTCTGGAGATGGTTTATTTGTAAAAGGAGCAGGATCTAGGATATGCATTCATTTGTAAAAGATACCATGGAACACATTCTGTAGCTAATACTGTGTTCATGAACTTTACCTGTGACTAAATACATTTCATTTCTTACAGCTGAGCTTCAGTAATTGGTTTTTGCAGCCACAAATTCATCCGGCAAGGAAAATGTGAGAAGCCCAGCTCTCTCCCTGCTTTTTGAAATGGCTTCTGCTGCAGATGGAAAAAGCCATCCAAGCTCTGAGTTGGCAGTTCCCAAGGTCAAATCTTAGAGACCTGGCACCTGGAAACTCAAAGGCGAGAAAGAGCAGGTGGCTTTGGAAGAGTAAATGGCCCCGAAGGTAGGCAGCCCAGGGGAGGGGAGAGGCAAATGACAGTGGAAGGAAGGTAGTGCTTAGGGAGTGGGAAAACTGGAGTCCCTGCAGAAATAAAGCTCATATATCCACACTTCACAGTAGCTCAGTGTGGTTTGCTTTGCCAGGACTAATGCAGTCATGGAGGTCTCTTGAAATGCTTAATAAGCCACCCAATCGCATAGCACAACCAATTCCAGAGTAAACGACCACTGGGGGCTAGAGAATCATTATCAAGTTATGTGGAATTTGGCTGCGAAAAGGAAATGTGGGTTCATCCAGTAGGTTGATTAGTTAATTTATTCAGAGAAAGGAAGGCTCAATATGTAGCATTTGCTTTGGCCTTGAAAGCACTGAATTATACTCTTCAATAGTTTGGTTCATTGGGTCCCACATTGCCAAGAAAATTAGACTAGTCAGTGTAGCTCTGATATCTACACAGAAACTTGATACGAAAATAAGCACCAGGATTCCCAAAATGCATCAATGGAATATGTGGAAGAATCATATTTTTTTCCTTCTGGGCTAGTTCTAGAGACAATTATGACATAAAGAAATTTCTCTAAAATCCCCCTTCTTCCTTTACCTTTCTTTTACCTGCTGAGAAACTCAGTGTCTCTGGCTTTTTCTCTTATGCCTGGGACACCCATTGTGGGCACCATCACATCCTAGTATCTTTCTTCCCTGAAACATCTTTTTAAAAATCATTCCCCATTTAATACCTATAGGCTGATGAAGAATTAATTATTTTCCCAATGCTATTTACATTTGACAGCTCTTTGATTGTGGTAGAATGTCATATACAGGAGCAGGGTTAGGAAGGAGATTTTGGGGGACAGAAAAGTTATTCTTAGGACATCCTGAATCATAATAACCATGTTGGTGCCTTTATTTGCCTCTCATCCTCACTTTCTATTCTTTTGTTTTTCTTTCATTAACCATAGGACCTACTATGTGTAAGGCACCCTAATAAGAGTGCTCAGTGTAGAGGCCCAAATATGGATGAGGCACAGTCCTGGCCTTTGAGAGGCTCATAATCTGGTAAAAGAACAAGTATGTAAACAATTACAGTGCAGTTTAGTCAGTGCTAAAGTAAAGCTATGGTCAAGGTGCTATGAAAATTTCAGAACGGGGATTCTGCCTATTGCAGAAGAAAAAGATATCACAGAGTTGGTAAGGTCTGAGTTGGTATTTTTAAAATAAGTAGAAAATTGCACTGGTTGCAACAGGCATAAATATGGATTCAGCAAATAAGAATTCACAATCATTCTGGAAGAAAAACACATGGATGGCCTTTGACCAGCTGTGCCAAATTTTCTCCCATCTAGTGATAAAAGCTGGAGATGCTCGAACTGGCTATCAGGCAGCTCTTGGATGAAGAGAGAGTAGAGAGTTTCACCAGCTCCCTCAGAATGCACAGGTAAGACTGACTGCACCAAGGTCTTGACCCTTGTGACAAATTCCTCTTTGAGTGATGTGTAATTAGAAGCCCAGTAGCAACCTAGAACCAGAGACAATTCTCCCTGCTGTTCAGCAGCTTATAAGTGAAAGTTCCTGATCTAATTCAAAACCAAGAGTTCAGCACTCCAGACTCATCACTTTAGACTTGTATTCGATTCCATTCTGTCTCTGGTACATGAGGTCCTGATGAATTTGGGTAGGTGGTGTAAAGGTACAGAAAGAAAATGAAGTTAATTTTTCTCCAATTCTGTTTGCTTCAGTGTCAGGTGCTGCAAATAGATAGATATGTAATACCAAGCCCTCTCTTTTGCTCACATTCTTGGGAACAGCTACACCCCAGAACCCAAGTTTGAACCTTAGCACCCTATTTGAGATGTTAGGATGCCATGTTTAGACTGCAGGCTTTTGGAGTCATGTCCTGGTTTAAATCCAAGCTCCTCCAGTTACTAGACATATGACCTTGGCAAGTGATTTAATATCCGCTGCCTATGTTCCCTCTTAAGTGGTAACTATTCACGTATAAAAAGAACCTAAAGATGTACCTGGCACATTATAAATTATCTATAAACATTAGCTATTATTAACACATATTCTCTCATATTTCTTTTCAGCTTTCAGGAAAGGGGAGCTATTATAAATTGCAAGAACCATCAAAGATATCCTGGATTCAGGTAGGGTCCACCACTCTGGCCAATGACCCCCTTATTTCTGTCCCAAGACTGGGAGGCAGGACCTTTCGGTGGGATTATAATGCAGACAGTCTGAAGGGGACAACTCTTTCCTCTGTGACCTATTTAGTGGTAAAATATGGCCACGTGTGCCCTCAGTTTCAGGTCCTTCAGCATAGGAAGTGGGTTGGGGGTGGGGATAATTAGGCTCTGAGGAAAGAAACATGAGGTCTTGCTACAGGCAGTTTTGCAAAACAAGCCATAATAAGGATTAGTCTGTGTGCAGATTTGGGCTGCGCTCTGAGCCATGATTTTCTGTAACTATTACAGTATTGGTAACTAAGATTCAGGTATCATATATTTTTTAATTTTATTAGTCTCAAGTATACAGTACATTGGTTGGACATTTATGTAGTTTATGAAATGATCACCCTGATTGCTCTTTCTCTCCTCTGGCTGTACACCTAGCCATTACATTACTGCTGACTGCATTCCCTATGCCATGCTCTCCATCCCTATGACCAGCTATCGACTAAAAATTTGTACTTTTTTAACCCTTCACCCCTTTCTCCCAGCCCCCCAACCCAGCTCCCCTCTGGCTGTCACCAGATTGTCCTCTATATCTGTGAGTCTGGTTTTGATTAGTTTGTTCTTTTTGTTCCTTAGATTCTGCAAATAAGTGAAATCATATGGTATATATCTTTCTGTCTGACTTATGTCACTCAGCATAATAACATCCAGGTCCATCTGTGTCATTGCAATGGTAGGATTTCATTTTTTTAATGGCTGAATAATATTCTATGGTATATATGAACCATAATTTTATCTAATCATCTATTGATGGGTATTTAGGTTGCTTCTATATCTTGGCTATTGTAAATAATGCTGCCATAAACATAGGGGTGCATAGATCTTTACAAATTATTGTTCAATATTTTTAATCCACTCTGCTCCTTCCACCCTCCTCCACTGACTTAATCCGGCTCCTCATCACTTCTCCTAGAATCTTATGGTAGCTTTACAGCTGCTTGGCTCTCTCATTGCTAGCCTCTTTCCTTTCCAGTGTCCACTTCCCTGGGGCTATTAGACTGATCTTCCTGGAGCATAGCTCTGATCACATCACCTTCCTGCCATAAAACCCCCATAGGCTCTCCATTGGCTAATTTACCTACTGGGGCCTTCCTTGTTTTATCTCACTTAATTGTGCTTCACAGATGTTGCTTATTTATTTCTTTATTTATTTTACAAATCGAAGGTAAGACTGTCCACTAGCAAAAAAGAAAAAAAAAAAATCTCGGCTTTGTTGTGGTCCTTGCTTTACTGCAGTGAACTAGAAACAACATTGCTATGTCTCTAAGGTATGCCTGTATCATAAATGAGCAAGGTGAAACAGGCACACTTTGGATCTGAAAGCCTAGAAACATTTGTAACTTCTATAAAGAAATGCCCTTGCTCTATTTATCTTAATGGAGATTTTCTAGATTAGTTTGCTTCACACTTTTAGTTTAGACTTGGTACAAGAAATATCACTTCTGGTTTGACTACTTACCCAGAGATCAAAGTACAGTGGCTTAGTTAAGATAGAAGATTTATTTATCATTCACACGAAGGTCTATATTGGTTAGATCTTCTGTTCCAGTCACGTAGGGACCCCAGTCTCTCTTATCTTGTCCTCAGCAGTGGTTCTCAGGGTCTGGTCTAAGGACTCCTAGGGAGTCCCTAAGACCCGTTCAGGGGTTTACAAGGTCAAAATTATTTTTGTAAGAATACTAAGGCATTTTTACCTTATTTTCATTTTCTCATGAATATATAGTGACATATTCT
Organism: Pteropus alecto; assembly: GCF_000325575.1. Lineage (NCBI taxonomy): Eukaryota > Metazoa > Chordata > Mammalia > Chiroptera > Pteropodidae > Pteropus > Pteropus alecto. The sequence goes on from NW_006442484.1 coordinate 39,772,678, forward strand.
ACAAGCCACATGACATGATATTACAACAAATTAAATGCAAAGGCAGATATGAGAATCTAGCTGTCTTCTATTGTCAGATTTTAAAAGGATTTATAAAAATGCAAAACAATGCTATACTTTTCAGTGGATTTTTTAAAAGTATTATCTTTAAAAATTATATCATATATAGGGTTTATTTCTATTTTAAAATAAATATATTTAAATATTCTTACTTTTAATTTAAAATATGATAAATATCAATAGATATAACCCACATAAATAAAAGTCCTTTGGAGTTCTCAAATTTTAAGAGTATAAAGGAGTCCAGAAAACAGTTTGAGAATCCCTGCCCTAGGGTATTGCCTTCATCTGTAAGGTTGAAGCTGACTCATACCATGTCCATGTTCCAGCTGCAGGGAAGGGGGCAGGAAGTGGAAGGCAAGCAGTTTTCATTAAGGACGTTGCCCAGAACCTGCTCTCATTGCTCTGCTCACGTGTCATTGGCCACAGTATCTTTACAGGGCTATGCCCTGCAAGAAAGAATGGCAAAGATTGTCAGCAAGCTACTAAAGGTAGGAAAAAGGCAAGGAACAGATTTTCCATCATGGCCCATAGAAGGAACCAACCTAGATGATATGTTGATCTAGGACGTCTAGCCTCCCAAACTATAAGAAAATGAATTTCTGTTGTGTAAGCCACCCAGTTTGTGATACTTAATGGCAGACCTGGCAAACTAATACAGAAGGTAAAATGGCTTCAGAAAACTGCTCACTGAACTAATGAAAATGACCATACATGGCAGAAATGCACTGGAGGAAAAAGATACCTTCCACATTAAAAAAAAAAAAAAAAGTTCTGTGTAACACCTACATGCGTTCAACTGACTTGGTTGGTGCCAAAAAGGCAGCTGAACATCACACCACTACCAATCAGGCATATTTATATTTATGTGCAGTGCTTTGCTTTTTCTCTGTCTCCCAGACAATAAATTCAGGAATTTGGCATTTCCTTAAGGTCCCATTTATCTGTGCTCAATTCACTGTCAGGAATATAATGGCTGACACATGCTAATACATTAACTTGTATAATATAGTTGTCTCACTATAAACATTCTATGCTAAACAGACATAACTGAGCTTTCAAAGGAAGAAAACCATCTTTCTCCACATCATAATGTGCTTGGTAAAATGTTTCTTTTGCTACTTTAGCACTGTCATTTTGAAACCAATAATACTTCTTCACAGCATATTTATTTTCTTTGGAGTTGAACCTTGTGACATTATAAGCCACCATAAAAAAGTTTACTATGTTGATTATTTCACAATGTATACATATATCAAAACACCAAGCTGCATACCTTTTAGATACATACAATTTTTGTTAATTATATCTCATTAAAGCTGGAAAAGAAAAAGAAAAATTTTTTACCATGTAGTCAGCTACAAAAAGGTCAAATGTAAATTGATCATGTACCAGTGTTCATCTTGGCGGGTCTTTTCAATGGCCTGGCCAACATTCAGGACTCGGGAAGAATTACTGCTAACATGATGCAGAATTATACATCGCCTCAATGTATAATGGAGGTGTTCCCTTTACAGATACCTCCAATAAATTAGCATTTATAAAGAGCCAAGAAGTGATTGGAAGTATGGGAGGGATAATGTAGTTAAGGCTGCCATGCCAGTCACAGTAAAGAGGAGGCAGCCTGACAGAGGGGAAAAGTAGGAGCCTGGAGATAGTTACTTGAGTTCTAGTCTTGGGTCTGTCACTACCAAGCTGATAGATGGGGCAATGAGCTTCACCTTCTGGTCCCAGCTTTCTTCATATGTGAACAGACATGACTGGAACATAGAATTTCTTGAGTTCATGACCGCTGTCAAAATGTTCTCCTGAGTCTAAGCTCTCAGATATTATGACATGTCCATTATTTTCGAGAGCCAAGAAATGGGAAAAGACACATTGTTTTCAAGAGCTTAGTGTGACTCTAGCACTACATTCACTTTATTCACAAATATTTGTTGAGTGTCTACTTGTTTAGCTTAGTCATAGTTAGCCTGGTAACACTTCATTTCTGACTATGTGAAGAATCTCTATCGTCTCTAGTTTGCCTTGGTTCTGTGTCGATAATTGAGATTGCAGTGAGAAAGGAGATGTCTAGCTTCAGTTCTATTTATATGTGATTCCAGCAACAGATAAGCAGGTTTGTTGTGGAATATGTCCAATTTAGAATTCATTCTTTCCTTTTTCAATCCAAATTGAAAATCCTCATCTTTTATGTTCCTTTTAATTAAGTGGAGATCTTCACTAGCTAGGTAGTCTGTATTTCCTAGTGTCTTATATGTTCTTTTTAAGCATCAAGAATTGCTGGCACTCAGTTTGGGTGCCATTATAAAAATAATTGTTAGCTACACACTTTGTATTATCAGCAAAAAGAGGAAGTATTGACCAAGATATACATAGACCTAATTTTAAGCTATGATTGCAAGAATAAGGTAGGCGTGAACAAAGTTCTCCATTTAAGATTGCCATAAAGGACTTAATTTTCTCACTAAAGAACAGTATTTCACTAGCCTCTGGTTTGACCATTTGTTGGAGTTTAGAAATGTGCTATGTAGGTGTTTTCAGAAAAATTAATATACTTGGCAATATGTTTCATTTCTGCGTTGTGGGATTTTGTAGTTTTCATTATGGATTGGTTTTAAGACTTGTTTTTAGTAGTGAAAAAGCATCTGTGGCAGCAATACCCTGTAAATAGTACCAAGAAAGTATATAAAGTAAAGATATTTTTTGAGAAACAGTCAAATGGATCAAGGGCATTTTATGGGTGAAAAAAAAAAGATTAAGAGAAAATTTCTACACAATTTTCTTTCTCTCATGTGTTATTTTATAGCCTTTCTAATTCAACTTCCCTTCCGTGGTACCCAATGGCATAAGCACTAATAAAGTTTACCATAAAAATCGAATATATACTTTATTTTTAAAGACGTGGCTCTTCTCCAGAAGCTCTTCCAAATTATAGCGCATTTGGGTTCTTACATTCAGTCCCTGTTCAAGGGGAAGCATTTATCTTAGATATTTTTCTAATTTTTACCCGAATTATTTTCACATCCCCAAACACATTTGGCAACAGAAAAATATAATGTTCACTCACATTAACCCATTTTAAAACACTTAAGGAGACAACGTGAGGTCTCCTAATACCCATATCAGTGATACCAACTAATGACAACTCTCCAGATTCTCGCTTCAGAAGAGAAAACATTTGGTTCATTTTGTGAAGGAAACAAACCGAGACCTTGCCTCATCTGCTATCCCTTTTGTTCCTTAAAGCTTTCAGGGACCAATGGTGAGAATGCTTTGCTAAATGAAAGGCAACTCTAGAAATGTTAATTTCATGCCTTGATGGGTAAGCTGGACAGACCTTCCTGATCATGAACAGTCTACCTTAGTCTAAGAATAAATGCTTTTATTTTTTTTTAAAAAAAATCCTCTTCTTACTCTTCCTATATTAGTGGAATGTACATCACAGTGAATTCAATCATTTTTAGTATGAATCTCTTTGTCTCCCACCAAACACACACAACTCCCTTTTTATTTATTCGACTTGGTTTTTTTTCCTGTTTTAAGAAATAATTAACATGCATCACTCTATAGGATTTAAGGGATACAGCATTACTGATTTTCATATATTGTGACATAAGTACTATAATAAGTTTAGTTAATATCCATTATCTCATAGAAATACAATAAAAAGAAAATTTAAAAATTTCTCCTTGCGATGAGAATTCAATTCTTTTCTATATAACATACAGCAGTGTTAACTATTGTCACCATGTTGTACATCACATCCCTAGTACTTATTTATCATATAACTGGAAGTTTGTACCTGTTGACAACCTTCCTTCAATTTTCTCTCCCTCCATACCCTACCTCTGTTAATCACAAATCTGATCTCATTTTCTATGAGTTTGGAGTTTTTAAGGTTCACATATAATTGAAATTATACAGTATTTGTCTTTCCCTGACTTATTTCACTTAGCAAAATGCCTTCAAAGTCCAACCATATTGTCACAAATTATAGGATTTCCTTTTTTTTTTTATGGTTGAATAATATTTCATTGTGTGTGTGGATACCATGACTTTATTTTAATTTTTAAGTATAGTTGACATACAATGTATATCAGTATCAGTTTCAGGTATACAACATAATTAGATATTTATATGCCTTAGGTGATCACTATGATAAGTCTGGCACCATGTATACTTATTACAATATTACTGACTATATTTTCATGCATCCCACCATTCTCCTTTCATCTGGCAATCATCAATTTGTTCTCTTTATCTGAGTTTGTTTCTATTTTGTTTTGTTAATTTATTTTGTTTTCCAGATTCCACATATAAGTGAAATCGTATGGATTTGTCTTTAACTTATTTTACTTAGCATAATATACTCTAGATCCATTCATGTTGTCACAAATGGCAAAATTTCATTCTTTTATGGCAAGTAGTAGTCTGTGTGTGTGCGTGTGTGTGTGTGTGTTTATTTATGTGTGTGTATGTATGCCATATCCTCTTTATCCATTCATCTATCAATGGACATGTAGATTGTTTCCAAAGAGTGGCTGTTGTAAATAAAGCTATAATAAAACTAGGGTTCATATCTCTTCTTGAATTAGTGCTTTTATTTTCTTCAAATACCCAGAAGTGGGATTGATTGGTCATATAGTAATTCTATTCTTAATTTTGGGAAGAACCTCTATATTATTCTAGATAGTGGCTACAGCAGTTTACAATCCCATCAATAGTGCGCAAGGGTTTGTTGTTTTTTTTGTTTTTTTTCTTGACATCCTAACAACACTTACTTATTTTGGTCTTTTTTATAGTAGCCATTCTGACAGTTATGAGGTGATATTGTGGTTTTGATTTCCATTTCCCTAATTATTAGTGATGTTGAGCATCTTTTATGTGTCTGATGGCCATCTGTATGTCATGTTTAATGTCTACTCAGGTCCTCTGCCCATTTTTAAATCAAATTTTTTATTTTTGATGTTGAGTTGTATGAGTTCTTTATATATTTTGGATATTAACCCCTTATTGGATAGATATTAAAGCTTTTTTGAATGTTTGGTAGAATTCACCTTTACAGCCATCTGGTCTAGGTCTTTTGTTTCTTAGGAGTTTTTTGATAATTGATTCAATTTCATTACTGATAGTTGGTCGGTTTAGATTTTCTATTTCTTCCTGATTCATTCTTGGAAGGTTTTATGTTTCTAGAAATTTATCTATTTCTTCTATGTTGTTCAATTTGTTGGCATATAATTTTTCATTGTATTCTCTTTAATCCTTTGTATTTCTGTAATGTTGACTTTCACTTCTCTTTCATTTCAGATTATATTTATTTAAGCTCTCTTGATACATCTGGCTAAAGGTTTATCTATTTTGTTTATCTTTTCAAATCACCAGCTCTTAGATTTATTGATCTTATCTGTTTTCTTTTTAGATTCTATTTTATTTATTTCTGCTCTTTATTATTTTCTACTCACTTTGGCCTTTTTCTTCTTTTCTATTTCCTTTAGGTGTAAGGTTAGATTGTTTATTTGAGATTGTTTTTGTTTCTGGAGGTAGGTCTCCTTCGCTATGCATTTCCCTCTTAGAACTACTTCTCTTCCCCACAGATTTTGGTCATTGTGTTTCTGTTTTCATTTGTCTCAAGATTTTTTTTTATTTCCTTAATTTCTTCATTAACTCATTCATTGTTTAGTAGCATGTTGTTTAGCTTCCACATGTTTGTGCATTTTCCAGTGTTTTTCTAGTAACCGATTTCTGGTTTTGTACCATAGTGATCAGAAATAGTGCTTGGTATGATTTCAGTCTTCTTAAATTTATTGGTACTTGTTTTGTAGCCTAACATGAGGTCTATCCTGAAAAATATTTCACATGTACTTGAATGTGTATTCTGCTGTTTTGGGGTGAAATGTTCTATAAATATTAAGTCCATCTGGCCTAATGTGTCATTTAAAGCTACTATTTTCTTGTTGATTTTCTGTCTGGATGATCTACCCATTAATGTAAATGTGGGGTTAAATCCCCTACTATAATTGTATAACTGTCAATCTCTACTTTTATTTCTATTTTTATTTGCTTTGTGTATTTAAGTGCTCCTACATTGGGTGCATAGATGTTTATAAGACTTAAATCTTGTTGGATCAAAATCTTTATCATTATGTAATGTTCTTTCTTTTGTCTCTTGTGATAGCCTTTGTTTTAAAGTCCATTTTGTCTAAGTATTGCTACCTCAGCTTTTTTTGTTCATTTCTATTTGTATGAAGTACTTTTTTCATTTCTTCACTTTCAGTCTATGTTTGCCTTTTAATCTGAAGTTAGTCTCTTGTAGATAGCAGATGTATGGGTATTGTTTGGTTATCCATTCAGCTACTCTCTGACTTTTGATTAGGGTGTTTAGTCCATTTACATTTAAAGTAATCAGTAGTTATTACCATTTTATTGTTTTCCAGTTTGTGTTTCCACCCCCCTCTTTTTCTATTTATTTTTTGATGTATCCTGTTTTTCATTTGTGATTACTATGAAATTCATATCAAGCTATGTTTATAGCAGTCATTTTAAGTTGATGGTCACTTAAATTCAAACACATTTTAGAAGCACTGCATTTTTCTCATTGCCTAAGTTTAAGTTTTGGTCATCATATTTTACATCGTGTGTGTATCTCTTATTATTGCACTCATTAGTGATCTCACTACTTTGTCTTTTAACCTTCATACTAGCTTGAAAAGTGGTTGAACTACTACTTTTACTGTTTGCTTTATCAATGAGATCTTTTTCTTTCCTGTATTATTTATAATTTTGGCCTTTCTTTTCCTCTTAAATTCCCTTTAATATTTCTTATAATTCTAGTTTAGTGATAAGGTTCTTTAGCTTTTGCTTGTCTGAGAAACTCTAAATGTCTCCTTCAGTTATGAATGATAACTTCTCAAGGTAGAATATTCTTTCATCACTTTGAATATACTATGCCATTATTTCTGGCCTGCAAAGTCCACTGATAGTGTTATGGGGGCTTCCTTGTGAATAAATATCCGCTTTGTTTTTTCTACTTCTAAGATTCTCTCTTTATCTTTTATTTTTGGCATTTTATTTTGCTGTATCTTGGTGTAGATCTCTCTGGATCCATTTTTTTGGGGGACTCTCTATGCTTCCTGGACTTGAATATCTATCTCCTTCACCAAGTTGGGAAGTTTTTAGTCATTAATTTTTCAAATAGTTTTTTTTAAATCTATTTTTCTTCCCTCTTTTGTGCAAACGTTAAGGTTGATCTTGTCCCAGAGGTCCCTTAAACTATCCTCATTTAATATTTTTCTTTTTGCTTTTCTGATGATGATTTCTACTATCCTGTGTTTCAGATTGCTGATTCATTTTTCTGCATCATTCAGTCTGCTGTTGATTCCCTCTAGTGTATTTTTCATTTCAGTTATTCTTTAGTTCTGATTGGTTTTTAAAAATATTTTCTCTCTCCTTTTTGAAGTTCTCACTGAGTTCATCTATTCTTACCCTGAGTTTGATTAACATCTTCAATCCATGTTTTGAACTTTTATGTTGCTTGATATCATTGTAATTAGTTATTTTTCTTGAATATTTACCTATTTCATTTGGAACATGTTTTTCTGTCTATTTGGCTGTCTCTCTTTCTATGTAGGTAGATCTTCTATATCACCTGGCTTTGATATAGTGGCCTTATACAGAAAGTGTCCTGTGGGGCCTAGTTATGCAGTGCCCCCTGGTCACTAGAGCCAGATGCTTCACGAATATCCTCTGGGTGGGTTGCATGTGCCCTCCTGTTCCAGTTGGGCTATGATTACTGTAGGCTCTCAGTGGATAGGCTTGACCCTCAGGCTGACTGGCCGTGCAGACTAGCTTTTGTGCGAAGGCTGACCCCACAGAGTAGAAGTCACTTTAGCAGGGTTTCAGTGCCAGCTGAGGCTGCCCTTAGATGTATCAGATGTGGAGTCACTCAGGTGGGGCTCTGGTGCAGTCCCAGGCTGGCTGCCTGGTGTGTCATGTCTGAGCCTCTTTGGAGGGTCTTTGGTGCAGGCTGAGGGTGCCCACCACTTGTGCCAGGCTTGAGGCCACTTGCTAGGATCTATGATGTGAGCTGTGGCCAATTACCTCTTGTGCCAGGCTTAGAGGCATTTGAGAGAGGCCACAGTGTAAGTTGACACTGGCTGCCACTTGGTAGGAATTACAATGAGAGATAAGTCCAGTCTCCATTTATGCTAGGCTTGGGGCCACTTGGTAGGAGATAAAATGTAAGCCAAGGCTGGCCGCCTCTTCTGGCGAGCTTGAAGGCACTTGGAACAGGATGCAGACTTGAGGCTGTTTGGCAAGAGCTACAACATGAGCCAAGGTTGGCTTCCACTTATGAAGAGCTTGAGGACATTTGAGAGAGACTGAGGTCAGATGCTGCTTGTGCAGAGAGTGTGGAGCCACTGGAAGACTCCTAAGTGAACAAGTTGGGTGGAGTGGGGTCTCAGGGAGACCTGGGGATGGGGTGAATGTGTTAGCTGGGTTAATGAAGAGTGAAATATTTTGTACTCACCAGCACTAGCCAGCTAGGTGGGAGGAGAGCTCAACAAAGGAACAATGTTACCTGCCAGTGCTTCCATCCCCACTGATCCCTGACCCTCCAGCCTTCACCCTAAAGTTAGTCAATTTAATTCCTCCCCATATGACCTAGGTGCTTCTTGAACTGCTGCCTCTGCACTCAAGCTTGGAGAGAATGAGTTTGTGCACAAATGCTTTAAGAACAGTGTCTCAGTCCCCACTGCCCTTTGACTGTTGGACATAATACCTGCTGGTGTTCAAAGCCAGGTGTTATGCGGACTCCTCTTCCCAGCACAGATGTCCTGGCCCCGGGAGCCCAGTGTGGGGCTGGAACACCTTGCTCCTCAAGGGGGAACCTCTGCAGCCAAGGTATCCATCCTGTTTATTAATTGTCATACCATAGGTGTGGGACCTGCTTGGATCATGTCCCTGCTCCTCTCACCTGTCTCATGGAGACTTCTTTCTATCTTTAGTTATAAGAATTCTGTTCAGCCAGTCTTCAGGTAGTTCTCAGTGATATTTGTTCTATAATTTCATTGTAATTTTGATGTGTTCTTAGGAGGTGGTGAGTCAAGGATTTACCTACTCTGCCATCTTGACTTCTCCCCACAACTTCTTCATCCATTCATACATTGATGGACACTTCAGTTGTTTCCATATCTTGGCTATTATAAACAATGCCGCTATGAACATGGAGGTGCAGATATCTTTTTGAGTTAGTGTTTTTGTTTCCTTTGGTTATACTTCCAGAATTGGAATTTCTGTATCATATGGTAGTTCAACTTAATTTGGAGGGATCCTCCATACTGTTTTCCATAGTGGCTACACCAATTTACAATTCTCTAGCAACAGTACACAAGGGCTCCCTTTTCTCCACATCCACAGCAGCATTTGTTATCTCTTGTCTTTTTTATTATGGCCATTATAACAGACATAAAGTGATATCTCATTGTGGTTTTAATTTGCATTTCCCTAATGATTCGTGGTGTTGAACATTTTTTTGTATACTTGTTGGCCATTTGTATATCTTTTAAAAAATGCCTTTCAGGTCCTTTGCCCATTTTTAATGGGATTATTTGAGTTTTTTGCTATTGAGTTGTAGAGTTCTTTGTGTACATATTGATCAAATATACAGTTTGCAAATACATTTCCTGTTCCACAGGTTGTCATTTCACTTAGTTGATGGTTTATTTTGTGGTGCAGGAGCTTTTTAGTTTGATGTAATCCCACTTGTTTATTTTTTTATTTTACTTGTGCTTTAAGTGTGATTTCCAAAAAGAAAAGATATTACCATGACCCATGTCAGAAGCTTTTTTCTTATGTTTTCTTCTATGTGTTTCAAGGTTTCAAGTCTTATGTTTAAGTCTTTAATCCATTTAAAGTTAATTTTTGTCAGTGGTATAAAAAAGAGATCCAGTTTCATTCTTTTATATGTAAACATCCATTTTTCCCAGCATTATTTATTGAAGAGACTGTTTTTATTGTGTATTCTCTGCTCCCTTGTCAAATATTAGTTGACCATATATACTTGGGTTTATTTCTAGGCTCTCTATTCTGTTCTATTGGTCTATTTGTTTTTATTTCAGTACTATATTATTTTAATTACTGTAGCTTTATAGTATAGCATAAAATCAGGAAGTGTGACACCTTCTCTTTTGTTCTTCTTTCTCAGGTATTCTTTGGCTATTTGGGGTCTTTTGTGGTTCCATATAAATTTTAGGAGTGTTTTTTCTATTTCTTTAAAAAATGCCATTGGAATCTTGATAGAGATGACATTGAATTACAGACGGCTTTTGGTATATTGACATTTTAATGATATTAATTCTTCCAATCCACAATCATAGAATATCTTTCTATTTTTGTATCTTCGATTTTTTTTTTAATCAGTGCCTTATATTTACAAAGTAGAGATCTGTCACCTCCTTGGTTAAATTTATTACTAAATATTTTATTGTTTTTATGCTATTATAAAAGTTAATTTTTTTCAGAAAATTTGTTGTTAACGTAGAAATGCTACTAATTTTGTTAATTTTTTATCCTGCAACTTTACTAAATTTGTTGATTAGGCCTATCAGTTTTTATGTTGAATCTTTTCAAAGAACCAACTCTTAGTTTGATTAATCTTTTCTATTGTTTTTCTGTTCTCTGTTGCATTTATTTTTACTCTAATCTTTATTGTTTCCTTCCTTATGTTACATTTATTTTTACTCTAATCTTTATTGTTTCCTTCCTTATGATAACTTTGGGTTTGGTTGTTCTTCCTGTTCTAGTTTCTTAAGGCATAGAGTTAGGTTGTTTATTTGGAATCTTTCTTGTTTCATAATGTAGGCTTTTATTACTATAAACATCCCTCTTAGAACTGCTTTTGCTGCATCCCATAAGTTCTGGTATGTTGTATTATTTTCGTTTGTCTTAAGAAATTTTTTATTTCCCCTTTAATTTCTTCGATCCATTGGTTGTTCAGGAGATATTGTTTAATTCCCATGTATTCATAAATTTTCCAGTTATCCTCTGGTTATCAATTTTTGTTCCATGCCATGTGGTCAGAGAAGATTTCTTGCACTATTTTAGCCTTCTTGAATTTGCTAATACTTGTTTTGTGGCCTAACATACGGTCTATTCTAGAAAACATTCTTTATGTGCTTGAGAAGAATGTGTATTCCACCAGTGTTGGATAAATGTTTTATATATGTCTTTAGATCCAGATAGTCTATAGTGTTGTTCAAATCTGCTGCTGTTTTATTGATTCTTTGTCTCAATGACCTATCCATTGTTAAATGTCAAGTGTTAAAGTCTCCAACTATTAATGTGTTGCTATTTATTTGTCCTTTTTAGCTCTGTTAGTTAATGCTTTATATATTTAGGTGCTCCAATTTTGGGGACATAAATATTTACAATTGTTATATCTTCTCGATGTGTAGACCCCTTTATCATTATAAAATGACCTTCTTTGTCTTCTTTAAAAATTTTTTAGTTCAAAGTTATTTTGAATGATATAAAAATAATTATCTTTTTTGTTGTTGTTACCATTTGCTTGAAATATCTTTTTCTATCCCTTCACTCTCAGTCTATGTGTGTCTTTAAAATTAAAGTGACTCTGTTGTAGGAAGTATACTGTTGGATCTTATTTTTTAAATTCAGCCATTCTTTGTCTTTTGATTAGATAATTTAATCCCTTTACATTTAAAGTAATTATTGATAGGTAAGAATTTACTGTTGCCATTTTGATAATTGCTTTCTGATTGTTCTGTAGGGTCCATTGTTTCTTGTTCTATATCCTGCTGTCTTTTTTTTTCTTTTCTTTTTATGTTTTGATATATTTTGATATTAGTATGGTTTGACTTCTTTATCAGGTTCTTTTTTTGTAATTATTACAGATTTTTCCCTTGTTGTTACCATTAAGCTTACATAAAACATCTTAAAGTTATAGCACCCTACTTTAAGCTGACAACAACTTAACTTCAATAGTATTTCTAAACTTTAAAATTTTATTTCTCCTCCCCCTCATATTTTAGGTTATTGCTGTTACAATTTATATATATTTATATTGCATAATCAAAAACAGATTAATATGGTTATTTTTGCTACATATATTTTTTTAATTTTTAAACCAGAGTTGTAAGTGAATTATGCATCACCATTACCATATTGCAGAATCTAGTTTTGACTATATATTTACCATTACCAGTGAGTTTTATGCTACCTTTTTATGTTTTATGATGTTAATTAATATCCTTTTACTTTCTCCTGGGGAACTTCTTTTAGCACGTCTTGTGTAAGGCAGGTGTAGTGGTATTGAATTTCCTGGTCAGATGAGGCCATTGATTTTGCTGTACAGATCGGGAAGCCATGGGCTATATTCTGTTCCAGGGTCCCTGTACATAGGACTGTTGAATGGGCTCTGCAGCTTCCCATGTACTCTGGTTTGGTTCCGTGGTTGTGTTGCGGATTTTGGCCTGTGAATCCAGAAAAACCAAGCAGCGCTCAGCGAACTAAGAATCAAAGGAGATTTATTTATGCCAGAGGGCTCAAAGGAGTCACTCCTCAGAGTCTGAGCCCCAAACAAAGGCAGGCAGGTAGATTTATACATGGATTACTTCCGCATACTTTGCGGTCTTTTGTTTCATGATCTTTTGGTTTGCCCAGGTGGAAAGGTAGTGTTCCAGGCAGAGGAGGTTGTTAAAATTCTTCCAGGACAGGGTAGCTATCTTAGATTTCTTTACATTTCCCATATCAGTTGGGAAGATTGAAGCCCATATTCAGCAGTGAGTGGGACTATGAATTAGTTTCCTTGACTGATCACAGTGGAAGAAGCACCTCTAAAGCCAGTAAAAGTCTTTGTTCATTGTCTTAATTCAAACAGACCCATATCGCAAGATTCTTGGCCAAACAGAACCATTGGCTTCTCTCTGCAGACTATTGGTTATGCCTGCCTATCTGTCTTATGCAGCTTCCAAGTGTTCTTGACAGTCCTCATGGTCACATGGGGCTGAGAGATACAGCAGCAGGGTTATGTCTCAGTTCCTTTGTCTGGGTAGGATGGAGAGAGGCCACTCCAGGCTTCATCCAATTTTTCCCAAATGGGATTTCTGGTTGGGAGAGGCCAGGAGCTACCTTCAGTTCGGCTATGAACTATTCCCCCTGAGTGTAGCAGGAGAATACTCTCTGCCTGTACTGATTCTGCTCTGGGTGCAATCAGCTTTTCCTGCCTGCATCTCAACTTGAGCATTTTGGGGATTACATCAGTTCCATATGCTCTGACCAGCCCCTCTGGCAAGAGGAGATCAGGAGACATTCTCCCCAATGGGTAAGGCTGTGACTCAGTTCCTTGTCAGGGTGTGGGCAAACAAGCCTCCAAGGTCCACAAAGCTCTTCCTTTGAGGATTCTCATCAGGCAGATCTATACCCCAGCCTACTGAGTTCCCTGATCAGAATGCACCAGCAAGTTGGTTCTGCAGATGAGCAAAGCCATTGGTTGAAATATCTACTCAAGCACTCCAGGTATTACCTTGGTCTGCTGAGATCCATTTGCTGGTTGTTGGAAGCCCTTCCCCCCTTCTCCATCATGTCAGATTCCCAGTGGTTGAGTCCCATTGGTTCTCCTGCCATCCCCATGGGATAAGACCAGAGTAGGGGCTCCCACAAAATGACCCACAGCACCAGGGTAGCTGGTTGTCCCCCTTGGGCTCTCTTTTTCCACTGGAGGAACTGAAGGCTTGAGAGACCTCTCCGCATGATGTTGTGCTGGCCTGGGGAAGGGTCAGTGAGGTCAGTGTGTAGCCATTTCTATTCCCTTTCCAATGCAGTTCTTGGTCTCTGGTGAAGCTTCAGCTTCACCTCTGTGCTCTAGGACTGTCTTAGTGCTGTCTTGTTCATGAATACTTGTCACTTTTCTCGTGAGGGGCCATGAAGTCAGAAACATTCTATGTTGCCATCTTGGTGACTTTATTCTCTAAATACAATTCGTAGTCCTGCCATGTGAAGCTTATGGCCCTGAGCAGCAGAGAAGAATGTATGCTTTCTATGGGCAGTTGGATGTCCGGTTGGGAAGAAGAAGCTGAGTCTACACAACTCTTCTAGTCATAGAGCTTGATGGAAAAACAAGGATGAAGGGAATTCTCATTCTCAAACCTGACACCAAGCTCTAATGGGGCATATTTCTGATGTAAAATAAATCTCTTGAAATACTCTGCTCAGACAGAGCCAAGAGACCTAGATACCCCTTCATGGTCCCTTTGTGGAGACAGTATAATAAAAAAGGGTATGAATAGTAGCTCAGCCACTAGTTTAGGCACTGATTTTACCCCTTCCTCGCTTTGGGGACCAGAGCAGATATCCAATGAGCCTGAACTTAGTTTTTTCATCTGTAGAACAAGGATAACACCTGTCTCTAGGGGCTATTAGGATCAAATACAGTACTTGGCAAGGAGTAAGCATTCAGTAAGTGGTAGTTATTATTATTTATTGCAGAAGACTTTCAATCCAAAGAGTTTGTAGAAGAATTTTCAGCCTTTCTGTAAAGACATCCCTCCATTTGGCTGACAGGGACACAATCTCCTGAAAGTCTATAGGTTTCTCATCCTATTCTCTTTCTGTGTTCTTAAAATTCTCAAATTATTCTACAGATAGTCAATTATTTACCAGAAAGGTTGGGAGGAAAAAAAAATTGTTTCTGCAGCCCTATAGAGTGTATATAACTTTGATAGCTATAAACTTTCAAGCCTGAGCTCTTCAATGCATTGTTGCTTATCCCAACTGCACCCAGCTCTTCACTATTATCCCAAAGTTGTTTGGTTCAGGTCTTTGAATCAGTCTGAAATCTCTGGACACTAAAGGATAATGGGTTGACTCTGAAAACAGCTTGACCATCAACAATCTAACAATCGTAAAATAGCCATAAAGTAGTGTTTGTGTGGGCTGTCATATTGGTGTTATTCGTGGTGGCCAAATAAATTATGGAAGTGCCACAGTGTTAGGCAGTGAAAACTGGATAGCTAATAAGCTGGACCAGCCTGAAGAGCGCTTCAGGGGAAACATAGAACCATTCTTTCTAGATGAAACAAATCTGATGAGCATTTTCATTCTCTTGGCAAGGGATACATCAAGAGATCCAGGAAACCAAATGTTCATCCCTGTTCCCATTTACTCCTTTATACAACTTCCTGCTGGGCACATTTTGGGAAGTAGGCTACACTTCGCCAACAGGCATTATTGATCTAAGGGAGGTCACTGATCTAAACAAGATTTTCTTGGAGAAATTTTGAAAAGATCATCACAGAGCTAAACACTAATATGTAAATGTTTCATTACCATTTCCATCTCTCCAGGCTGAACCCTATTACGTTGCCTTGAGCCTCCTCACTCTGGCTCCCACCCAGGATTTCCACATTGCCTACAGTGCTCAGTGTTCTAAAGTGTCCTAGCTTCCTCTATCATTCTTATTCTCATCAGGAAGCTGGTCTCCATTAGAGACTGAGAGACAATGATAAACTCAAATAGATTCACAATAATGTGTTAGTAATTAACAGTCCTTAGCAACACGACCATAGTATTTACATTTTAAAAGATAATGTCTTTTAAGTCAAATAAATTGATAATTGGTGAAATTTCAGGCTGAGTAAAAAGGGAAAATAAAAAACTCCAGAAGGTAGCGCTCTTGGTTAGCATCTCTGAGTTGTTGCCATTGTTTTCACAATCTTTCCTACGTTTTCCCTTAAGAATTCAACAAGTATTTGTTGAGAAACTATGATATCCTCGTTACTGTTCTGGAAGTCAAAATACATTAGTAATCAAAATATCTCTAAACTTGTGAAGCAGAATGAGAGACTATATCCTAGATATAATAAGTATATTTTATAGACCTTCAGAAGGTGATTTAGTGCTTTGGAAAAAGAAAAAGTAGGAGAGTAAGTAGGTGTAAGAGTGCTGGATAGATGAGTTGAAGGATGTAATTTTAAATATGAGTTTAGGAAGGCCTCATTGAAGTAGTAACATTAATGCAAAAACTTGGAGGAGAGGGAATTAACCCAAGGAGATTTGAGAGAAGCTTGTCTTTGAGAGAATAGCTAAAGCATTCTGGTGCCTGTTGTCTTGAAGAGCAAGGAGGCCAGTATGGCTGAAGTTAAGAGAACACAGAAGGGAGTATTAGGAGATGAGATCATAGAGGTAATGGGGAGTCAGACAACTTAAAGATCCCTAGCTCTCTACCATTATTCTCAGGACAACAAGGGGTCCTTGGTAAAAGATAAGTAAGGAAAGGGAGACAGTTCAACTTGCTTGTACATAAGAATTTTCTGCAGACCAGAAGCTGATTGCATTTTCTCAAGATCAATACAAAGCTACACAAAGCTTCATATTCAAATAAGAAAAGAAATTGAAAGAATTGTCAAAACCTATATCCTCATCCTCAGATGTGTTTTGAGCAAGCTGGACAAAATGCTACTCTTTGGAGAATGTGTTTGAGGGAAAAAGTCATCATAGTTGAGTGCTTGGCTCTCCTTCCTCATTTTAGATGGGCTTTGGTCAAAGGGCTACTTTGAAGCTGACTTTCCAAATATGGGCGCCTCCTAGATATCAATCACCAACTCAAGGACAAGGGATGAATATGGAGCCTCAAGAATCTTCAACAGACAGATGTGAGGGTGATCTGGCTGTGACATCTGTCACCCCGTTGATCGCCAGGGTTGATTCGACTGATCTGTCTGGCTAGGCGGGTGTCTCCTTCCTCCCTCGCTGCTCCATGCGCATCCCTCCCAAAGCTGCACACTCGGTAGAAGAGGACAACCTTCTCCGATAGGGGAGAGGACCGTTCTTCAGTCAAGGGTATACGAATATCTGCGCTCCCCTGCTAGAACCTCCAAACAAGCTCTCAAGCATCTTGAACAGAGAACACAAGAGTTGACAAATTTCTCTGGTTCAGTCATTATTGGTTGCTCCCCTGCTAGAACCTACAAACAAGCTCTCAAGAATCTTCAACAGAGAACACAGGAGTTGACAAATTTCTCTGGTTCAGTCATTATTGGTAGATCAATCATTTCTCTGAAGTTAAGAACTTCAAGGTGATTTGGTGAAATTTTAAGTCATGTATCAAACATTTCCTTTTGTACTCATATGTTCATTCCAGACCATGTGTCTCTGGGTATGATAGTTTTGGGATCATTCTACATTTAATATATTCTCTCTATGATTAAAAACTTAAGAAACATAAACCCTTACCCTACTCAGAAAACTGTCTGGTCTCATATTTATATAATATTTCTCCAATGACAATGAGAGAATATCTTTCTGTGAAGAGTGTAAGAAATACAAGGCTGGGAGTTAGAAAACTTGGGTTCCAGGGAAAATTGCCAGAAGATTAGGTCAGATGACCTCTTAAATACTGTGATATTTTAAAAAATTATATTCAATGAGTCTAAATTTGAGGGAATTGGTAGAAATTTGAGGGAATTGGTAGAAATCAGGCATGCCATATATTTATTCATTCAACAATTATTGTCTAATTATTCTGAGCTAAGTCCCGTGTATATGGTTGTTAATAAAGTAGACATGAGGCTCTTGTTTTCATAGCTTAGCTCTCTTCACAAGCACCTAATTCAATGTTTTTTTCTGGATTTCTGTGTTTGAAAAATACTCTGAGGCCCAGTGAGAATGTTGGCTGCGATTGCTTGGCCATGTCTACCCTGAGCAAATGCAAAGTCTCCTTGCACAAATGGAACATAGACACTAATGATATTGATTTAAAGAGGCTATTCTGAACTATTTCCTGAAATTTCAGGGCTTTATGACGTAGACCCCAGCATTACATTTTGGAGGCTAAAAAATTAATACTTTTCCTCCCACCTTCTAAGTCCTTCTAGCTGGGCTAATAATCAAATTAACAGAGACAGATTAACAGTAGAAAACCTCATTTTTAATACACATGCATGGGGAATTCACATAAGCATGAAAATTCCAAAGACAGTGAGGCAACCTTGGGTATATATGACATTTTTGGACAAAGGAGAAAGAGTGCAGGGTGGGGACCAGGGCATTAGATTTAAGATACGAGAATAGGTGATACAGGTAGTTTAGGAAGAAGAGAACACACATGGCAGGAAAATTCTTGTTAAGCAACTCAAACAAGGGGGCACAGAGGGTATCTAACTAATAGGCCCCTGCCTAAAGCCTTCCTTTTTGCCATACTTAATTCAAATTAGGCTAAAGCAAACATCTTAAGATTCCCTTCCCAAAGCAGGTTTTTCTGTCAGTCTCTTGGGCAGGAAAGGGGGAAAGGTTGAAAGTTCCTTCTGAGACTTATTTTCTAATAAATAGCTTAAAATCAATAACCCTAAAGGCAGCTTCAGGGTGGCAAAACTTTGGTTCCCTTCAATATCACTGTTTAAAAACAAGCCTCCTATTTTCCTGATGGAGGGCAAAAAGCTCTAGTATTAAACGAGAGACAGAAAGGATTTAGACTCAAAGGTGATCTTTTTATGATAGTATTGTCCAAATGATACTTCAAGGAGGTTAACCTCATCCTATACCATGCTGGCACTGAGAAGTTCAATAAATACTTGACTGGATCCCCAAGGTGGCTTTAGTGATAGACAAATCAACCTTTTCTTTTTTAACCTACACTAAAGTATCATTCTGTATTTCATAGTTCTGGGCTAATATTTTTAGCGATTTGCTACTTCAATTCTACTTATCTGTCAATCACTTTTAAATTCATTTTGCACTGCTGACTATGGTGTTAACACAGTCTTCCTTATTCTGATGCATTTAATAACTGCATGGCTTTGAAAGGTTGCCAACACAGGGAAACAGCTGAAAATGACACCCAGCCAGACTGTCTTCTTCTTGATTGGCTTAACAACTACCATTTGCAATTTTTGTAGCCTGAATTCTTTGCCAGTCTGATTGCAGTCATTGGTTTTCAATATATTTCTCCTAAAGGATTTTTTTTTTTTTTTTGGCCAATTATATTATTGGATTTTCCAATACGTATTGAGTAAGGATCTGGTACCAGACAATTTAACATTACCAAGTTTCATTTGAAACAGATCCTGTGAGAAACTCATACTCTATTGGTGGGTTGAAAGTCAATCAAATAACATAAATATAGGGAAAATGCAAATTTAACTGAGACACAATATATTATGGTAGAAAGACATTACACGTAAAAGTTTAGATTCTAGTCCTGCCATTTACTTACTAGCTGTTCACCTTGGATAAGTTACCTAACTGCTCTGAACTTTTATCTGTAAATTAGACAAGTATACCTACTTTGCATAGCTATGGTAAGATTAAGAGATATAATATAAAAATACCTAGAATGAGGTAGGTACTCTGGCTACTATTTTTAGTAATGTTAACTATTTTTAATAATTTAAATTAGTTAAGTATTAATGATTCACAAAACAAAAATGCTAGAAATACTGGGAATATGCAATTCCCAAGATTTGGGTTCTGACCTAGATCCCAGGAATCAATAAGGACACTGTGGAAGCTTTTATCCTCTTGGGTTAGGACTATTTGTCAAGTGTCTCCCTCCTTTACTCTCACTTCCTCAATGCACTTCCTGCCATTCTTCCTGGGACAGGAGCTCTGGTGGGGATGGGGGTGGAGCTTGAAGGAAATGGCAAGTGCTATGTACTTAGGGTATACCCCCAGAAATAAGAATATTTTAAATATTTTAAGACTGTCCAAAGCCAATATACCATCCAGAGAAAATATCTATGAACATAAGGAGCTCAGACCTGTCTGATGCTTCCTGCAGCCATGAGACTGCCATTTCTCCTTCCTGCCCTCTCTCCTCCCTCCCACCATCTCTTTTCAAGGCTCCAGAGGAAGAAGCAGAAAGCAATAAAGCTTCTTATTCCTCCCAGGTGTAACTAACTGACAAGAATCATTTATATTTAAGGTGTAGAATGGTTTTGATATACTTTGTGAAACAGTCACTGCAATCAAGCAAGCAAATTAACATGTCCATCCTTTTAATTTCCTTGGGTGGGTCCTCACTCACCCTGTACAATTCTTTGTATAACAAAAGTTCCTAGTTAGCTGATTATCTTTTCTAAAACCCAATTCAGCAACAGCTCAACCATACAGCTGAATGGATGGTCCAGTTCTGTCAAGTAGCAACCAGTTTATTTGTTACTTGCTCAATTAGGCCCCTAGAATGTTCCTGTTGGAAAGGAAGTTAATAATCAACTAATTAATCCCCTTCAATCTAAAAATGGTACACCATAGCTTAGGGAACTTGCGTGAGGTCACACTGATAGCAACAAAGCCTGAGCAGAAGCCATTTTGATTTTACAATTACCAAAGAATGTAATTTATTTTTATTTAAATTCTTTTTTTTTTTTTTTAAGGCATTTAAGATAAAGAATCAGACTGAAACCATCCTTTCTCAAATAACTATTGCTGGTTCTTTGATCTTGGGAAAATTACTTACCTTCCTGGATTTGGAAGCCAGATAACAAAAGGTTCTGATTTACCCAATAGTTGTAATACAGACCTTGAAATGAAACAAGTACAACATCTGTGGTTCAGTGGCAATTACCAGGAATCATCTTCAGGTTGCCTTCCAAAACTCGGTACCTAATTTTCTATGAATAATGTACCCAAAACTTAGAGAGTTCCCTACTCTAAACTGTAAAAACATCAGGCTCCACAAGACCTGGATTTGCCCACAGAGAGGCAGCTTTCTAAGGTAGAGTGGAAATGCTTTGGAGTCAGATTGACTTGGGTGCAGTTCCCCTCTGTCACCTTCTAGCTGGCTGACTTGGAGAATTTACTTAAGATTTCTGTACATCTGTTTTTCATCTATAAAATACAGGTTAAAAAAAAACGATTTCCTAGAGTTGTTGTGAGGCTTAAGATAAGGTCAGAAAAGTCTTTGGTTTAGTGCCTGGTCCAGAGCAAACCTGAAATAAAGTGCATCTGGTAGTATATAGAGATGCTGTCTAAATAATTAAGGGCATGGGCTTTATAACCAAATACATCTACATTCAAATTCTTGCTACATATTCAATATTTACTGTGTTATCCTGGGCACTTTACTCTTTCTGAACCTTAATTTTCTCATCTTTAAAATAGGTTAATAAAACCTAACCAATAGAATTGTTTAAGGTTAAATGAGAGGATGTAAAATGCTTAGCAGGGTGAGTGCTTTTGGCTGAAAGTAACAGCAGCAGCAGCAACAACAAAACATTCAAAGTAGCTTAAAGCAATGGCTTTCAAACTTTTTGGCTATAACTCACAGTAAGAAATATATCTTACATTGTTACTCAGTGCATGTATACACATTCCACAGAACTATTGTTTGAATCAAATTTGACAATATATATGGCCAGGCTTCATGCAGCATTCTAGAATGGGAAAATGAGTGCTGGCTTGGGATTCAGGCTTTCCTAATACTGTGCATGAACACCATTGGTATCTCAGTTGGCCACATGCTTGTACCTTTCCTCAATTCTCCATATCATCTTGATTCACTTCCTTTTTCAGAATCCCTTGGAATTTAAAGGAGAAAAGACTTATGTGGAACAACCTACATGTTCTCCCACCGGAATGGACAGACAAGCCATAATGTTCTAAATGTGTACATTATGTACTGAATGTACACGTTACTGAATGTACTAAACCTGATCACCTGTTCATTTTGAACCAAATGCCACTTAACACATCTAAGCACTGCTGCCAGAATTGTCTAATACCAAACTGTTCATCTGGGTGAAAGGTGGGCCAGAACACTTTCTACACCATTTTTAAAAGAAGGGCGCTATCTTCTCTCAGGTTATGACCCATTTATTTACTGAACATTCTACCTAAACATTAAGCTGGTTGCCTCTGTGTCAAATTACAAGTCTTGGTTTCTCAAACCAGTATTCTACATGAGGAATAAATACACTGTAGGAATAATTATTACTGACCTTTCAACATTCCGTAGCAAATTCAAATAAATGCAGCACAAGACGGTAACTTTTAATAACATTCCTTGCCTTTTGATGAATTACGAGCCAAATTTTACCAAAGGCTCAACAAGTCTCTTCGGCAAATGAGGCTTGTTTTGTCGACTACAGCTTATGTATGTGGAGTTTTGTCTGTCTTAGCTCGTTCACCTGGGAATGTGTCCATTGGTTTGGTACAAAATGGACAGTAGCCAATAACCTAATTTTGCATTTTTTCCTTGACTGCTTTTAGATTCCCAAACTAGCCCTGGCTAGATTTGATGAGCACGACACAAGAAAGCAGGTAAAGGGACATCACTGTTATCCGAACATACATTTTCTTTGTGGTTAATTAGCATCTAGGCAATCACTGGGACATTTTGGAAACAGGTACTTTTTACCAGTTTTTTAATGGCTTACCTGTTCATTACAGTGGAATGACAACCCTTTTGGTGGCATTTTGGGGGTCGATAGATATTGTGTCTAGAACCCTTGAATTAGTCAGTTACTTCGTCATATTTAAACGTATGCTCATGTAGTCTATACACTTTCATGCATTAAACATTTTAATCTTTCCTGCGGTGCACATCCCAAGCAGCAAACTCCAGAAAGTATTGCATCAGCTGAAAAGTAACACTTTCTTATAAAGTTTTTACACTTGCATTTTTAGTTCATGCCAATATACTGTGGGCATTGTCACTTGAAAGCCATTCGTTTGTGGCTAATAGGCCTAGTAATAGACCTCTTGAAACTTAGAAACCTGGACAGCATTTCCTAGTTCTAGGTTGGAACATTCTGGCCCTGAGGGAATGTTCTAGTACCTCCAGCCCTGGCACACCACTTATACCCAACCTGCCCTTTCACATCCTGGTGAGAGTCAGAGTTGTTAGCTAAGATTTCATAACAGATTTGACCAAAAAAAAGGTGTGCAGCAGAAAAACAGGAGTATATTTGAGTTCCCTTTAAGCTGATTTGTAATTGTATAAAGTCACTTTTGGATGAGCTAGAAGCATGCTCTCAGCAATAAGGAATGGATAAACATTTTGTTTTAAACTGATCACATTATTTTATTATCAAACTAAATAGGCCTCACTAAGCAACAGCTCCTCTTATCAAATATAGTTCCAAGAAAAAAAAAGACTTAAGATCATATATTACTGAATGCAAATCCAAATTTCTGGCAGAAGCCTTCCATTGTTAATTGGCTCATTTTTATCATCTCTGTAATTTAATTACTTAGTGGTAGATTCTGCCTGTTAATTTTTATTTGGAGGGTACACCAGGAAGGTTATTGTTTAATACTAAACAGACCACAGGTGCATTATTGAAATGAGGAATTGAAAATCCTGATATGAAATTTTTCCATGCTAAGATCATTGTATATAGGACTACATTTGTTTTTTTGATGGAATTCTTGGTTCTTTCTCTAATGACTACTACTTCACCCTACTCAGACATGAGATAAAGTGGCCATCTAACACATTTATCAGTACATGATATATCACATATAGGGAACTTTAAAACGTTACAAAGATAATTTTAAGAAATTTTCATCACATGATTTATAGTCATATCTAAAAGTGTGTTAAATACAGAAAACCATTTTGTTCATGTAAGAACAATATCTTAGAGTTAAAATGAGATGAAAGGAAACTTCCTTTCATTTTACATCTTTGCCAGTTGACTACAGTAGAGGCACAATGAATGTAGAACAGTTTTTGCATATTTTTAGGTATGAGATGTAGGTGCCTCGATTTTACTAAAAGGTTGTGAACCCTCCTGTTTGTCAAAGCATATGAATCTGCCCAAATATACAATGCCAAATATCTGTGTTTAGTGAAGTTTAGGTCCTTGCTAATCAAGAGAACCTCAATATTGCATAGCTGCATGTAATCTTTAATAATAAGCTTGGTTAAGAGAAATAGAGGATTGGCTAAAGAATATGTAGTCCACTTATGCCTTTCAACTTTGATTCCTCTACCTTCTTAGACCACAACTGCTTAGATCATGCTATTAGCTCCTTGCTGACTAGCATTTCCTCTCATGTGACCTGCCTGAGACCTAGAAAAGGAAAGTTCAAAACTTACCGTGTGTGTATTTTATAAATGTTTTGAGAGTTAAGTTTCTATAACTCCAACTTCCTAGAAGAATTTCCTTTCATTCAGGCTTTAGCACTAGGGAAAATCATTTTTCTCCTAACTTTACAAAAATAAAATGTTACAGAGTAGGCTGTATCTGATCATATATATACCTTTTCACTATTGGTGGGTTGGAAGCTCTAACCCAAATTTGTGTACTCCTCTAGCAATTATGCAGGACCTCTGGTTAATTTCTGTGTACTAACTTCACCTCTGCATCCATCTGGCTAACCAGTTCTTATTGTCTCTTCACGTGATGTTAACATTGTTCTCTACCAGTTGTTAGCCTAAGATTCATTTGATGAATCTGATTTGTGTATACATTTGTTACATTAGGATTAGAGACAAGTTCTGTTTAGAAACAACTCTAAGAACAGTTTTTATATTTTATTTTCACATTGAAAACCAGTCAGATTTGCTTCAGCCTCAAAATGTGTGTTTATGTAAAATTAAATTAATGCTGGCAGTGAGCCACATGTTTTTTTCTAAACAAGAAATGGTTTTAAAATTTTATTTTTAATTATAGTTGACAAAAAATATTAGTTTCAGGTATATAACATAAGGATTCAACATCTACATACCTTACAAAGTGATCACCACAATAAATCTAGTAACCATTTGTCACCATACATACTTATCATGATATTATTGACTATAATCCTTATGCTGTGCTTTATATCCCAATGACTTAGTTTATAACTAAAAGTTTGTACTTCTTAATCCCCTTCCACTTTTACAACACTTCCCCTCTGGCCACTATCAGTTTGTTCTCTAAGTTTGATTCTTTTTTTTCTTTTTCTTTTTTTTTTTAGTTTCTGCATATAAATGAAATCATGCAGTTTTGTCCATCTCTGCCCGACTTATTTCACTTGACATAATACTGTAGTTCTATCCATGTTGTCAGAAATGGCAAGATTTTATTTTTTATGGCAGAGTAATATTCCATTGTGTATATGTTCTATTTATCCATTCATCTATTGATGGAATCTGGTTGC
Organism: Pteropus alecto; assembly: GCF_000325575.1. NCBI lineage: Eukaryota > Metazoa > Chordata > Mammalia > Chiroptera > Pteropodidae > Pteropus > Pteropus alecto. The sequence goes on from NW_006442484.1 coordinate 39,797,839, forward strand.
TTCCATTTCTAGGCTATTATAAACAATGCTGCAATGAACATAGGGGTTTATCTTTCAAATTAGTTTTTGGGTTTTTTTTTTTTGGACAAATATCCAGAAATGGAATTGCTGGGTCATGACAGTTCTATTTTTAACATTTTGAGGAACTTCCATACTATTTTCCACAGTAGCTACACCAGTTTACAATATCACCAAGAGAGTACCTGGTTGCTTTTCTCTACATCCTTGCCAACATTTATACTTTGTTGACTTTTTGATAATACTCACTCTGACAAGTGTGAGCTGATATCTCTGTGGATTTGATTTATATTTCCTTGATGATTAGTGATGTTGAACATCTTTTCTTGTGTCTATTGGCTATCTGTATATCTTTTTTTGGAGAAATGTCTATTCAGGTCCTCTGTCCATTTTTAATGGTATTATTTATTTTTGTTGTTGAGCTGTATGAGTTCTTTATATATTTTTGGAGATTAACCCTTTATCAGATATATAATTTGTAAATATCTTCTTCACTCCAGAAAAGGTTTCCTTTTCATTTTGTTGATGGTTTCCTCACTAAAAGTTTTTAATTTGACTCATTTAATCCCATTTTTTTTGTTATTGTTGTCTTTGCCTGAGGAGACATATATGAATAAACACACACACACCACCCCCACCCCCCAAAGAATGATGTCAGTTTATTGCCTGTTTTCTAGGCAACTTATAATTTCAGATCGTACTTTTAAGTCTAATCCATTTTGAGGTTTTTTTTTTT
>NW_006442484.1:39798603-39818036 GCF_000325575.1 Pteropus alecto
TGGTGTAGAAAAGCGTTCTAGTTCCATTTTTTTTTTTTTTTGCATGTATCTGTCCAGTTTTTCCAACACCACTTATTAAGAAGTTTATAATTTCCCCCAATGTATATTCTTGCCTTCTTTGTCATGGGTTAATTGACCATATAAGTGTGGGTTTATTTCTGGGCTCTATTCTGTTTAATCTATATGTCTTTGTTTTATGCCAATACCATACTGTTTTAATTACTAGAGCTTCGAAGTATAGTTTGAAATTAGGGAGCATGATATCTTCAGTTGTGTTCTTTCTCAAGATTGTTTTGGCTATTTGGGGTCTTCTGTGGTTCCACATAAATTTTAAGATTATTCTAGTTCTGTGAAAAAAATGCCATTAGCATTTTGATAGAGATTGCATTGAATCTGCAGATTACCTTGGGTAATACAGACATTTTAATGATATTCTTTCAATCTAGGAGCGTGGTATATCTTCTCATTTATTTGCTTCTTTCTCATTTATTTCTTTCCTCAATGTCTTTTATCATTTTCAGAGTACAGGTCTTTTATCTCCTTGGTAAAATTTATTCTTTAGGTATTTTATTATTTTCGATTCAATTTTAAATGGGATTATTTTCTTAAATTCTCCTGACAGTTCATTATTGTGTAAAATGCATCTGATTTCTAAATTTTATATCTTGCAACTTTATTGAATTCATTTGTTTGTTCTGATAGTTTTATGTGGAATATTTAGGGTTTTCTATATGTAGTATCATGTCATTTCCAAAGAGTGACAGCTTTACTTTCCAATTTGGATACCTTTTATTTCTTGTCTAATGCTATGGCTAAGACTATGTTCAATAAGAATGGTGAGAGTGAGCATTTAGTCTTATTACTCATCTTAGAGAAAAAGCTTTCAGCTTTTCACCACTAAGTATGATGTTAGTTGTTGGTCTGTCATATAGTGTCTTTATTATGTTTATGTATGTTCACTCAATTCTCTTTGTTGAGTTTTTATCATAAATGGATTTTGAATTTTATCAAATGCTTTTTCTGCACCTATTGATATGATTTTTATCCTTCATTTGTTTACGTGGTATATCACGTTAATCGATTTGCAGATATTAAACCATTCTTGCATCCCTGGAATAAATCCCACTTGATCATAGTATAGATCTTTCTAATGTATTGCTAAATTTGGTTGTTAATATTTTGTTGTGGATTTTTGCATCTATGTTTCTCAGAGATATTAGCCTGTAATTTTCTTCTTCTGTACTGTTTTTGTCTGGTTTTGGTATCAGGGTAATGCTGGCCTTGTAGAATGAGTCGGGTGCTTTTCCTCCTCTTTAATCTTTTGGAACAGTTGGAGAAGGATAGGTATTCTGAATATTTGGTAGAATTTACCAATGAAGCGATTTGGTCCTAGACTTTTGTTTGTTGGGTTTTTTGATTCCTGATTTGATTTTATTAGTATTTATCTGTCCAGATTTTCTTTCTTCCTGATTCGATCTTGAAAGATTGTTTCTAGGAATTCGTTTCTTCTACGTTGTCCAATTTATTGTTGTAGAATTGCTTATATGTTCTCTTATAATGCTTTGTATTTCTGTGGTGTCCATTTACACTTCTCCTCTTTCATTTCTTATTTTATTTGGGCCCTCTTTTTTTCTTGTTGAGTCTGGCTAAAGGTTCATATATTTTGTTTTTTCTAAAAACCAGCTTTTAGTTTCATCAATCTTTTCTACTGTTTTTAGTCTCTATTTCATTTATTTTCTCTGTGATTTTTATTATTTCCTTCCTTCATCTCTGGGCTTTGTTTGCTCTTATTTTAAAATTCCTTTTGGTGTAAGTTTAGATTGTTTGAGATAGTTCTTGTTTCTTGAGGTAGGCCTGTAGCACTATGGATTTCCCTCTTAGAACTGCTTTTGCTGTGTCCCAAAGGTTTTGGATCATTGTGTTTCTATTTTCATTTGTTTCAAGATTTTTTTAATTTCCTCTTTGATTTCTTAACTGTTTAGTGGCATGTTGCTTAGCCTCCATGTGTTTTTTTTCCATTTTGCTTCTAGTAATTGATTTCCAGTTTTGTACCATTGCAATCAAAGGTGATGCTTGATATGATTTCTATCTTAAATTTATTGAGACTTTTTATATGACATAATATATGGTCTATCTTGGAAAATGTTCCATGTGCACTTAAAAAGAATGTGTATTCTGCTGTTTTAGGGTAGAATGTTCCATAAATATCCGTTAAGTCCATTTGGCCTTATGTATCATTTAAGGTGAGGTTTCTTGTTGATTTTTCTGTCCAGATGATCTATCCATTGATGTCAGTGGGGTGTTAAAGTGGCCTGCTTTTATTGTATTACTGTCAATCTCTCGCTTTATATCTAATATATTAGATATTTGCTTTAAGTTTTTAGGGGCTCTTACATAAGATTCATATTATGAAATGCCCTTCGTCTCTTGTTACAGTCTCTGTTTTAAAGTCCATTTTGTCTAAGTATTGATACCCCAGCTCTTTTTATTTGCACTTTCATAAAGTGTATTTCTTAATTTCGTCACTTTCAGTCTGTTCGTGTCTTTCAATCTGAAGTCTTTTCTAGGCAGCATACGTATAGATCTTTTTATCCATCAGCCTCCTTGTGTGTTTTGATTGGATCATTTAGTCCTTTCACATTTAAAGCAATATGGATAATTACATACATGTCACCATTTTATTGATTTCTGATATTTTTGTAGTTCTCTTCCTTTCTTCTCTTGCTCTCTTGTGTATGAATGCCCTTTTTTAATGATAGTTTGGGTTCCTTTTTCTTAACTTTTTGTATATCTATTATAGGTTTTATATACAGTCATGTTATATATGACTCTGAGAATCATGTATAACAAGCTGTTTAGAGCAGCTTTTTTAAGTTGATGGTTGCTTAAATTGAAATGCATTCTAAAGCACTACATTTTTACATTGATATTATATTTTACATCTTTTATATGTATCTCTTATTACTGTACTTACTACACATGACCTTACTACTTTTGTCCTTCAAACTAGCTTTATAATTGCATGAACCACTACTTTTCCTAAATTTTTGCCTTTATCAGTGACATTTTTTCTTTCATATATTTTCTTATTTTTAGTTTTGGCCTTTTTCTCTTAAAGAAGTCTATTTAACATTTCTTGTACTGAAGGTTTAGTGGTGATGAAGTCCTTTAGCTTTTGCTTGTCTGGGAAACTCTTTTATCTCCTTCAATTCTGAATGATAACCTTGCTGGGCAGAGTTTCTTGGTTGTAAGTTTCCCTTTCATCACTCTGAATATATTGTGCCACTTCTTCTGTCCTACAAAGTTTCTGCTGAAAAATGACTGGTAGTGTTATGGGAGATCCCTTGTATATAACTAGCTGCTTTTCTCTTGCTACTTTAAATATTCTCTCTGTATTTTTAACTTTTGGCATTTTAATTATGCTACTAAATTAAATATATGGGTCTGTTTGGGACTCTGTGCTTCCTGTACTTGGATGTCCGTCTCCTTCAAAAGGTGAGGGAAGTTTCAGTCATTTCTTCAAATAGGTTTTCTATCTCTTTCTGTCTCTCTTCTCCTTCTGGGACTCCTATGATGCAAATGTCGGTATGCTTGATATTGTCCCAGAGGTCCCTTAAACTACCCTCATTTTTAAAAAATTCTTCTTGTGCTGTTCCAACTGGATGATTTCCACTACCATGTCTTCCAGTTTGCTGACTGGTTCTTCTGCATCATCTAAGCTGTTGATTCTCTCTAGTATGTTTTTCATTTAAGTTGTTCTTCAGTTCTGATTGGTTCTTTTTATATTTTCTACCAATTTGTTGAAGTTCTGAGTTCATCTTGTCTTCTCCTGAGTCATTGAGCATCATTATAACCATTGTTTTAAACTCTGTCTGGTAGATTGCTTGTCTCTGCTTCATTTAGTTCCCTTTCCGAAGTCTTATCCTGGCCTTTCATTTGGAAAGTATGTCTCTTATCTTCTTGTTTTGGCAGTCTCTGTGTTTGTTTCTATGAATTAGGTGAAACAGCAACCTCTCCAAGTCTTGAAAGAGTGGCTTTGTGTAGGAGCTTCCCCTTTGTAGACTGTGTGTGCCACATAACTTTGGCAGGCCAGCTGGAGTTGGAGCTGGAGTAAGTGTGGGCTGTAGGGAGTCTTGGGAAAAAGGCAAACTGGGGCCTTTTTGGCAGTATGTTTGAAGCTGGAACTAAAATGGGCTTTGGCTACAAGAAGTCCAAGAGCAAATCATGCCAGGGCCTGAAGCAGTAGCTGTAGTGGGAATAGGTTGTAGGGAGTACCAGGTACAAGCCGTGCCAGGTCTGTCTTAGCAGGATGTGGAGCTATAGTTGGAGGAGGCTCAGGATATGGAGAGTCCTGTGGGGCAAGGTGCACTGGAGCCTCGAGGTGTAGCTGAAGCAGGCATGTGCTATAGGAAGTCCCTGTGCAAGCCTGGGAGTTGGTGTGAGCCTACGGCACACCTGGATAGCCTTGGCCAGCTGGTTAGATCACCTGGATCATGCTCCTGCTCGAGTAAGCAAGGTAAAGGGAGAGCACAACAAATGGTGCTCTCTGGTACCTCTGATAATGGAGAGTTCCCTCCTGTTTGGCAGATGCTCTTTGCTTATAGATGCATTTCCTTCCCATATAGTTTAGGTGCCCTTTAAACCACTTTTTGCTTTGTCCCAGGGCATGTGAATCTGTGCACAGGACCCTCAGTGATCCTTCCCTACTGTGTTGGTATGTTGGGGGTAGGGTTCCTACAATACTGTGTATTCATCTCTCCTACTCATTTCTATGTGTTCTCTCTTGTGCAGAAGTTGTTCGGCCAGCCCTCAGCTCTTCAAGGGGAATTACTCTGTAGGTATAGATTTGATGTGTTAATGGGAGGAGGTGAGTTCAGAGTTTTCCTACTCCACCATCAGGTACCCTTCCTTGAGCCTACGGTTTTAATTCAAAGAGTCTGTTTGCATAAAGTGTGAATGTTTCTCTTTCATTTTCTCTTCAAGCTAATTCAAGTTACTTGCCAAACCTGATTCTCTTACTAGGCATTTTAATGAAAGTACTGAGTATCACTGCAGAAATGCAGATAATACCTAAAGGAGGGAAAAAACAATGTGACACAATTTCTTTGTGCAATACACTTTTATTTTCCTTTAACCTTTGTAGTCATCTTTGAGTAATCATTGTGTAAACAATAGAATGGAATGAAATTACATTAAATTGTATGCAAATGGCTCTAGAACACCTTAACAATTATGACAAGGCAATTATAAATAACTTTGTTTTCCTTAGTAATATATATATTTGCTTTTTAAAGTACATTAAAGAGCTGCCATATCTAGGGTTAGCAAGGAAAGAGCAAATGGTACCATCCCGGGAGCCCACCTCCCTGAAAGTTTAGGTTCCAATTTTGAAAATCCTAAGGTTTACTATTCCATAATATATAGTCAAGCAGAGGGCTACTTGGGTTGAAAGTATTTATTCTTGAAAGTTAACAGCGTTTACCTTTTGCACAAAAGTCATTGCACAAAACCCTTTCTACTATTTTTCACTCCATCTGGGTATTCTGCAGAATTTCAAGTAAAACTCAGATTCTGGTATTTTCAAGTTTATCAACTTTGGGACAACAAATCCTATCATTTAAAGAGAAGTCAAATCAGAGATGGGTACATAATTAGCAATCTAATAGAATGGCAACATTTTATATAGCATTCTAAATGTTCCAATGAAGCAAAACTTACATATACCACTTTATGTAGAGGAAATTTTAGATCTGAGACTATTCCAGAGTAAAGCAGCCTCAGGCACATTCTTAATATGAAAGTTTGCAAGGCACCTCCCTCTCCCAAGAGACAATCAGATTGTAGATTGGTTTTTAGGCAAACAAACTGAAAGAATAAGCATCCTAGTTCCTAATTCAGTCATTTCAAAAATCAAAAGTTATAAATACTCCAAAGATAGACCTGAAAATTTTTGTTTAAATAACAAGAGATTAACTGCAAGAAGCATATAATCAAAAACTTTTCTTCTCGTAGCTAAGGTGTGTAATGCATAAATATATGAAAAATAAAATTCACAGTCAGTTTTAAAACTAGAATTCAAGTTTGGCTAATAAATCTTAATTTTATAAGTATATTATTAATTTCTAAATACAACATAAAAGAGGCAGCATTGTCAGATTACAGTTAAAGTATAACAGAAAGAACAATGAAAGAAGAAATAGCTTCTGATAGAAAAAATTCCTTTTGTTGCCAATAAATAGGACCACCTGAGTGTATTTCAGATTCTTTTCACTTAAGGAATATCCAAATTAATTGCTAAAAATATTAAATAGCGTTTGGAAAAATTAGCAACATTCGTGCAGCTGTGGTATTTGCTTGTTCTCATACTGTGGATTGCTAGAGAATAAAGCAGAACTCGGAGTGTTAAGTTTAAAAAAAAATTATTTTTTATCCCATTTTGTCGAAGCCGGCCTCTTCACAATCTTCTGATTTTGCTGGGAACTGGGAGTGAGGGGGTGGGAGGATGTGGGGAGAGAAAGGTTGAGGGGGAGTGTGGTAAGGGGAGGCATGACAGATCAGGGCTACGTCAAGGGACATGTATCAGCTGACACTCAACTGAGCAAACCCGATCAGCTTCACTTCATCAGGAATCTCCGACCCATCACAGCCGGAAGCCTGAAAATGTAAAAACAAAACAAAACAAAACAAAAACAAGAACTGTTAGTGCCTGTCTGTTGCTGCTGGTTTTTACAGACTTATTCATGTGACGGCAGATCTAAGCAAAGGCATAATCAGTATGGGGACATGTGGCCCATCTCTTCTAGGAGAGATCCTAAGAATCATTCTCTTAAAGGACTACTGGGTGCTAACTGCTATAAGAAATCTGGTTGTCCTATGCTATCCATAAACAAGGAAGGGATTTGTTACCCATTAAAACACCACTCTGCTCAGTCTTTCAGCTTTGGAACTGCCAATGAACCATATGACTGCCAAGATATAATGTACAAATTTTCAACAACTAAGGTGATTTTTAAATATACTTTTAAATTAGAGCTCTTTAATAATACTTTTAAAAAGAATATTATGGAAATGAGCAGAAGGGATTTAACAGGTCAGTCAGGGGGTAATTTGGGTTCAACCAAAATCATCTCTGTAAAACTGGCCAGAAAAAAATAGTGATCACCAAGTAGTGGAATGGTCCATCATAGATAACTTTTATTTAAATACCAGCAAGTAATTTTTTATAGGAAAAGGTACCATAACAGATATTTTTCTGTAACAGAATTTTGTTTGATAATTTAGGACATATTTACTGCTGAAAATTGGCCCAAATTATAGTGTGCCAAATACTTTATTTTTCTTCAAAATCAAAAGGAATGGAAAATAAACCATTGCCCATCAAAACTCTCACTGATCCTAATTCATAAGTTATTTTTATTTTCTTTCTTACTTCTCTCTCTTTCTCCTCTCTCTCTCTCACACACACACACACATGCACACATACATGCACACATGCGGCACTTGGCTCACCATTCTAAGTTGCTGCTTCACTCTATAGTACAAAAATCAGAATTGGACTTTATATGTAAGTACCACAGTGGGGAGAAAAAAATCTGATGAAATGACTGGAAATGAGAAACTAATTACCAACGGGCAATACAAACCTTTTCTTGGCCCAATTCTTGCTAAATTGTCAAAATAATTAGTTTCCTATGGGGAAAAAAAAAGCACTTTCCAATCATCACAATGAGCCCTGTTAGCACTGCTCCACAAAGCAGTACATAAACTCAGCCTTTTGTCAACCCCAGCATGTTCCTTTAAAATGAGCAGCTAATTAGAACAAGTAACTTGAATATTTTAAAATAATTACCTTTAAAGTAACATTCAGTGTGAGTAGTTATGCTTATGTAAGAAAATCAGTAGCCTAAAGGGTAGGAACATTAGCATTTAAAGAATTTACTTTGTGCCTGTCCAATGATTTCTCTCCTACTTGACAGATAAGACATTCAGTAAAGTGTAATTTTTACTGTTTGCATTGCCAGAGGCAGATCAGAAATATTCCTTATCGTTTCTAACAAAGTAGTATAGGCATAGAAGGCTTTTCAGCTGAGATATTTTCTGATGTGTGTTTTTCATACTTGATATTGTAACATTCACCTCCCCTACCAATTTTCTCATTCCACTATCATTGTTTCTTTATCAGTTTCCCTAAACTTTTCCTTCTTTCCTGCTTAGCTATTGCTAACAATGTCATTACTCAACCCACCGAATGAGGGCAGAGACAGCCTGCATAATAAGTAGGCAACTGACAAACATCTAAGGACAAATTACTGCTGCTGGTGGTGGCAAAAAGGTCAGACTGGCAAGTGTGGAGCACATCAATGCATTTGAATGGTACATCGGGAATTCGGTAATGTGAATAGCAGGAGGTTAAAATGATTAGTGGTTAAACTGACTAGAAATAGAAGAAAAATATTAAACCCTTCTTGTGAAGAGTAACGCAAGTGAGAATTTACAATGAGAGTGGGCGATCAAACCAGTGGCTGTTTTGGGCACACTGCACAGGGAATCTTCAGGAAGGCTATATCCCACCCTATGTCCCCAGTGCCTCCTGCAGCAACACTGGAATATTCTGTTTCGTGACAGAGGCACAGGCCAGGTTGTTAGGCTCTGCTTCAAGGCACTCGGCCTCCCCCGACCCTTCTCTTTGAACCAAGTCTGAGTTCCTGTCTCTCACTGTAGCCTATAAAACTCTAATATGCAAAAGATTCGGAAATCTAGAGAAAAGGGACCAGAGACACTTAAAGCCTAATTCTCTAACTTTTCGGTCTCAGGATCCCTTCATAGACTTATGTTGGATTGTATTTACTATACTAACTTGTCTTAAAACTTAAAACAAAATTTTAAAATATTTTAAACATTTTAAAGTATTAAAATATATTTAAAAACATAAAACATGTTTATGTAGGTTATATATGTTATACTGACTTAGAAATTAAAACTGAGAAGTTTCTAAAGTATTAATTTATTAATTCATTAAATGTAAAATAAACACATTATATGATAACGTTAATAAAATCTACATGAAAAATAACTAGTTCACCAAAAGAAAAAACTGAGATTGGCACCCCTTTACGTTTTGCTTATATTTTTAATATCTTGCTTAATAGAAGATGGCTAGATTCTCATACCTGCTTCTGCATTCAATTTATAGCTTTATGCTGTTTTTCTTTGAAGTATATAAAGAAAATCCAGCCTGACACAAATATGTAGTTGAAAAAGGGAAGAATATTTTAATAGCCTTTCCAAATAGTTGTGGATATTGTTACTATACTTAAACTTGACAAATGGTAGTTTCTTAAAGCTTAGTCGTAATGTGGAATCTGAAACCAGAGCTGTGAACTTTTCAGTTATATTAAAATCCATTGTTCTATCGTGTAGTTTGAATGGATATTTTAAATTTAAAAAATTTTTTCTATTACAGTTGACATACATTTTATTAGTTTCAGTGTACAACACAGTGTTTAGGCATTTATTATAACTTATGAAGTGATCACCTCGATAAGTCTAGTACCAATCTGATACCATACATGTATTTCCTATGCTGTACTTTACATCTTTGTGACTGTTTTGATAACTGGCAATTTGTTCTTAATCCCTTCACCTTTTTCTCCCATCCGCCTAATACCCCTTCCATCTAGCAACCATCAAATCATTCTCTGCATTTGAGTTTCTTTCTGTTTTGTTAGTTCATTTTATTTTTTAGATTTCATATATAAGTGAAATCATATGGTATTTGTCTTTCTCTGACAAATTTCACTTAGCACAACACTCTCTAGGTCCATCCATGTTGTCACAATTGGTAATATTTCATTTCTTTTTATGGCTGAATAATATTGCATTGTCTATATATACCACAGCTTCTTTCTCCATTTGTTAATTGATGGACACTTAGGTTGCTTCCATATCTTGGCTATTGTAAATAATGCTATTGTAAATAGACATTGGAGAGCATATATCTTTAGGAATTAGTGTTTGGGTTCAGATAAATACCTAGAGGTGGGACTGCGTGGTCATATGGTAGGTAGTTTTATGTTTAATTTTTTGAGAACCTCCATACAGTTTTTCATAGTGGCTACACCAATTTGTTATCCTATCAACAGCACATGAGGATTCCCTTCTCTCCACAACCTTACTAGAACTTACTTTATTGATGATAGCCATTCTTACAGGTGTGAGGTAATATCTCATTGTAATTTTGATGCACATTTCCCTAATGATTAGTGACGGTGAACGTCTTTTCATGTGTCTGTTGGCCATCTGTATGTCCTCTTTGGAGAAATGTCTATTCATGTCCTCTACCTATTTTTTTAAACAAATTATTTTTTGGTGTTAAGCTGTATGAATATCTTCTCCCATTCAGTAGGTTTGGTTGTCTTTTCATTTTCTTGATGATTTCCTTCACTGTGCAAAAATTCTTTAGTTTGATGTAGACTCATTTATTTTTTTATTTTCTTTCTCTTGTCCGAAGGTAGATAACCAAAAATATATTAAGAACAATGTCAATAGTTTACTGTCTATATTTTCTAAGTTTTATGGTTTCAGGTCTTACATTTGTCTTTAATCCATTTTGAATTTATTCTTGTATATATGGCATGAGAAAGTGATCCAGTTTCATTCTTTTGCATGTACCTGTACAGTTTTCCCAACACCATTTATTGAAGAGGTTGTCTTTAGTCCATTGAATATTCTTGCATCATTTGTCATAGATTAATTGACCATGTATGTGCGAATTTATTTCTGGATTTTGTTTGTTGGGAGTTTTTTGATTACTAATTCAATTATGTTAGTTATTGGTCTGTTCAGATTTTCTGTTTTCATCCTGATTCAGCCTTAGAAGATTGTGTGGTTCTAGGAATTTATCCACTTCTTTCAGGTTGTCTAATTTGTTGACATATAATTATTTGTAGTATTTCCTTATAATCCTTGGTATTTCTGTGTAGTCAATTGTCATTTCTATCACATTTCTGATTTTATTTGGGCCCTCTTTTTCTTGAGTCTGGCTAAATAAAGGTTTATTAATTTTGCTTATTTTTTCAAAGAACCAAGTCTCGGTTCCATTGATTTTTTTCTGGTTTTTTTTTTTTTTTTTCCCAAGACCATATTTCATTTATTTCCACACTGGTCTTTATTTTTTCCCTCCTTCTACTACTATGGGCTTTGTTCTTTTTCTAGTTCTTTTAGGTATAAGGTTAGACTGTTTGAGATTTTTCTTGTTTCTTGAGTTAGGCCTGTATTGCCACGAATTTTACTCTTAGAACTGCTTTGGCTGTGTCCTATATATTCGGCGTCATTGTCTTTTCAGTTTCATTTGTCTCAAGGTATCCTTTGATTTCTTCCTTGATCTCATTGTTAACCCATTTGTTGTTTAGTAGCATGTTATCTTAGCCTCCACATGTTTGTGTGATTGTTTCCTTCTTGTAACTGCTTTCTGGTTTCATACATTGTGACTGAAAAAGATGCTTGACATGATTTGTCTTCTTAAATTTACTGAGACTCATTTTGTGGCCTAACATATATGTAGTCTATCCTGGAACATAGAAAAGAATGTGCACTAGAAAAGAATGTGTATTCTGTTGTTTTGGGTGGAATGTTCTGTAAAGATCTGTTAAGTCCATTTGGCTTAGTGTCATTTAAGACCACTTATTGATTTTCCATCCTGTCTAAATGATCTATCTGTTGATGTCAACAGGGTGTTAAAGTTCTCTACTATTACTGTCAATCTCTCCCTTTATGTCAGTTAATATTTGCTGTATATGTAGGTGCTCCTATTTTGGGTGCATAGATGCTTATGACAGTTATATCCTCATGTTAGATTAATCCATTTATCATTATGAAATGCCTTTATTTGTCTCTTGTTATAGACCTTGTTTTAAAATCTATTTTGTCTTATATAAGTATTACTACTCCAGCTTTTTCATTTCCATTTGCATGAAATATCTTTTTCCATCCCTTTACTTTTAGTGTGTGTGTCTTTCAATCTGAAGTGGGTCTCTGGTACACAGCACATGTATGGGTCTTTTTTTAAAATCCATTCAGCTCTCCTATGTCTTTTGATTGGAGTATTTAGTCCATTTACATTTAATTGATAGGTATGTAGGCATTGCCATTTTATTTTTTTCTGATTATTTCTGTAGTTCTCTATTCCTTATTCTCTCACTCTCTTGTATGTTGATGACTTTCTACAATGTTTGGTTTCCTTTCTCTATTTCTTGTCTATCTCTTGTAAATGATTTTTGGTTTAAGGTTACAAAGTGCTTCCTATATACCAAGCTTTTATAGCAGTCTATTTTAAGTTGATGGTCGCTTAAGTTCGAATACATTCTAAAATCACTGTAATTTTTACTTACCCCCTCCACATTTGTTTTCATTATTTTTTACTTCTTTTGTATATGTATATTTGTATTTCCCTTGATTTACTGTTGTAATTACACATGATCTTCCTACTTTTGTCCTTTAACCTTTGTACTACCTTTATAGTTGGTTGATCCATTGCTTTTACTGTTTGCTTTCATCAGCAATTTTTTCTTTCCTCTATTTTCTTATTCCTATTTTTTCTTTTCTACTTAAAGAAGTCCCTTTAACATTTCTTATAATACTGATTTAGTGGTGATGAACTCCTGTAGCTTTTTCTTGTCTGAGAAACTGTTTATCTTTCCTCAGATTCTAAATGAAAGCCTTGCTGAGTAGAGTTATCTTGGTTGTTGGTCCTTAATGTTCATCACATTGATTATTTCATGCCACTCTCTTCTGCCCTGCAAAGTCTGTTGAGAAATCAACTGACAGTCTTATGGGAGTTCTCTTGTACATAAGTAACTGCCTTTCTCTTTCTAACTTCAGATTTTTTCCTTGTCTTTAAACTTTGGCATTTTCATGATGATTGGTCTTGGTCTGGGCCTCTTTGGGTTCATTTTGTTTGGGACTCTCTGTGCTTCCTGGACTTGTATGTCTATTTCCTTTACTAGGTTAGGGAAATTTTTAGTCATTATTTCTTCAAATAGGTTTTCAATCTCTTGCCCCATCTCCCCTTCTTCTCTTACGCCTGCGATGCGAATGTTGTTATACTTGATGTTATTTCAGAGGTCACTTTAACTATTGTCATTTAAAAAAATTTTCCCCATTAGGTGTTTTTGCTACCTTGTCTTCAAAATCACTGATTCAATCCTCTGCTTCATCTAACCTGCTGTTGATTCCCGCAATATATTCTTTATTTCAGTTATTGTATTCTTCATTTCTGACTGATTCTTTTTTATGGTTTATCTCTGTTGAGGTTCTCACTAAGCTCATCCATTCTTCCCCTAAGTTTACTGAGCATCATCGTGACCAGTGTTTTGGACTCTGGTAGATTGCTTGTCTCCATTTCATTTAGTTTTTTTTCTGGAGTTCTGTCTTGTTCTTTCATTTGGGACATGTTTCTTTGTCTCCCCATTTTAGCTGACTTCCTAGGTTTGTTTCTCTGTTTTAGGTAGACTGACTATATCTCCTGGTCTTGGCAAAGTGACCTTACGTAGTAGGTGTCCTGTGGGGCCAAGTGGTGCAGTCTCCCTGGCCACCTGGGCTGGGTACTCCAAAGGTTTCCCTTGTGTGGGTTGTCTGTGTCCTCCTATTGTAGTTGAGCCTTGATTGCTGTTGGCATGTCAGTGGGTGGGACTGATCCTCTGGTTAACTGGCTGTTAGGGCTGGCCTTTGCAGATGCTGACCTCACAGGGCAAGAGTAGCTCGAGCTGGGCTCAGATGCCAGCTAAGTTGGCCCTTTGGGTATGTTGTTTGTGGAGATAATGTATGATGTGTTTGTTCTGGAGCCTCTTGGGCTGCCATTTGTGCCCAGCCTGGAGCCATCTGGTGGGAGCTATAATGTGATCTGTGACTGGTTGCCCCTTGTGCTGGGCTTGGAGGCACTTGGGAGAAACGATGCTGCAAACCTAGTTGCTAGTGCCAGGCTTGGGACTAGGAAGTGAGCTGAGAGTAGTCACCACTTGTGCTGGGTTTGTGACCACTTAGTTGAAGCTATAGTCCAAGCTGGTGCTTATGCCAGGTTTGGGGCAACCTAATAGAAGATACAAAGCAAGCTGAGACTGGTTGCTGTTTGCGCTGGGCTTGGGGCAGCTGAGTCAGAGGTAAGAGACATGCTGAGGCCAGCTGCTGCTTGTATGGGGTTTGTAGACCTTTGAGAGATTTTAGGAAAGTCCACCTTGTGAGCCAAGGCAGACTGCTTACGTGGAAATAGCCACTGGAATACTCAGACCAGGTGTTTGAGTTGGGTGGGGGTCTCATGGAATCATCAGGATAAGGGGAATGATGTTAGCTAGGTTAATGGAGAGCTCAGACTTGGCACCTACTGGCTGGGTAGGGTACAAACTCAACAAAGAAGCAATGATGCCTGTTAGCGCTTCTGTCCACTGAGAGAGCTGCCCCTCCAGCCCTTTCCCTGAATCTAGTCAATATAGTTTCTCCCTGGATGTTCTTAGTGCTTTTCGATCTGCTACCCCTGCATTGGTATCCAGAACAAGTGGGTTTGTAAGAGAGCTAGTCCATGCATGGGCATGGGCTCTTCAAGAGGAACACCTAGGACTCCAGCATCTCTCTGTCTCTCACTTGGATGTCAATCCCTGCTGGTTTTCACAGCTAGATGCTCTGGGGACTCTTATTCCCAGAACTGGTACCCCTCACTCCTCAGTGGGGTCCTCTACAGACAAGATATCCCTCCAGGTTCTTAATCACCACACTATGGGTAAGGGACCAGCCAATTCTATGTCTCTGACCCTCCTGCCAGTCTCTTTGTGGCTTCT
Organism: Pteropus alecto; assembly: GCF_000325575.1. Lineage (NCBI taxonomy): Eukaryota > Metazoa > Chordata > Mammalia > Chiroptera > Pteropodidae > Pteropus > Pteropus alecto. The sequence goes on from NW_006442484.1 coordinate 39,813,432, forward strand.
TCTTTATACCTTTAGTTACAAAACATCTGTTCATGTAGTCATCAGGTGATTCTCAATGATAGTTATTCTATAATTTAGTTGTAATTCTGATGTGGTCATGGGAGGAGGCAAACACAGCATTCATCTATTCTATCATCTTAACCAGAAGTCTGAATGGATATTTTACTGATGCATGATTTTTCAGCATGACCAAGTTAGGCAGATTTTGCACAGTTGACATACCATATTCATTAAGTGCTGGGGCGGGGGGAGCTGTCAAACTTATAGTGACAGATACAAGTTTCTCAAAATTCTATTTTTGTTCAAAAGCTAAAATTTATTTCCAGTAACAAATATTGTCAGTACCTTGAATTGCCAGGCTTGGTTCATTTTGGAAAAAATATCTGCCAAATCCCTCATTTGAATGATCATAGTTTGTCAGTTATTCTTCCAAGTAAAAATATATTTAAAAAAAGGAAAATGGCTAGTTTAGCTCACAACCCAAACAAGCTCACAAGCGCTTTTTCTGGCAACAACCAACTGTACTTCAGTATACTGAAGAAATACTTCTTCATTTAATCACACAGAGTATTAAAGATGTGTCCTCAAGTAGAGATTTAATCAACAATGTTTGCCTTTTTAGAAAAATTAACTTTTTATAGTGACAATGTGTGCCTGATGAAGATGATGGCTACTCATACTGTTCAGTGTTCCAGCCTTGATTCATGCTGACATTAGCAGTTTTACCCATTATTGCTTTTCTACCAATGTCAACACAATGGAAAAGGCAAGTGACATTTTAATATTATGAAGAGTGTTGATATGCGGGATCTCCTAAAAAGGGCCCCAAGGAACCTCAGACTTTGTGAACCTCAGCTTCAAAGAAAAATGTACACATTATCAGGCACTTAGCATGACAGTATAATGGATGTATGCTTTTACTCAGAGTCTGTACTCCTGGAAACTCACCCTTCCTGTCAGACCAGAAGGTGTGGCCTGCTTCCTATTGAGGAGCTGAATCCTTCAGTGTCAACCACAAAGTTTCCCTTCACCCGAAAACTAGGTCTATTTTGGAGCCACCTGGAGAGCTTGAAAACATACCAATGCCCATGTCCACCCCAGAGGCTCTGACTGGGATATTTTGAGCTCCTGTGGTGACTCAAAAACAAAAACAAACAAAAAACTCGTCTACCTACCCCTAGCTGGAAACCTTGCTTATGCCAGAGCTTCTGTGGACCTAACAATTTTCTCTCTTCACTTGGCAGGTGTCTTGTCAGTTTTAGGTGCTATTAACTTTATCACTACAATTATCAATATGAAACCACCAGCTCTCTCAATGCCAAATACCACTATTTGTGTGATCAGTACTAATTACAGCTGTATTACTTCTATCCTTCCCAGTCCTGACTGCTGGAACTACCATGCTACTAACTGATCATAATCTAAACACCACTTTCTTCAGTCCTGCAGGAAGAGGAGACCCTATCCTATATCAACACCTGCTCTGGTTCTTTGGCCGCCCAGAGGTCTACATTCTCATTCTACCAGGCTTTGGAATAATTTCACACATTGTTACCTATTAATCAGGTAAGAAAGAACCCTTCAGGTACATAGGCATGGTATGAACTATAATGTCTACTGGTTTCCTAGGATTTATTGTATGGAAGAGAGTTTGAGAAACACTGTTCCACCCTAGCGCTTCTTGAGATATGAACCTCCAAGTTTCCTTTAGAGCAGTGGTTCTCAAACTTTAGCTAACATCACATAACCTCCAGGTCATCACTTGGAGACCTTGTTAAAAAAAGACTCCTGCACCCTACCCACCAGAGATGGGCCCCTAGAATTTGTTTTTATCGAGTTTCTAGTTTCCAGGTGGAGCTGACACTGCCATTCTTGGGACTTCTCTTGGAGAACTATTGTTTCAGACCTGGAGCAGGAGGCGCCGGGCTGCTACGTGGACTTCTTAAATTGACAGTTTCCCTGCTTTACCTGTTCTTTGGGAAATGTCGCCTTAGTCATGTGGCCTTCAACTATGCCTAAGCAGAAAGCCTCTAAAAATAAAGCCCTTTAGTTAATTACCAAAATGCTTACAAAATTGCTATCTGTAATGCATGTTCTTCAACTTCAGTAACTAAAATCTATAATGCTCATGTAAATGTGTACCAATTGGATGTTAATTACATGTACTTACAATTTATATTCTATCTTCAAGGGCCAATTACATCTTACTTCGTATTTTTGCTAACGCAGTTTCGAAAATTCCCCATTGAAAGCAGCAATGCTCATTTACTTTACAAAATTGCAAGGTAGAAAATTAAAAAATGACTTAAACATTTATGAAGACTTGTCTCAAGGCATACAACAAAATACTGATATGTCGAACCCAAAGCACATTATACTTGAGCTGAAATGCCTGAACTACTTTGTTCAAAGTGCTAAAAAAGAACAAATTCTGATCTTGCTCATGTCAACAATGGAAATCATACCTATTACCTGTCAAATGAAGCTAACGGTTAGGTGGAGACAAAAAAGTAAATGCACTTCTTTATGTAATCAATATCCTTGCCCCTTGGGCTATTGTTTTCCTTTAAGTGGATATACAAGATAAGATTGGACACCTTTTCAAACTTGAGCCAAATATTTCTAATAGTGGTGGGAGTGGGAAGAGGAAAGAGATTGGAGAAGGAGCCATCTTATAAACGGAATGCTTTTCAGCCTCAGCTAAACACTGCAATTATCAGGGGATGCCTTCCTAATCTTCAAAGCCCAGGCTGCACCAAGAGCAATTAAAGTTTTCAGGAAAACAGTGACTTTTGACTATTTGGGCTTCTCCATTTCTGGTTATGATCACCATCTTTTGGTTTCACAATTATCCCAGAATGCTCAGTATTCTGTATCTAAGTGGCCATTCCAGTTCCTAAATTAAAAATCTACTCGTACAGAAAAACTGCTGGAATATTTACTCTTAATGAAAAACTGTTACTGTGATTTGAAATGAGTTAAAAAGTTACGTTTGTTCACTAGCTGTTCTACCATTGCTTCTAATTACCTAAACCATTTCTACAATAATCAGCCTCAATTTTTTAAAAGTTAGAAATGCTTGACTTTCGCTTCAGGAAGGCTTTAGTAAAAGTTTTAGTAAACAGTACAATGACTCATTTTAAAATTAAAAATTAATCTCATCAAGGGCTAGTCACAATGGTACAGCAACTTAAGGTCTACATGACCTATACATTGCTATGTACAACATATATTGATGTCTAATAACTATGTTGTACACCTGAAAGTAACATATCATTGTATGTCAACTGTAATTGAAAAAATAAAAATGTTCTTGAATTACTGAAAACTATGAAGTGCATTGCCCAAATAATAAATGTCTTAATCCTAAAAAAAAATGTTGCTTAGAATTTAATTTCATTCTATAATATGGTCAAGTTGCCATACAAACTGGAAGCAAAATGGTATGGTGCTCAAGATTTCTCAAATGGCTACTCTTAAAGGTGGAGTGGTAAAAGAACAAGCTATGTTCATGGAAGAGGAACTTCTGGTCATGATCAGAAAACGTTCCCAAATACTGAATAGGCAAATGATGAATGCAAAAACAGATACCAAAAGAAAGCAACAAAATTACAGAGCAGGTTATGAAACTATATTCTTCCTTGATGGCACAGCATGGCAAAATATTTACCTACTTTCCATAACTTTCCACTTACCAACTTAAATGTCAAGGTTTTCAAAGCTTTGGGATCATCTACAATCTTCTGTAAATTAGCAGCCACTGTAAAATACAAACAGAGAGAGAGAGTGTCCAAATTATTTCCAATAACATTAGATTTTCACATCAATGATTCAGAAAATTTGACTAATGATGCAATTAGGTGCAAAATCACTTCTTTCACAGACATTATGAAGTCCATATAAATGACCAAATTACTCATCCAGAAATTTTTCTATACCAATTTATATCTTCAGCACATCTGAATTAATGTATAGTTAATTTGTTAACTATACATTGACCGCACATTTCAGAAAATGAGAAATTACTTTCTAATGGAAAGTAGAAATGATAGCAGTCCCCAGTGTTTTCACTTCATATTTCTCAACACTCATTACTAAGAAGTTTATTAGCCAGGAGAGGGCAGTACAAAACAAAGAAGTATTGCAAGGCATCATTTGTTTGGAAATAATAGCTCAGCACATTTGAACTCCTGTCCCTAAATTCACTCAATTCTCTGCACCCATTTTTATTTTTATCAAAGCTGCAAAATACAGTGGATAACCTTTACGACTCAGGGATATATTTTGATATTTTCAGAGCACAGTGGTCGTCAAACCAGTGAAGTGCCACCTTCAACAATTCCCGAGTCAGCTGAACAGGGTCAAGCACTAGAGGCTGTCAGTTGGGAGCTCCATAGTGAAGACATGTTTTCACAATTAGTAGGATTCATCAGAGACCTGTCCCATTCTCCATGGTGTCATGATATATTTGAGACTCTAGAAGTCAGCTTTTCCTGCTTATTCCTCTGGCTTAGCGTACTGTTTACAAACAAAATTACAAAAGGTAATAGTGAAGGAAATTTAATACCTTGCTCTTTCCATAACCAAACCTAAAGTATAAAGTAC
>NW_006442484.1:39818247-39818809 GCF_000325575.1 Pteropus alecto
ATTATTCAAATTATCTGCTGCTTCAGTAATTAGGTATCTGAAAAGTTACGAGTATTTTAAGATAAAAACATGTATGATCAATAATAAACATATAGGCATTTTGGGTAATGTGTTTCAAGTAGAAAATTTATAAGTAGAAAGAAAGCTGTGCAAATTTAATTTTTCTCTAAGGTTGACTGAAAACCTAGATACATGGAGTTTATGCAGATTATTTTATTTCATTTAATCCATCAGCTGCAGAGAGGAAACAATTAAAATTATATACAGTAGTCCCCCCTTATCCACAGGGTATATGTTCCCAGACTCCCAGTGGATGTCTGAAACTGTGGATAGTACTGAACCCTATATACACTGTTTTTTTCCTATACATACATATCTTTTCACTTAAAGGAAGCACTTCACAGCTTCTCTTTGGCATATCTGAATTGCCAGTGTCACTACTCTTGTGTTTTGGGGCCATTATTGAGTAAAATGAGGGTGACTTGAACACAAGCACTGTGATACCGAGACAACCGATATGATAACCAGGACAGCTACTAAGTGACTTACAGGCGGAGGGCTA
>NW_006442484.1:39819985-39831816 GCF_000325575.1 Pteropus alecto
TGATAATGAAGTGTCAGAAAAAGAAGTGGAAAACCTAATTCCTTTTGCAATTGCACCAAAAGGAATAAAATACCTAGGAATAAACTTAACGAAACATGTGAAGGACCTATATATAATGAAATAAGACTCTATTAAAAGAAACTGAAGAAGATACAAAGAAATGGAAAGATATTCTTTGTTCTTGGAGTGGAAGAATCAACATAGTTAAAATGACCATATTACCTAAAACATTCTACAGATTTAATGCAATCCCCATCAAAATGCCATTAGCATTTTTTAAGGAAATAGAACAAAAAATCATATTTGAATGGAAGCATAAAAGACCCTGAATTGCCAAAGCCATCCTGAGAAAAAAGAACAAGGCTGGAGGCATCACTCTGGCGACTTCAAATTATACTACAAAGCGAAAATAATCAAAACAGCATGGTATTGACAAAAAAAAACAGACATAAAGACCAGTGGAACAGAATTGAGAGTCCAGAAGCAAACCCATATTTATATGGGCAAATAATTTTTGACAAAAGAGCCAAAAACATACAATGGAGAAAGGAAAGCCTCTTCAATAAACAGTGCTGGGAAAACTGGAAAGCTACCTGCAAAAGAATGAAACTAGACTACTGTCTATCACCACACACCAAAATTAACTCAAAATGGATTAAGACCTGAAACAATAAATTGCATAGCAGAAAATATAGAAACTAAACTCATGGACCTTGGACTTAAAGAAGATTTTATGAATTTGACCTCAAAGGCAAGAGAAATAAAAGTAACAATAAATGAATGGGACTATATCAAACTAAAAAGCTTCTGCACAGCAAAAGAAACCATCGAATGGGAGAAGATATTTGCAAGCAATGCCTCTGATAAAGGCCTAATCTCCAAAACATACAAAGAACTCACACAACTCAATAAAAACAAAACAATCCAATTAAAAATGGGCAGAGGACTTGAATAGACACTTCTCCCAAGACATTCAAATGGCCAACCAACATGAAAAGATGCTCAATCTTGCTAAGTTATTAGGGAAATACAAATCAAAATCACAATGCAATACCATCTCACACTTATTAGAATAGTGTTATCAACAGGGCAAGTAATAACAAATGTTGGAGAGGATGTGGAGAAAAAGGAACCCTCATACACTGCTGGTGAGACTGCAAATTGGTACAGCTGCTTTGGAAAACAGTATAGGGGTTCCTCAAAAAACTAAGAATTGATCTACCATATGATCCAGCAATCCCTCTACTGGGTATTTATCCCAAAGATTCGAAAACACATATCCGAAAAGATATTTGCACACCGATGTTCATAGCAGCATTATTCACCGTGGCCAGGACATGGAAGCAACCGAAGTGTCCTACGATAGATGGTTGGATAAAGAAGCTGTGGTACATATATACAATGGAATATTACTCAGCCATAAGAAGAGATGAAATACTGCTATTTGTCACACCATGGCAGATGGACCTTGAGATCATCATGCTAAGCAAAATCAGACAGACAGAAAAAGTTGAAAACCACATGATATCACTTATATGTATGATATAAACCTAAAAGCAACAAACGAACAAGACAAACAGACTCATGGACAGTGGACTAGTGGTTACCAGAGGAGAGTGGGCAGGTAGACAGGGTGAAAAAGGTCAAATATGTGGTGACAGAAATCTAACTACAAGCAGTGAACACACAATGCAAAATCTATATGCCTTACTACTAAATTGTATACCTGACACTGAATTTCGTTAATCAATGTCACCATAATAAAAAAAAAATTTTTTTTGAAGAAAAAAAAAATTAAAGCCACCACAGGACACAAAATATTATAGTGGTGGTCACATAATGGCATCTCTATTCCGGTTTGTCTTTATTAGCAGATATAACCTTTTGAAAAGCAAAGTAGAAGTGAACATGACCAACTGACCGACAATTAGATTCCCAAAGGTTTTCTGGTTTGTGACTAGTAGGACCCAAAGCCAATCAAATAAAAGTATTAAAAAAATAAAACTTATGAATTGTTTATTTCTGTAATCTTCCATTTAATATTTTCAGACCACGGTTGACTGAAGGTAACAAACTGTGGAAAGCAAAATCACAATTGAGGAGGACAACTGTACTCAACATGGTCTATTTCTCTTTATAAACCATAATTACAAGCATCATTTTATCTCCTCTGTTGCTCTTTTAAGACTTCCATTCTGAGCAATCTACAAAGTTTCATATATGGTAAGAGCCCTCCCTCCATCTTTTTCTCCTTTCTCTTTTGCCTCCACAAGCAAACTTACACATCAGGTACTATCCTTGGCCACCAACCTCAGTTGAGTCATCATCACCAAGCTTCTTTTGGTCTCCCCGGTAGTTTCTTGGCATATTTCAGATACTAAAATCATCTAGTAATCCCAGCAAGAAACATAGGCTCATGGAATGAAGAGCTCTGCTGTACAAATCTGTCCACCAAAGCCAGTATTTATGACGTCAGGGCATTCTGACTAGATGCAAACTGCAGCAACTGAACACAGCCAACCATTTTCTTAAAACGTGAACGTGTTCTAATAGTTCCTCTGCTTTAGGCTGATTTCATGAGTGGCCATAAGGTCTTCATATGAATTTCAGTCCTATTCATTAGTCTCTCAGTTAATGTGGATGATTTACTGTTTTGTTCTGAGTCATCTATTTCCAGTCTACTCTCTCATGTGCCACCAAAAGCAGAGCTCTGTCCTATACTAATTCACAACTCTCTCTGGTGTACACGCATATTTGCTAGGGCCAATTTCCAGGGAACGTGGCTAAGCAAGATGTAGACTGGAGGGCAAGACTGAGCTGCTAGCACCTTAAACAATTATCCCAGAAACCACAATTGTGAATCCTACACCTCAGGGACATTAGAAATTCAAATTCTGTCTTCAGCTCAAAGCAAAAATAGCAAAACTGGCCTCTTACCTGATTACTTATCCCAGCTGCTAGGCTTATTTTCAATTTAGTTGATTCTAATTTGTTGTAAAGTGCTATAAAATACCTTCACTTAACTGACATCACATAAAATTTAGAGTGATGCTAATTTCTCATCCAGTAGCAATGTTCATTAAAAAGATGGGTGTCACTGTTTTCTTCCTTCTCCTGACTGTGCACCTGGATTTCAAAAATAAAAATTTTCCTTACCTGGAACGTGAGCCGAAAAGGAAGGGCTGGTTGTTACTTGTATGTGTTCATAACACTGAACATTATGTTTAAAGGTACTCTAGTTTCTCAAAAATATGGGGCTTCTGAAACCTGCTTACTTAGTGGACATTAACTCATTTCCAATCCCTCCTGGCTTTCCCAAAATAAAACATATTCCCCTAGTTTCTTATGCAGATTCTGTGTTATCTTTCTTGAGCTTGTGCACTGATTCCTCCCCAGGCCACTGTCTCTTGGCCACACTGGACACAGATAATACTGAGGCCCCAGGGTTTGTGGCCCTCTTGCCCTACCACTGAGGCTACATGATACCTTTGTGTGAATAAGCTATTTCTTGCTATTTTTGTGTCCCTGTGTCATGCTTTAGGTTTGAATCCCTGTCAATGCTAAAAGTTTCTATTGGCTATTTTGGATAACATTTGGCCTAAGGTACAGTAACTATTGTGCTTTATGAAACTGTAATAATAATAACAACCACATGAAAAAGATGCTGATGCTCAATACATCCCTGAATGTAATCAGAGGCAAGGCAGCAGAGCTGACATTTCTTAGTCAAACTAAGTTGGGCATTCTCCAGACAGTTTTCTCTATAAAACTTTTGCACTACTCAAATTCTCCACATTTTGAGAGGTAGAAAGGTAACAGTCATATAATGGCTATTTTACAGTCTGTGTTTGTATTCTGAGTGATAAGTCAAAAGATACACTTTTCTCTCCAGATACTAGTTTTTTTTTCACAACAACCCCATGTAATACTGATGTCCTGGTGGCAGTGAGTTAATTTAATTTGAGCTATTCCCAAACAAAAGCTGTGGGGGGGAAAGCACACCAATGAACACCAAACTAAGTCTGACGTATTCCACTAGTAAGACATTCTGAGATAAGACAAAAGCATAGACTTGTGTTACCTGACAAGGTGAAGATGTCACAATATTGTTTTATCCCAAGCTATATCCTGAACACCTGCTCTGTACAAAGCATTGCTACAGAAAGGCAGCATGAGATTGCACAGAAAGAGAAATGGTGCCAAAAAAGAATGTAAGCTCTGAGCAAGGAGGTGAAATGAAGGTGGGTTTCTTACGGATACTGCTATAACTCTAATGCAAAATCCGGTCTCAACCTACCTCTTCAGTTTATTTTTTGTTATTTCCTACCCCGGATTTTCCCAAGAAGGGCTCCAGAACCCCCACTGTCCTCTAGATCTCTACCACTGCTCGTACTATTGTGTCCTGAGATAATCCATTACCGATCTGATTTCTTCACTTGATTCGAACTCTTTTATAACTCAGACAAAATCTTATTCACCTCTGGAAAAGGTCAATTTTTAAATACATCCACATACACAGAAACTGATGACTTCGCAACACTTCCACTGCTGCTGACCAGGTACAGCCACCACCATTACTTGTCTAGAGTCGTGCAAGCAGTCCTTTGTCTCCCTGCTTCCATTCTTGTCCCTCGACGGCCTAGCCTCCACCCCACAGTCAGACGAGCCTTCTAACATGGAATCGGACCATATTACTTTTCTATTCAAAACCCTCTGATGGCGTTCCAGCTCAGAGTAAAAGCCACAGTCTCTATAACGGTCTACAAAACCCATCTGATTGGCCTCCTGCTCCCTCTCTGACCTCATCCCTCACCATTCTGACCAGCTACAGAATGCTGATCTCTGAACATTCAAAGCAGGCTGCTACCCAAGAACCTCTGTACCTGCCCTTCCCTGGGCTGGAAATGCCCCTCTCCTCCATGACTGGCCCCCTGCTTTCCTTCTGGTTTCTGCTTAAATGTCCTTGGCTATCCTAATGTCACCCCCACTATCACCTCACTTTCTACTTCTTTTCCTACACCACCAGACAGGCTACATATTCATGAATAAATTTTGGAGGTGGCCCTTCACTTACTCCCACATATCCAGAACATAAGTTCCAATGAATACAGGAACTTTGTCTCATTCGCTGCTATGTTCCTGGTGTCTGATATGGTGCATGTCAATTTAGAGGGTTCTATGATTCTAAAAAATCCAGGTTAAGACCCTTTTATAGAAGAATTATTCAAATCTTAGAATTTCCAAAAATGCGTCTCCTAAGCCACAATTCCACTTAGGTTTCCCAAAGCAAATTAATTCTGGGCTCATCTCACATGAGTATTAGGCATCCTAGGCAACTATGACTTTAAATATTAGCCATATTTCATTTAGGTTTTTCAGGGATGAGGGTCTAGGTCACATCCCAGGTCACACCCAGACTAGCACAGGTGGCAGCCCAGACAAAGGGGACCTACAGTGGGTAGTAAAGGATGAGCATGGTGAGTACCAGCGTGGCCTCAAGATGCCACTAGATGCAGCAGTGGAGATTAAAAGTCATATTAACCCAACCTTCCCTCTTACAGCTCTCCCCAGGAAAAGGGACCAGTCACTCCTGCAGGAACTATTTCCAGGTGGATCCATGCAGTGCAGGGGGTGGACTGGAGTGGATACTGTGGTATGCAGCCCACATCTCCTCTTTAGGAATGAGGCAACTGTCTTCCCATTGGCTGGGGTTATGGTGGCTAATGACTCTCAGCCTCATTCCTCTTCAGGAATTCCTTTTGGGCAGAGTGCTGTCTCAGCCAAGGTCGGGCCCTTTCCCCAAAGGCAGCCTGCATCCAATGACTGGCAATGAGAACAGAAAGACCCCATTGCCTCAGGGCAGGACAACCCTAAGGGTCATCTCTGATCCAAAACTCCCTGTGGGATTAGCTGAGGTGTTTGCTGTGGTTCAGTGGCAATTTAATTCCTCCATTTACCAAATTCCTTTATTCCCTCACAGACGCTAATCATGAAAGCACTTCTCAAAAAACTGCCTGCATGCACATCTGTCTCTGAGTCTTGTCCCTGGGAAAATGTAGGACTCTGTCCAAGGATGAACTTGGTACGATCACCTTGGAAGGCATTTCCATGATCAAATGTATAAGTGCAAATGGAAAGTAAAATATTACAGGAAAAGGGGGAATGTGTATATTGCATGACATTTTTCTTTGCATTTCACTCAAAATTCTAGATGGTGAGAAAAAAGCAGTAGTTTGGAGAGATTTTAGGAGTGTTACAGGTACTATATGCAAACGGCCTTTGAGACTAAAATGTCAAACAGACTTCAGTATTAGTGTTATTTACATATAGCAGGAAGGGAATATGGGAAATAAACAGAAATACCCCTGCTAGTCTCCTTAAGGTTCAGGTAAATTTCAGTTCATTAGTGTTATCTTAGTTAGCGTAATGAAAAATTATGAAACAGGTTGGAACAGCTAAACTGGCTGGTATTTAATCTGTCCTTTAAAATATAATCATAAAATTGATATTTTCATCCTGAATTTCCTTTACTGTCGTTAAGATAGAGTTTTATGAACTGGACCACAGTATGGTAATGGAAGTGTCCAATAATCTCTATGCTACCTATTATTGCTCGTTTTGAAAGCAATGAAATGGTATAATTAATAAAATTATAACCTCATTAGCTGGTGAAGGTTATATACTAGTGTCTGTAAAGTTTAATTCCTCTTTAGAATGAGGATAAAGAAGGTAAAAAATAAAAATAAAAATACTGTACGAGGAATGGCTAAACTTTAAAGTCATGCTCGCCAAGAATATCCAGCGTTTATCTGAGATGAAGGGAAGAATTAATTTATTTGCTTTGGTAAAACAAAGAGGATTATTGCTTGGGAGACGCAGCTTTTGAAAAGTACTTTAGTTCTTTAAAAAATATGGAGAATTCTATGCATGTCTCAGACTGGGGTTTTTAGTGTCGTAACACTCTAAATTGTAGGCAAACTCTGCACATTTCTGGACAGAGGATGTGAAACTTTTACCAGATTCTCAATGGGGTCACGTCCTTTATATTCTTAACAATCACTGTTCCAAATGCTTACCAACATCTTCTCTTATACTGATATAAGCAGCTTAGAGTGGGGGAGGGGTCTTATGTTAGTTTATAACAGTCTTACTGAAGTATAATTGACATACAATAAACTGCACATATTTAAAGTGTACAATTTGGTAAGTTTTGACATATGTATACACTAGTGAAACTATCACCACAAGCAAGATAATGAACATGTCTATCACATCCAAACATTTCCTCAGGTCCTTTGTAACTCCCCCACCTTCCCCTCCCTGCCCATTTTTTCTACTCTCTTAAAGAAACCACTTTTTCTGTCACTACAGATTAATTTGCATTTTCTAAAATTTTATACAAATGGAGTCATGTAGTGTATGCTCACTTTGCCTGGCTTTTCTCACACATCATAATTATTTTGAAATCCATCTGTGCTGTAGCGTGTATCAACAATTCATTCCTGTTTATTGCTAGGTAGCATTCCATTGTGTGGATGTACTACAATCTGTTTACATGTTCACCTCTCGATGGACGTAGGAATTGTTTAGAACTTTGCTGTTACAATAAAGCTGTTACCAACATTCACATATAAGTCTTCAAATATACAGACATACATTTTCCTTTCACGTGGGTAATTACCTAGGAGTAGAATGGCTGGATTGTAAGTGCGATGTTACATTTAACTTTTTTAAATTGCTGAAATGTTTTCTAGGGTGATTGTACCATTTTTATATTTCCACCAGCAGGGTTACGAGAGCTTCAGTTTCTTACATACTTGGTATGATCAGTTGTTTTAATTTTAGTCATTCTAATAATGTGTAGTGGTATCTCACTGTAGTTTTAATTTTCATTTCCCTAATAGAGCATGTATATTATGGTGGGGTCTTTTTATGGCTGCTTTCTGACAAAAAAAAAAAAAAAACAAAAGGGTACTGAAAGTGTGAAGTAAAAGGGTACATAAAAGTATTAAGGGTTTCCATAAATGCAAGTGTCGTTTTTCTGGGTTAAGTAGAAGGCTTTTTCTAAAAAGAACTAGATGCCTTTCTTAAGGAACCACAGGTATTTCTTCATCCGAGAGGTAAGATATTTAGAGAGTGCCTATCAGAGCTTCTTCTAGCTCATCTAGTAAATGAACATACATATGCACCAAACAGAACTCAAGCAACTTTAGCCTATTATCTTGGAAAAATGCTTAGAGCTTCCTGTATAGTTCAAAAACTCAACTCTCTTCCACTAGGGCTTTTAAAATGTGTAGGTTATGACTTTGGGTAGAATAAAGAGAGGGAAATGATCATATCATTGGAAGGCACAAGAGGTAAGACATAAGAAATCCATCCGACTGATTTCTAGAGGCACAAAAAAAGCCTTTCCAGGTCTTTGCTGTCTACAGCGATAAGATATTTAATTCATGTAGCTGTGTGGGTTCCAAGAAGATACTTACACCAAGGAGCACATTCTGGAAATAGTAACAAGACTATATGTATAAAAGGCATGAGGGTTAAACATACCCTGGGATTCTGACAGTCTCACAACCATTGTTGAGGGAAGACTTACATGCAGCTAGTACTACAAATTAAGAAAACAAGGCAAATACCCTCCAGTATACTCCAAAGACTAAAGACTAAAAACAATTTGAGTCTCCTTCAATGCCTATAATCGCTTGATCAAAAACATAAACACTTTGTTTTTAATCAGCTATAAGCTGTCTTTATGACTTTGTCAAATCATACACATTCTAGGAAAGCTGTAGTCAGTCAGGGAAATGAAACACTTCACTTTATAGGATCAGTTTTCCTTATTGTCACTCTTGCTTTACCTTGATCTGTTTTATGGAGGCTTTTTTAATACTCACATATTAATAGGACACACACAGTTTGAGATATAACCTAGTGGCTTCTACTGGGAGAAGCTTTGGAAAAGTTAAAATTAATGAGAAGTAAACACGCCAATATGAGAAATGTTACTTAAATTATGGGCCAACGCAGCCAACTAAGGCAGAGCCATCTGGCATAAGCACAAAGAGTAGAGAAACCTGAAGGACACTGAGCCTGGCATGTGATGGCAGCCTTCCAAGGAAAAACACTTCTCACACATATGGCCAGCCCCCGTGGAGGAGGAGAGAGTTGGGCTTTTGTTTACATTATATGGCAATGCCCCGGAGGACACCTATTTTATCTTCATTTCTTATTTTTTTCTTTACTTGTAGTATATTCCAAAGCATTTAAAGTAAGGTTCGATAGACAGTAAAAGTTACAGAGCAAGGTTGAATAATTCACTTCTTTAATAAGTCAAGTCAATTCAACGGTTGACTGGGACTTCACTCTAGGTTAGGCCGTAGCCTAAAAAATAAAAGACTTGAAATCTAATCCTGCTTATAATACTTTACATGAGACTAGAAAACCATCTTTCCTGTGCCGAAGACCAGTGAAACTCAAAGTAGCCAGTTGCCAACATGTCTACCCATCGAAATGAGGTAAAATGTGTGCACCAGAACGTCAATCAACCATCGCTTTCTTCACTGAGAAAGTCTTGCTACCAAAAATAAACAGAAAACCCCAAACAAGTCAGCTGACCTATGCAACGTGCTTAATAACGTAGTTGGTTGACACTGCGGCACAGGACAGAACACGGATCACACTGAGAGTAGTAGTATTTTAGACTGTTTCCAAAGTAATACCAACCTGCCCTTCCTTTTTTACACCATCCTTGATGGATTGGTTTGGATCAAGTATAAGGAAACTGGCTGACTATGTTACATAGTATCTCTAACAACAAGGTAAAATATTTAAATGGAACTTTTTAGAGAAACTTCATAATCAGTGGTAGAATAAGAGATGAAGAGAAATTTATAGGAATGTGGAAAAGAGCTTATGAAATACAAAAATCAAAAATTAAATACTTTATAAAGAAGCTTCTCCTTTCCCAGTGTTGTATTCAATTTCACATTTGTCCTGTATTTTTATTTTTTAAAACAAATTATTGTTCATCATTACGTGAAAATAAGCTGGGTTGGGTTCGGCAGACTTTTACTTTGTACCTAAAGCTTTGGTCTAATCCAGTCGAGTGAGAGACACAATCGCACTGAACAAAGGTCTCACTTTAACACACGGTTAAATCTGAAAGGCCATTTCCACAATCTTCTCCGCCACCCACCCCCACCTTCCCTAATGCAAAGTGACTCCGCCTCTCTTTGAAGGACAGCAGGCAGAGCTTACTGATAACATAAAGGAATGGCCACAGATAGCTAATTTCTCTTGTTAGGGTGGTGGAAACAGTCAATGCTGATGCTCCTGCCAGAAATTTGAGGTATCAGCTCATCACGCGGCGGTCCACTGGGTAGCCCACAAAATACAGAAGCTGTTAGGCCAACAGTTGGTGGAGTTATCAGGAAATTAGAGGTTAGTGAACTTAAAATATGTGCAGAAATTAAAAGCTGACCAGTCCTGCCATATAGCAGAGAGAGGGTAGGGTAGTTAGAACATTCTCGTTATAGTGGTTCTGAGATTTGTCATAGGAGATCTGTCTACAACTATTTATTTATTTTCTTATTTAGTAATACTTTTTTATTTTACATTAAACTCTTCTGGCACCAATGAGCTTTACAAAAAAAGTGCATGTTTAATAACAAGTTAAGTTCTTAATTTGTTTCTCTAGTAAGTCATGTAACCCATTCAAAATGTCAGTATTCACCACCCATCCTGGGGGTTGTGGTTCTATCACTGACCCCGAGAACAGCAGGAGACACAAACTGGCTGAAGAAGCATCAAGATCTCCTTCAAGAGGTGGCAGTTCCTTTTAAAGGCTTTTCTTGAAGAAAATGACTTAAAAGGGGCAGCTGCAGAAGGTATCGCCCTGTGAGTGGTGCCTTTTCGTCAGTATGCTCAGAAACGTCCTGGTTTACATAATACCCTGACATGGTCATCCTACTCATTAGGTAGCTAGCCTAGGGCTCCTTGAAAGTGGACACCATCTGTCACCTCTAGCTTTTCAGTCAGTATCCAACATTGAGCCCAGTAGATGCTAAATTAATTAACAAATGAAAGATCTGTTAGTAGCTGGTCGCCAAGGATAAGAAGTACTTTTTCAGAAGCTGATATTTTCCCTTCACAAAGATGAAGATGAGTAAAGCTGATCAGGGTGAAGTTACAAAAGCTTGTCTTTTCGGACCTCCTTCCAACTTCTAGTTTACATTGTTCCCTCCCCTCCGCCATCCTGCAGAAGTAACCTCCTCAACTTTATAAGATGCTTAAAAAACTTTTCCCCGTCGCCAACTGGCACAGGCCAGGGTAGCAAGAAGACAGAGTCAAGGTCTGTTTAGCTCACTGTTGTACTCCAATACCCAGCACAGGGTCTGGCTCACAGAAGGTGTACACAAATAATAATGGAATGAATGAATGAAAGAAAAGAAACTTTTATTTTTACAAAGACTCTATGTTAACTCATCCAGACATCTGCAGTTAAATCTGAGCCTTGATCTCTCATTATTGTATAAAAGGATAGATTTCAGAGTAAAGAAATTTTAGGCAATTAGAAACTAGCGGAGATGGAATTATTTTCCTTTATTGTGGAAGGAAGAGTAGAGCCTCCCTTTGTCCCTAAAATTCACCTAAACCTGTAAGGAGAGTTCAGGTATTCAAGTGTACTTCTGATTATAGTACATGGAACCTTGAGGCATCCTCATCCCTCCCTTCTGAATTAGGTCTCTTAGATAATAGAAGCTGGGTATGGAGCACTCACTCTTATAAGAGTATCCCTTCTACCCTGACAACATGCCTTGGGTCTTCTTTCC
>NW_006442484.1:39831922-39843193 GCF_000325575.1 Pteropus alecto
GAAAGAGGTACTTTCAAAGATCCTTCAGAAGTATATTTTATTATGAGAAAGTAGCTGAGGAGGAGACCACAGAGAACTTGGCCCCTCTGTGTTGTGGGACAAAGGTTGGGGATTAGGGGGCTAGAATGTTGAGAAGTTGTGTACTAGGACATTTAAGCTATTGCATATTTAAGATCCATGACTTTTTTTTTTTAAGCAGGTGTGTGTTTCAATACGTGTACTGTGATCATTCAGCTATTACACAAATTCTTACAAAAGTGTGTACCATAAGCTGGTATTCCTGCTAGATGTTGGGGAGATACAAACACAAGTAACACAAACTTTGCCTGTGTCGTGTGTGGGAAGATTTGTAAACAGAGGATTATAGCCCAATCTCATAAGTGCTGTTCGAAGGGTAGGAATAAGGTGCAAGGACAGCACAGAGGCAAACTGCCTGGAGAGTTCTGAGTGGGCTTCCAGGAAGAGGTGATAATCTATGTCTTGAAAGAAGAGTAGGAGTTTGCCAGGTGAATGGGAGCATATCAGGTAGAGGAAGAGCATGAAAGACCAAAGCAGTTGAACAAGTCTGAGAGCTTCACTGAAGGGGTTCAGCACATTGGAGTGGGACTGGAGGTGAGGGGCCATGGGAGATGACGGAGGTGAGGAAGGTGGCAGGGCCAATCATCCAGGCCTTGTCCACCAAAGAGTGTGGATTCTATCTTATATGAGAAGGGTTTTAAATACGACACCAGTTAATAATGATGTTAACTACACGCACTGAAAAACATTATCATTGTTTATAAAACTTTGGAGAAAGAAATCTAGAATTTTGATTTGCTTTTATAAAAACAAAAATATTTTAACAGTCATGTAATGTGCTGATCAAAACTGAACTATCATTAAATATGTCAACATTTTCATATGTTATAAAGTGAAAGCTTTATACATGTACAGCCATGTTTATATTTAGTGCCCATATAAAATGCTTTCCTAGAGAACATGAAAAATATAAAGTAGACTGCCCGGATAAAGATGAAATACCTGACTTTAATACTCTCATGCAGGCCTCATATATTTTAAGGCACCTACATGCACTGAGTGTGGGGTCTAACACAACTAATCTTATGTAGAGAAGCCTTTCTCCTCAGGTGATTCATTAATTGAGAAATCACTGCATCTCACTATATTAGTTGACCTAATTGAACAGATAAGAAACCCCTATCAGAGAATTTATTTTTCTTTCCTGATACTGTTTTCTTTTACCACTACGGTAATGGAGAAAGAAGAGTCATTATTACAAAGAAGATAAAAACAACACTGGGAAAAAACCATCTTCAGTGGAAAAACTTCTGAATTGATTTTTTTTGTTTGTACCTTTGTTTCCCCACAACACTGCATGAGTAAAATTAGCAATGGAAAAGCAGTTTATAATGTCCTGATTTTAGAAGGGACATCCAGGGGTTAATGACCGTGGCCTTTCTTCTTCAGGCAGGACTGTCTGAACATCATTCAAGACCAAGAGGAAGTTGTTTATGCTACATCTGAGATTGTCTCTAGAAGGAAGTTCCAATCTTCCTTCACTACTCATGTCCATAACACACTGGTTACATCTTTATTACCTGGTAGTGCATCTTATCAAAACTGCTAGCCTTACTGAACTCTTGGTGGATACAAGACATCAATTTAAGGGGAAAACCAGTTACCTAAACAGTAAAACATAGCCTCAAAGACTCTGCATATGCATTACCATTATTATACTAAATGTTAACTTGCATGTTTTAGGTTCTCGAGACATTCATTCAGCACCTGCTACAAGTCATAAAAAGGTATTTTCAGGAAATAAATAGCCTAAAAATTCAATAGCTTCAAAACAACCTCATCTTTAAAACTCTTAGCAGCCTAAGACTCACTGTTGTAATGGGCCTGTGCTTTTGTCTTATCCATTAGATAAAATGCAGTATTTTGGGAAGAAAAGAAATACTTAGATCGTAGTGTCCACAGTAACAGCTTTTTAAGTTTTTATTCCACTGATATTTCTCTAAATTAAAATTCAACAGTTATATGTGTTTGGCCAACACACTGTCAGCTTGCACACAGTCAACTAATTTCTTGGAAATTCCAATCTCGTTTGGGGTGGGGAAAGCAGGGATGATCTTAAGTGTATGCTTCCGGAGCATTGCCCTTACATGCCCGACACAGTCGAGATAATTATCGAAAAGATTTTTTTTGGTTACTATTATCAGAAATTATTTGAAAGAAGACAGGGGAAATAAAGACAGCCTGTAGTGAGGTTGTGCTGGGTCTCTAAGGACTGGTGAGAGACCAAATCATTCTTATGCTTAAAAAGAGCAGCCCAAAGCAATCTGGGGAATGGCTACTATCATTTTTGCTTTGTTCCTTGCAATGGTATTGGAATTTCTAAACTAGAAGATTATCAAACTTTCAGAAACGTTATGTATTTATAAGGGGGTCAGATATCACAGGTTCCTCTCAAGTACATGAAACATCATAAAACTATTTGAATTTCAGATTTCCAGTCCCTCCCTAATAGATAGAGAGAGAAGATATCAATTTGCTGTCTTTCGGCCTTAGATACTTGAGCACAACAAATAGATTTAGACTTTTTACAACAGGTAGCAGGTAAAAAAGTAAGTCGAATAGATGTCACATTGATTTGGGGAATAAAATGCAGAAGGAGACAAACAAAACACTTCTGGCAAGGAAAGAGACAGGAAAAGAACACCATGAGGTTATTATGAGGCACAGGTAGTTTGCTCTCCATGTAAATAAAGCTGCTGATTATCTTAGGGAAGGGAGCTGTTTGGGGGAGGATGTGGAGAAGGGGCTCATGCCACGTGCAGTAATGAGATCGAGGACTAAGAGGAGTCACAAGCAATCAAAATACGGAAGAGAAGCTAAAAAAGAGATGCTGACTCGGGGATGATCATCAATAATGCACTAAGGGAATAAAAATCAGAAGAACGTTTGACAGCAGTGAAAAGGGCAAACAAGACTGTGGGCTGTATGTGTAGCCTCAGAGAGAACAAGTCAGCACTGCTTATTCCGATGCTATTTAAGGCAACAAGATCTCATTAACTCTGGGCAGATCTGCCTTTTCCTACCCATTGGAAGAAATCAAATTAAAAGCTGTGAGATGCAACTAAAGTCGATTCCTGGTTCAAAAGACAGAGTACAAGCAAAGACAATGCAGTTCCCAGCCCCATTGTAGTTCCACTACAAAACTAATGCTCTCCCTTCTCTTTCCCCTTCCCCAGGCTTATCATAATCCTATACTTGTAGGGTGTTAAGAAGAGGATTAACAGACTTAGATTAGCCAACTGTGAGAAGAGCGAGGATGTAGACTCTGCAGCCTTTTTAAACTCTTTGATAACATCGCTCCTCTTCATAAAAATCACTATGGTAGCAGAGAGAACTATGGAAGGCTGCAGAGCATTTATGAAAAAAATAAAGATATGCTAAGCCTGAGACAAAAGGCAAATTATATTTCTCTTTTATTGATGGACTTTGTTCATGGCTGTCCAATCATTTAATAAAACAGATCATTAAGGAGATGATCCTTGAAATTCTAATCAGATCCTAGGAATGGCATGGCAGAGGTAACCCCAGCTGTCTGAGATTCTGATGTTTTCACAATCGAAGAGCATGGCACACTAAGCCACCTAGGAAATACTGAAACCCCAAAGTAAGCCCCCAAGTAATTATGTCTTTCTTTTAATGTGTTCCTTTTAATGAGACTTTAATTTAATGATTGCTAATGACCACTGGTTGAGCAAGTCCCTGAGCTGACAGTTCTTCATTCAGACTTTGAGGAATCTGCAAACTGGAATAAATAAAACTATTATTAATGAGTAATGATAATGACCGAGACTTAGCATGCTTTATATGAATCAACTCGTAATCTTTACAGCCACGCTATGAGGTTGGAACTAGCATTTGCCTCATCTTACAGAGTAAACAGAGGCACAGAGAGATGAAGCATCTTGCTCAAGGCCACACAGCTAGTCAGAGGCTGAGGAAGGATCTGAACGCAGGCAGTCTGGCTCTCCGGAGCTTGTAAACATAACCACAGTGCATGCTACCTCTCAGATATCTAACTTCTTAAAATACATGGTTACTGTTTCAAGGCAGGTACTTAAAATAAAAATCAGGAATCAAGAAGCAGTATTGGTGCCCCTTGTGTATGGGGTCCCCTCCCCTAAATCAGTGAGCAGGTGCCAGTGGGGCTTCCCTCTTGTCTAAAAGCTAATTTTGCTCCTGCAAAGCAGTCACAAAGCTTATACGAAGATCCCCTTGGGGACCTGAATAGAGAATGAACCAAGAGAGGAAGTGAAACACACATCAAACAGACCTCCATGTTCTCCAGCATGACCATTTTAGGAAGAACTGGAGCTAATACTTCTCAACATAAAATACCATCATCTTTTTTATCTTAGTGCCTTTCAGGCAAGATTCTTCAAACACCTCAACACTCAAAAATTTGACAGCTGGTCCCAGTTAAAGCTGTAGAAAAGTAAAGCTGCTTTGAGGATTATTTTGTTGTTGCTTCTACATCTTTTTTCCTGCTTTAAGATTAAGAAAAAAAATACAACACTTTTTTCCTTAGGTGAAGGCTTCATCTTGTTAATATAAGGGGAGAAAAAATGTTGCTGGAATAGAAGATGATGACAGAACTGATTTGGTTTACATGAAATGATGATTTTAGAAATTCCCATGTAAAATTTCTGAGAGATCATGAGCATGTTTAAAACTACCTAAAAAAAACTATGTATTTGAGTATATTCAGAAAAAAATGCCTCTAGCAGGTAAAAGAGGGTAAAAAGATGGGCAGCTTAACTGCTGGCTTTTGCTTTATGCTTTGTGTGAAGGACAGCCACAATGATAAATAGGGAGCAATCAATGACCTATGTTTTTAACCAAGAGCAATACTAAAGACACCCATCATCCTCAGACCAGAGTGCTTGGTCCCCACAGACCATGGATGAGTGGCCCTCCCAGTTGTTACTTTTCTCCTTACTGCTCACATTGTTAGTTGGTATAGTTGAGATGGGACATCAGAAGGGTTGAGGAGTGTGATCAATGTTCCATCAATTCATCAGCTGCTTCCAGACTCTAAACCCACTCCAAGTCATCATAAGGAACCACCACCTAGATCATCCTCTACGCAATAAAGCTTGTCATTCCACCACACATGGAATAATAAAACTGTGGTGAATGTAGGACCACATGTGGGATTTTACAAGTCCAATGCTTCGTACTAACATCAGAAAATTAATCCTTACAGTGAATCATCACATAAATTGTCTTCACTAAATGGCTAGTCTCAAGTGGAATTCTCCTTTTATCCAATGCATTCCTATCTATTGTCATCAGTGAATCAACAGTACCTGGCTCAGAGAATTCATTTGATTTTTATGCAAGGACTAAAACAAAATCAAGATGCTAATCTTCAATCAATGCTGGAAGAGAGGTGGTAAATTTGACACCTCAGGTCTCTGATGAGGACAGCCAGGCAGCAGTGGGTGATGGAATTAATGGGGCCAAGCTGAAGATTTGGACTCTAGGTGCAGAATAATTCATTCAAGAGATTTAGAAAAGGATATTGTTTTTAAGTTTTCATACCTCTGCATATATCCAGAAACAGAGATGCTTTTCTAGAAGAGTAAAAATGAAATAGTCACTTAGTCTAAAAAAATGAAATAGTCACTTAGTCTGATTAAGTGTTATTTACATCGTATACATTACAGACAGGGAATTTTTTAAATTGCTGGAAATTCTGAAAAAAAAAAACAAAAACACATCAATCGCCTGTTAGAAGCACAGCTAAGTAAACAGGGAGTCAAGCAATAGAAAATCATAATCAGAGTTGTTCACTCAGATGCATAAGAGATCTTATTTTTAAATGCAGTGAAGGTAGATTAAGATTTCCAGTTGCTATGAGAATAGAACTTAATGTCATATATAACACCAAGGCTAACTGAAAAGAAGCAACAGTTTGAAAATTTAATACCAAATTAGAAACATGGTTAAACACCAACTAAACGGTTATTAGAAACTAAACAAACAAACAAACAAAAAAAAACTCCTCCACAGATGTTTCAATAAGGTGAGAATGCAGCTAATGACAAAGTGAAGGATAACAATTATATTTCTTCACCTTATCAAGGATGCAGCTGCCTGAGAGAACAAAAGAGAAGCAGAAAAGACTGCAGTGGCCTGGCACTTGGTATGCGGGCTCTCGTAAGATAAATGAGGTGCCCTGTTCAAAACCAAATGACATTTTGGCAAGATCATGCAGAAGATTTATTTCTGACTGACTGGAGGTCAGTCAAATATATATTTTTTCCATTTCCAATGAGTTAATCTGCCACAGGCCCACAGTGTGCTGTTTAAACATATATTCACTTCTCAGTTTAGCAGAATGCAAAATTTGGCACTGTTCTGGATAAGATATTGGCATTAGACTTTTAATGAGAAATGGTGAGATAAAAATGATGAATTCATTCTTGCCTGGGTAATGTAGTAAAAAACGATTACATTCCAGTTTCTAGTTTCTGAGACATAATTCTGGGAGACAGAAATCTCTGGAATGCCCATGCAGTTAAATCTATAAATCTGAACAATACAAACATGAACCCCCAATTTTTGCTGCTACACATGCCAGTGATTCAATTAAGACCAACAAAACCCAATAGCAAAAAGAACCTCATACATTTTTATAGTATGTACAATTGTGTTTTAACTTAACTCCATCATTCATTCACTCAACAAATATTTATTGAGTATTTACTAAGCACTCAATATTACTCTATTCTTCTAGTTTGGATATACCAGTAAGCAAAGCAGACAGAAAAACTCTGTGTGCTTGGAGCTTAGTCCAGTAACAAAGTAAACTTTGTCAACAAAGCCACTGAATGATCAGCATTTTCCAGAAATTACATTTTACCAGGCATTACGAGCCATAGTGCTCAAATAGAGTCCAAAGTGACATTAACCTATTAGGAATCTGGACTAGGAGGGGATGCCATAGTGAAGCAATACAGAGTAACAAGCTTCAATTTAAAGGACAACCCAAATGACCTAGTTGAGTAAAGGAACAAACTCTACATGTGAATGCTTAGCATATGTTAACGAACACTGTTCAAAACTTGCTAGTCTGCAAAATCCTATTCAGAAAAATGCTATAATGGCAACTAAGTCACTACTGAGAAAATATGTGTTTCTTGCAACCTGCAAACTTCCCCAATGATGGAACTTCCCACGGTAAACATCTAGGTTAGACTAGGACAACTAAGCCAAGAACAGAACATATATATATACTTTGAGTGTCTGATATGAGATGATCATGAGTATTGGAATATTCAGCCTTGGGCAGCACCCTGATATTCAGAAGAGGAGATGAGGTGAGAATGGCAACCTAAGAAGTGATAACCTTAAAAAAGGTAAAAGAATGAGAGTTTTAAGATGAGTTTGTCTGTTGGGGGTAGGAGAGGTCTTGAAGTTAGGTCAAAATTATAACCCTTAAAAGGATTAAGGGGATGTTAGGATACGATAATAATTTTTGAGTAAGAAGACCGTGTATTGCCACTGCTGCTTTATTATCCAATCAGATGAATACGGCCTGCATGTTAATGATTTAGTTTTACATGTTAGGTGGGGAGCACGTAATGATTGAATTTAGCACTAACAAGCTTTATCAATAAAATATTAATAAATGATCAAGGAATCTGTATAGGAGACAGAATAGCAGCAGGAGTGACCCTCACAGTGGGTATCCTTAAGCGGGGTGCGGGGTGCTCCTGTGGGCACCCAAGCTACAGCTAAGGGCCTGGCTCCCTGAGAACTCAGTTTCTCTTTGGCTTTATATGACCAATCCATGTGGGTACCTATGATTCCTCCTCCCTCACAGGAAACAGCTTAAAACTTTATATTCTACTGGTCTGGTAGTAAAGCTGTTCCAAAACTGAACAATCAAGTGCAGACTGATTTCTTCTGGTCCAAGATCTCGTCTAAGGAAGCTCATGATTTCCAATGAATTATAAGGAGAATGGGAGTCTTTAAAAAGCTGTAGAGCCTTACACCAACAGCCTGATCAAAGAGGGAACAATTGTACTTGTGGTTTGGTTAGAAAACTATCCTTTAACTTTATCTAGTCTGCAGAGATGACATGCTATATATTTAGAAAGAAAACTGGAAGGCACCAGTTAGAATTAAAGTATTCTATGGGGGCCAGAAACTCAAATGCCTTCAGGGACAGGGAGATAATGTAAATCAGAGAAGAGAGATCAGAATTTTTGCCATTTAGGGTTTTATGCCCAATTGTTTTCAGATCTCCTGGTTTTTCTAAGACAAGCCAGAACTGAATTCTAAGTCAACTCTCTCACTTTTTAAATGTTGGCAACTAATTCCATAATTTAAAGACTTTGTCCAAGCCAAACAAAATAAATTTGTAGGCAGGATCCAAGCCTTGAACCACTAGGCTGCGACTTCTGCACTATAGCAAAAAAAAAAAAAAAAAAAAAAAACCCAAAAAAAAACCAAAAAACAAAATAAAACAAAACAAAAAACCCAGAAGGAACTGTCAGGAATTGGAGTCAGAGCAGAAAAAAGGATGTGGGATGGATTATTAACTAAAATGTGGTTTAGAGGCTTTGCGGTAAAAACTTGAGAAGCTCAACAGATTTCAATTTTGGTATGCCAACAGAGGAAAAGAATTCCACAGGCATAAAGACAGGCAATTAAGACTGCCTAGGTTCATTGCCTCAAGAGCTGTGATTAAATTAACACTGAGCTAGAAAATGTGGGCTGAAGTAATTTTAAAAATCAGTTTTTCACAGTTTGGGATTTATTTTTTTTTAACATATTCAAACAAAAGAAGTCATGGCTTAAAGTTAGGTGAAAGACTACAATATATAATTAAGGTTGAATTTTTGCATACCAAATATAGTTAAGAAAATGGAACAAAACACAATTGGCAAAGTAGCGCCAAGCATACGCCAACTTTAAAAGAGGGTTTGTCTATTAAAAACAAACCTATATAGCATACAAAATCAAAAAAATAAAAAGTGCATAAACAAACTAAATTTTGCTCTATTGTCAAGTATGAAATATGAGCACAAATGCAGACATGTGTTGGTTTTTGCTTTTTAATATTCCTCTCTTGTGAAAATGGGCTGCAAATAAGCACATCTCAATAGCACATTTGAAAGATACATTACACTACGATGGCCCATGAAAACATGATGGATACTCTGAAGACCTGTCTACACCTAGAATGTAGACAACTTAAAAAGAAGACAATTTAAAAAGATTTAATACTATTTAACAAGAATATTAAATATTATGGGGCCAGCAGTGGAGATTGTGGCTGCTGCCCCACAATGAGTTCATGGGGATCTCGCTCCCCAGCCTGTGCTGAGCCTGTTTGGGGATGGGCAGTAAGCCAATATGGACCAAGGACAGAGAAGGAAAAGCCTCTTGCAGGCTTCTAAGAGAATGTTTTTTTGCTCCTTAGTAGGACCTCGAAAAGCCATATGAGAATTAGGAAACATGTAGCACCGTTTGCCCCTGGCAGCTTGAGTGAAGGGATGAGCCTTGGTCCCAAGTCAAAGCTGTGGAGAACCAGGCGAAGAGAAGAAAGACCTCAGGTCCTGACGGATGCCGCCAGGGTGCTACACCACCCTGAAGCCTTCCCTTCCTCCAGATTTCCAGTTTTGTGAGTTAAAAGTCCTTCTCATTTAAATCGTTTTAAGAGAATTTTCTGTTCCTTGTAGCTTCAATCACTCCAACTGAAAATGCACTTTCTCCTGGAGAATCATTCAAATTTTCCAAAATGCTGAGAAAAAAATCACTGTGGTTTTCTCACAGGCATTGATTGTGTTTATACAAAAACATAGAAGATTCCCTTTGCCTTGTTTTATTAGTTTTTTAAAACACCGTAATCTGCTAAGAATATATTTTATTTGGAAATGAATGTTAACAGGCTAAATACAAATGGAGCAATGTTTACAATTCTGTGCAAGAGGCGTTCCTTTGGAGTTTCCCTAAAGGAAAACTTTTGGATTTGACCCAGCCATTTGCCATTCCGGAATACAGTCTTACATCAACCATTGAGCAATTTAGTGGAACGCCAAGACGTTACTAAAAAGTTACAGAACTTGCCATTGCTGTGAGCACAGTCTCAAATATTATATGAACTTAATTTGTTCTTAAAACACTATCTGCAAGGATTGCTACACTGGCGAACACCATCCCGCCTACTAAGAAAAAGTACTTCAGGTTGGGTATGTAGTAAACAATACTCACAGTTACTAGTAAAGAAATATCAACACTATTGGCTCCGATATTTATATACAGTGCTAAATTCCAAATATCTGAATATCATTTCATCAAATGTTTTTCATTGAGATGAAATTTACATAACATAAAAGTAACTCTTTAAAGTGAACGATTCAGTGACACTTAGATTAAAAATATATATATATATTGTGCAACCACCACTTCTACCTAGTTCCAAAACACTTTCATCACTCCAAGAGAATATCCATCAAGCGGTCACGCCCCGTTCCCGCCTTCCCCCAGCTCCCAGCAACCACCAATTTGTTTTCTGTCTCCATGGATTTACCTATTCCAGATATTTCATATAAGTGGAATCATACAATATGTGACCTTTTGCGTCTAGCTTCTTTCACTTAGCATAATGCTTTTGAGGTTCATTTCATTGAATTTTAATAAACTTAAAAAATTATGCCCAAAAAGAGTGTTGGTTTTGAACTCCCTGGAAAGAAGTCTCCAGTACAGCTACAGAGACTCTGTACGGACCCAAAGAATAATAATATCAGACAAAGTTAAAGACTCTGGGACACAAAACTCAACTATACAAATGCAGAATAAGCATATACTAGGTAAGCAGCAGCTGGTTGGAAAAAGATTTTAAAAGGGTATGTGGGAAGGGGAGAGTGATCTGCAGCAAACATGTTAATAACAACGAAATCTCAACAAGTGTGTAAGTCTATGGTATTTTACATACTTTTCTGTAAATCTGAATTATTTCATAATGAAATATTTAAAGATTTTAAAGAGGAAGTGGTTTTCTTTGCTTATATAAATTCAGTATAAAAATGGTATCTATATTATCTAACATTCTAATATAGTATTTGATGCCATTAGTGGAAATGTAGCATCGCCACCATGAAGAAGGAGTCCCCATGCTTTGCAACCCCATATCATATTAGGAATTTGGTGTTTGTATATGATAATGATGGGCACTGTCCT
>NW_006442484.1:39843203-39845231 GCF_000325575.1 Pteropus alecto
CAAAAAAACTAGAGAGTATTAAGAGAGATGAGATGAAGGAGGTTTAAAAAAATATATGGCCACCTAAGAAAGTTCATTAAGAGGAGGAGATAAGGGGAAGCTTTGGTAGTTTTCAAATATTTGAATACTTGAAAACGACATTAGATATGTTCTGCATTGTTTCAGGAGACAGTATTAGAGTGGATTTGGCTCATTATAAGGACCTTCTAACCAGCAATTCACCAATAGACATGT
Organism: Pteropus alecto; assembly: GCF_000325575.1. Classification (NCBI taxonomy): domain Eukaryota; kingdom Metazoa; phylum Chordata; class Mammalia; order Chiroptera; family Pteropodidae; genus Pteropus; species Pteropus alecto. The sequence goes on from NW_006442484.1 coordinate 39,843,438, forward strand.
GCCTCCCACAAGGGGGCGCTCCTTGGCACCAGAAACAAAGCTAAGTGACAGCCGGAACACCTCTCCTGCCCAGCCCCTTCATCTGTGGGCAGGGTTGACTTCCTGAATTTTAGCCTGTGCAGAGACACAGGACACAGGATTAGAAGGGCTCTGCACTTATTTTAATGCTCTGCTATCACCACTTTGAACTTAATAATTTTAGAACAAGGGATCACATATTTTCATCTTGTACTGGGCCCAGCAGATTATGGAGCCAGTCCTGTGTGCAAGTGTAGAAGATATGCTCGTTATCTGATGAAGATGGAAGTGATATTTTCTTGATTAATGTAAAAAGGCAGTTTGAGCAGGGAAACATAAAGCTGTGATGCAAATAAGCCTTAAATTTAATGTTTTAAGTTAACTCATTAATTTACATTCATTTACCAATCTTGAGATGTAGGGTCAAGGTCATTAAAAAATTTTTTTTAAATCTCTCTATTTTTTATGGCTATCTTTTCCAAAACTAATTTAGTTTGTATTTATTTTAACAACCCATGTTTATCATTAGATTTCCCAAAGCAGCCCACTTGTTTTTTTGAAACAACTTTTTGACCTCACTTTTTATCAACTATTAAATGATATAATTTTAATAAGATGTAAGCTTGCATAAACAAGTTTGAGAACAAACTCTTGTTTAACATAGAATGTATCTGTGGGAGCAGACATGAGGGTGGGAGCCACGCTAGAGTGTCACCTCCCAGCAGTGAGCATCCAGCATGCTCTGGGCATCCCCATTGCATTTTACAGAAGAAACTGAGAGCCTCACTTAATTCAATGGGTCAAGTTCATGGAGGCTGGTCTGTTTGGCTTGTCTGGGGTTTCTGGTTGAGGCCGATGAGCACAGCCACATTGTTATGGGAAAGAAATGTGAGCTTCCTTGAGAGGGGTGTAAACTCCTCCTGAAGCTGGCGGACATTCCTGTTGCCAAGTATCAGAGAAAGAGGGAGGTCTTTGGTCAAAGAACTAGCATTCAAAAGGTAAGAGAGAAAGAGGTAGATCACTGGCTATGGAACTAAAGTGCAAAAGGTGAGCCACAGAAGGATGAAGCAATTCCCATTTCTCTCTGTACCACTCTTCTTAGGCCAAGCAGTACACACACAGTTGATGTCCATCCAGGCAGTAGGAAAGGGCAACCTCAGCCGCAGGGAGGCAGGCAGAAAACTAAACAAGGTGTCCCTAGAATCATCTCCAGGCTGACCACAAGTAAACTAGTTCCAATTATGTAACTGCCTATTCCTGACTGTTCATTTTCATTTTGTTGTTTTTATACCACTTCCCAGCACTGCTTGGGACAGAGCAGTAACAGAGGAAAGTAACTCCCACTGCTAGCACGGAGGTAGCAGAGGTAAATATGGTGAATCTTATGGACTAGAGTGCTTCGGTCATTATTCCCCATGTGGAGTTTCCACCTCCACTCTTGAGTCTCATTTTACTTAGGGGTACTGCAGGCTGCCTTCCATTCTCTGGCATTTCATAAAAGGAGTCTTATATTGAATAGAAGGCCAGATGAATTGGCTTCAAAATAGAAAGGAGGAAGAATTATCACTTACTGAGTGCCTCTTACGGACCTGCTATAACAGGAACCATTCCATGTAATCAATAGACTCAAATGACTATGAGTTAAGTGGGTCACTTCATGGGTAAAGAAGAAACTGAGGATTAGAGAGAGGAGTAATTTCCCAAAGTCACATCTATTAACAGACGGAGTTGGGATCTGAACCTGTATCTGTCTGATTCAAAAGCCAGCACTGCTTC
>NW_006442484.1:39845476-39879347 GCF_000325575.1 Pteropus alecto
GTATTATCAGTTTAATCACAAAAGCAATAAACATTGTGGAATTGCCATGCAGCTACTCAAGAGACACATAACTGATTTTGCTAAAATTTACCAATAACCAATCAATTTGAAATCAGTTCTTTAAATAATTACAAGAGATATCAAATAATGGAGCCTGTATAGTAATTTCTATACCATTCACTATTTTTACTAAATCTCTACTCCTCAGAAGTTTGGAAGGCTGCTTTTTTTTCCCCAGAAAGAAAATATTGCATGGAGAATAAAGACAATAAACTGACAGTATAAAAAGCACTATCAGAGAGCTTTACTAGTTTATCAACACTCCGGAAATCACCACTGTGACAAAACACTGTCTCAGCTCTATATCCGGTTTACAGAATGAAGGGTAGCTAAACAAGGACCTATTTTACTATGCCTGCATTCCGAACATGAGGCCATGAGAATGCCTAATTTAACTTGGGTAATTAGAGTCTTCGTCCCCGAAAGAAAATTCACTAAATTCAACTGCAATTAATGGACTTGAAATGGCAAGTTTGCTTTAACCTGATGAATGTTAATATTTTATGTCTTCTGTATTATCATAATAGTCCTATTCTATGTATAGTGCTACCTTAATCCACACCATAATTTATGTAAGAATAAAAGCAATATTATGAAATGGAAAATATACTTCATCCTTCTTGGGAATATATAAAGGCTTTTTGGTTACTAATATAAAGAAAATGCCTGCAATTAATGTCCAAATTTTTGCCTTTTCTAGGAATACGTTTGATATAATAATTGAAATCAGAATTACCGAAAGGAATCTCTGAACTTCTCCTGGTCCCCAAACATTAAATTACAAGTCACTTTCCAATGCCCTTGAACTTAAAATGAACTAGAGTGTTGAAACACCATTTCAGCTTTTATTTCTCAAGTCCCCCCAGGCCTAATGTCCTGTCCTTCTGTGTTTCCTTCTCACCTCAGTCAAATGGGAATCAAGTCCAGGCAGCAGAAACGTCTGAGCCTGCATAAAGACTCAATTGAAATTGAATAACTAAAATTTGGTTTTCACAAAGCATTATAGCAAATGGCTATTTACAAGGTCCTGTACTATCTGGTCCCTGCTTCCCACCTGGCCTTATTTCCTGTCACCCTCTCCTCATTCACCTATTCTGGCCACACTGGTCCCTTTCACAAAGTTCAATATCTCTGTACAAGCTATGCCTCTGCCCAGATGTTTCTTCCTCAGAGGGGCTTACCCTGCTCTTGAATCTAAATGAGAACCCTCTGTTTATTACTGTCTTTCCTTAAAGCACATTGTTTTGCCTTTAGGGTACTTCTTAAGAGTTGTAATTTCACTTGTATCTGTGTATTGACTTAACTAATGTCTGCCTCTCGTGGTAGACTGGAAGCGTCAGGGAGCAAGAACCCTGTCTGCTTTGTGCACCTGGTGTACCCAGTGCAGAGTAGACAAGATGATGTATTAAATAAATGAAGTAGGGCAGCTTCGGCACCGGGGTGACAAAGTGTGGTGGAGTCTTCCCACTTCTACATGGAAGCAGGTATTACTCTGGCCCAATAGCAGGAAGCACCCTGGGACCTTCCGGAAGCAGCACCACTGTTGCGGGTACAGGGCCTCTCGTGCTAGTTAAGAACTAGTGAGGATTCTTCAGGCAGTTTCCTGGGCAGGGAACACAGGGGAGCCAGCACTGACAAAGTCATTTACTGACCCTGGAACATATCCCTTTGGGGACTCCCAGGATATCCCAAGGGAGTATCTGTTATTACTGGCTAAAAATTATTTAATCTGCAGACATTTGAACTGTATAAATATTTCAGATTATGCCTAGAAGCCTGAGCTGTTAAATTTGATTGTTGCTAATTAACCATGTAAAGCCACTGTTTAGTTATTTTAAGTGCAGAGTTCTATATTTTTGACATTAAAAAACTCCATCCTAAAAAATAACAAAATTAATTTATCATAGCCATTCCTTACCTAATAATAATTTTCATAAACACTAAATAAAAAAGCCAACCTTTTTTTTTTTTGAAAGAAATCTTGAGCACTTCAGCATACTGCACCAGTGGCTGAGAAGCCCATAAGTGAGAATACTCTAGAGCATTTTTATGCTTCCCAAGAGTACTGCTGTCTAAATCAAGTCCCCTAATCTGTACTCTACCTTTCTATTAGATGTTAAATTTCCAGTGTATGCCTTTCTTAACTTATCTCTCAGTTCCACCGACAACTGCAAGTATTAGAAGCAAAACAGTGAGAAGGATGAGGAATTAATAGTCAACTCACAGGGAAGGAAAGCAAGCCTAATGCCTAAACTATTTGGAAGTCCTTTCTGCTCCATCCGACCCCGCACATCACAGACAGACAAGATGTACAAGAGATCTGGAAATAGATTCTGACCCTGGATCCAGGCATCCAATGAAGAAATGAGTCACAAGCATATTGAGTTTCTAAAGACCCAATTAACAATCACAAACTGTTAAAGTCTCAAAATCTGTTATAAATTAGCCCTCCTGGAGTGTGTGTGTATGGGGTCTATTACTAAAAAGATACCTTGAATCTGACATCCTTATTTCAACAAAATTCTCATGGCTGAGTTCCATGAGAAATTCCCCTAAGGGTGAAAATTAAGGCATTTTACTATTAAAAAATTAGACAAAAAATAAAAAAAAATCTGCCTGCCAAGGTGAATGGACAGCTCCTTTTCACTTCCTTCCATAGTGTCCTCTATCCAGAAGGAGTGTATAGCTTGGCCCAACAGTATGCACTCAGGGCTATTCAAATGCTTTCCCGACTATAAATTCCCTCTGGGTGGTTCTATGGCTCATCAGACATGTATCCTCCAGGAAAGCCTGCATTTAAGGAATGCTTGCCCTGGGTTACACAGTATGGTGGGAATTTCTGAAACACATTAGCTCAAGAACAAAATTAGGCACAAATGTCAATGATACAATGGAGAAACTAAACCTGATGAAAAAGACATGTTTCTCAATTTATTAGAATGTGACCAGTTAAGGTCTCCTTGTCTTAAAATAAATCTGGGGTGAAAACATTCTTATATATCATTTGGATGCTGAACTTAAGGAGCACGAAATTAAGAACTAAGTTTTCTTAAGGTTGGCAAAAAGGTCCTATTTGTTTTTAAAAAAATGGTAACCAAATGCAAAATACAGGATTGTAATTAGACATGAAGCCAAAAATAATGGTAATAAGCCCACATTACATCAAAAATGTTGACCTAATTTTGTTTCTTGACTTAAAATTTTTTTTGGTCGAGTAAACAAGGAGTTCTATTTTCTGTTATATAAGAAATTAGGAGGCAGTGACTTCTCTTTTATCTAGCCTAAGAGTAAAAATCAATCAATCAAACCAAACAAACAAACGGCAGAGAGATTTGTTTTAGGATTAGATCTGCACATCAATCTATCAACAAGCACAACTGGGCATCTACTTACATCTACAGTATTGTACTACCGATGGAATAGTTAAAATTTACGTAGGCCCAGAGATTTTTGAGGCAGGTAAACACACATACACATTATAACTACAGCTGAAGACCGATCAATCTACCAATGGGGCAGGAAAAGAGCTATTTAATTTACATCCTACATACCTGGTAGTATTAGAAAAATGTATATTATCAGAAAGACTAGGTTTCCTGAGTCCGAATAAACTTACTTTACATCCATTGGAAAGATACTGTTACCAATAGGGAACAATAATTCAGGGCTTATTGTAATTCTATAGTCAGAACGTTTGGCTGGGTTGAGTGCAATCTTCAGGCATATCTGATTCTAGAGTTAAAAGGCAGATTAATATAAATTAAAACAGGAGAATTTAAAGTAACTGAAAAAAGCAAAACTCTACTGACAGTGAATATCTAAGACTAATCCACTAGCTTGCTCTAGTTTCACGTAAGTGAAATTAAGTATATAGATTTTAACTGGAGTCTATCTATGTCAATGGTTTTAAAGAGGATCCACTACTTCTAAGTAAATAAAAAGTGACAAAGTTAATTAGAAAATCAGAGCTTACAGTGTGGTTTACTGCTGCACTGATTCATAATCATGTAATACAGAAACTGAGCATCTTTGGGGACATTACAGATGTTATTTTATGTTTTTTATTTAGAACTTCCCCAAAATAACATTTGCCTACATTTGAATTGTTCCTTTCCCCTCCAAAACAGAATGTCTTTAAAAACAATTCTGCCAACTCTTAGAGAGTCAATCATTTTCCATTAGAACTGGCAGATAAGTAAGCACAGGTGTGGCTGGGGCTGTCAGTGGATTCAATCACAGGAGTGGGCAGCTTATTTTAAGTTCTGACATGGCTTCTTAGGAAAAACATTTCTTCTGTTTAATTCCCTTGAATTTGGGGGAATAGGGGAGTATGATCACCAGATTATAAAAATGATAATCTTTTAAAACAAGAAATCTATTTTACTTCAAGTTGTCTTTCTGTTGCAACTGAATAAACCGAAACATATATTAACCCTTAGGCCATTACTTTAATATTAATGCTGGGGGTGGGGGGCGGAGGGAGGGAGAGAGGACGATAGGGGCAAGAGAGAGCAAGCTCTTTGCACATTTTCTCAGGCCTTGTTCCCAGCATTCCACTGAGTAAACAAGTCTTTGGATATTCAAACAGCAATACTGTGATTCTATCATCTCTCCAGAGTTCAAGTGCTGAACTGAATATTTTAATTCATCCAGAAATGGTAGTCATGCATGGTATTTTTATATTAGACGGTCCAGACTATCATTTGCAAATATTTAAAAATAATTTTGTATATTAAGTTTTAATATTAAAATTAATATTAAAATTTCCTATTTAGGGAATAAATACTTCAATAAAGAATTTTTTTTAAATAAAAGAAGATATCTGAGAAACCAGAAACAATGAGCTATAATCAAATCGGCAGTGTTACATTTTTGAAAATGGTAACTCTGTGCAATATAAAACTGTTTGACATTTATTTCTGCTAAAAATATACAAGGAAAGTAATCAGTATAGTACTCCCAAGACACTTCTAGTCCCTAGTTCCCTAGACTATTAAAATTAGCATACAGACAACTTTTAATCAGGAATCACTCAACTGTATTTATTGATATCATTCAACTAACCCCAAGCCTGTCTAAAACCAGAAAGGGTTTAAGGAGTTTTCTTTTTTTATTTTATTATCTGTCACAATTTTAAAATCATAGTACATATGACTGTGTAATAGAGACACTATTTTGTGAACAAAAGTTTTCTTTCAGTGAATTTCAACATCAGTAAACAACACAGCACAATCATTGAACTGAATATAAGAAAGAATATGTTTACTTTTCCCCAACACTTTCATTGTAAAAGAGGACTGCCAGTCAATAAATCCCGGATCACTCACCTCACAACAAACAGACTTAAATATCCCTGACTATAGCTGGGGGAACAAAGCACTTCACACATCCAACCATATGCCCAGGTATGAGCAAAGATTCTGTTGCCTGTATACTTTGAAGCCTAAAGATATTTTGCTATTATATAGAAATGTAAAAGCCGAAGGCCACCTGGAGGATCTACGGCATCAAGCAGCAATGGTAGTATTAATAAAAACTGTAATGACTCATCATGTAAAAATTTATACCAGTGATGCTCTTCCGCACATCTATACCATTTATATGAGCAAGATTTAAAAAGTTAACTGGCGCAATTTTAAAATAGACTCCTAAAGAGAGAAGAGAATTAAGTAAGGCAGAAAAGCAAAGGAAATTAGTGACCTCAGAAAGAAGATACAGATGATAAAATGAGCTAAACAGTTTCCAAAGGTTACTACAAGTAGAAACTAAAGAAGTGGCCATGAAATTCTATTGTGTATAAGAATCACCTGGGATGCTTGTTAAATATGCAAATTTCCACACTATATGTCCCAGACTCCAAATTTTGTAAATCTAGGCTGGAACCCAGAAGTGTGCATTTTTTATAAGCACCCAAGATAAGATTCCGATGCAGGCATCTCACAGACTGTATTTGAGAAAAACATTGTACCTCAGTAAGCACTAAAGGACAGGGGCCTTCTAGACCAACTACAGTTCCTTCCTAAGAGGCAAGACTCAAAGGTCATGTGGAAAGTCAACAAGGAAGGAAGTGAGAGAGGAAGGAAAAAGGGAAGAGCAGCAGAGAGAGAGAGAGAGAAAAATCAATCACGATAAGTTATTCTTCAATTTTGAGAGGGTACAACAATATTTGTATTGTCCAAATCGATTCATGAACTATTCCAGTATTCAATTTGCCAAACAAAATTAAATGTATTCATTTATCCATAGTCATATTTATTAAGTGCCCATGTGTGACAAGTATGGTAGAGATTCAATAAAATAGAACACAGGCCTTGCTCTAAAGGTGCCCTCAATCTCCACACAGAGAGGACAGGCACCAGAAAGTACAGCAGGATGAAAGCCATATGTCACTAAAAATGGTAAAAATACAGTTGTCTGGCATTCAAGACAAGGAAAAGCTGTCCTCCAGAATTTGTTAGGGAGGGGTAAGCATTGGAGAAAGCTTCATGGTTGGTGGCATTTATAATGGCTCTTGAAGGGTAGGCAGGTGCTGAACAGAGCTGTCCATGTGCAGGAAAACAGCACCCCAGGGAAACGAACGGTATGCCAAAATGTTAGGTAGTCAGGCAGACATGAGTGATGGGGGAACAAAGGAATGAAGGCCCAGTCCAGAGACCTTCCTTAGGACCTCCCTGGAATACCCACTTTATAGTTATAAACCACCCCTGCATCCTGAGGAACAAAGGAATGAAGGGCCATAAACCTACAGTTGGTTTATTCTGGCCAGATGCTTGCACAGTAAGAACTACTCTGACCCTCTCTTCACCCCAGCCTCATTATACCATCATTATAATATCATGCCTATGGCCGGAAGTTCATGAATCTAATTATAACAGAATGAATTCTGAGTAACCGCATGCGCAGTAGGCAGGGTCATAACAGCCAAATGTCAATCAAAAGGACGTCATGTGCCGATCATCTAGGAACGCCCTTGTAACCTTCCATCGTGCCCTAATAGAATACAGACCTCCCACTTCTACAAGGTTACAGCTCTTGCTATAACTCACCCCGTCCCTTGGAGCTACTCTATCTTTTGTCTTTTTACCTTCTGAATTCCATAGGGCTGCAGCCTTCTTTGGTATGGCCCATCTCCTAAAAATGAAGTTTTAATAAATCTTACTCTTCCTACATCTCGCTGAGCTGTAATTCTTTACTACATTAGGGAAAAGAACCGAGGTGCCCCTCAGCACTGTTGGGACAGGAATGATTTCAGATCGTTCCAAAACAGTGACAAAAAGTCCACCGAGAGTGTCTATGAGAATATGGACAGCTGATATCAGCTTCTAGTGCAGTGATAACTAGTCAGCCAGGCTCCTAATCCATCAGAAGAAAATTATACAAACGAATGCGGAAACACAGCTCCCTTCTCAGGAAACAGAAATTCCAACATCTGGTTCTAAACTCCACTTAAAAGAAAAAAAGAGAGATATGTTGTTACAAAGCCAGGAAATGGCAGTATAAAAAAAACAGCAAAAAGCAGTCGGTAGTCACTTCTCCAGAAGGCAGCTGCCAAGTGGCTTCTTCTATGTTCAGTAGGCCCCTGGCGGGGGCATAGCAGAGCCGAGCTCAGCAGCTGTGTGGGAGCTAGTGAGCAGGCCATGCAAATGGGCTACACCTACAGGTATTCTTTCTATGGCTAAGGTTCTAACTTTCATTCAAGAGAGACTAAAACATATATATCACAAGGCCTGGACAGAATTCAGAACTTTGTTGTTTTTTGTACATGAGTTTGTTTGTTTTTCTCCCTTGTGCTTCTGTTGCAGAGAAAACTTGTGATTGGTGTTTTTTCACTAGCAGGCTAAGGAAACAAGTTTCTCTGCTGCCTCACTATATCAGTCATCTTTGTGATCCCTCTTTGAAACAACTGGAATAGGGACTCAGATTTGTCTATTTCCATTTGTCGGCCATCCTAGCCAGGCGAGCTAAGCAAATTTATACATGCATACCACCAAGTTGTGCATCTTGCAAAGTTAACTTATTTTTTTAAACCAACATCCACCCAGGAGGCCTTACCAGCCTATCAGTTACCATTTTATACAAGGCCTAAAAACGTCTCCTGCTTCTTGCCTCAGGTAGTACTGCATTTAAACACAATTGAAGTGGGTTTATGATTTCAATTGAAGGGACCAACGGTTTGCCTCTCCAAAATGTGTCTTTTGGGATATTGATTTTAAGCTGGGTATTAAGAAACGAAAGACTCAAAAGAACCTTTTGACCTACCCGCTCTCGGAAGAGATTCAGATGGAAAGCCCTGCTCCAGGAAAGGAATCTTAGCATATTCACATTAGCATTAGACAGGAAGGATCTAAGCAGGGGCTGTATTCCCCACAGGGTCCCATTATTTCTGGATTGCCTAGCAGGAATTTGTTTATCACATGTTCAGCTCAGTTTTGGCTACCTGTAAATTGCCTAGTTCCCCTCTGAAATCCCAGACCCCTGCTTCCCTTTTCTCCTTTGTCTATAATGGCATAGAAACCTCAACTGCCCAGTGCATTTCAGGTCTCTTTCTTATGGCTTCCCTGAATATGCATTCATATGGGACATTTTCTCCTGCTAATTTGTCTCTGTAAATTTGATTATTGGCCCAGCTAGAAGAACTTATGGGAAAAAAATTAATTTTTTTAGCCACCCCCACCAGTCTAGAAAAGCTGCATTTAATTTCTGCACTGCTCTGTTTCGGCATGAAAGCAATCACTCAGTGTCACTACACTGGGTCCTTCTTCAGTCCAAACTTTGCTTTGTAAAGGTTTCCACACCGAAGGCAGATTATCCTGAAGCTAAGTACTGAAGATTTTTTGTAACGTTTGCTACATTATAGTAAACATCATAATATCCACTGCTCCAGAACATATACTATTGCTTTTTTTCAGGTTTTTCATGTTGCCCTAAGCATTTATTCCAATTTAAGTGAAAATTCTGATGGGGGAAAAAAAGATTTTTAATCTATTTAAATGTTAGCTGTTTTATATTATGGAAGCTAAAAAAAATACTCATATAAGGAATCATTCAAACCTCTGTACGCCAATGTTCTAAGATAAATTGGATTTTTTCATGCACAGCTTTTGTCAAGTAAATGCATTTCATATTTATAAAATGCTACTTAAAATCTGCACCTTCGAAAGTAAGATTCTTAAAATATTATACTCAAAATAGTCTCTGTTTTTAAAGTAAATGTTATGAGATAGCTGTATGTTTCAAAATGGAATTTGTTTATCTCTAACAAGTGTTTATGTTGTGCCTAGTATGGGAAATGCACCATTTTGGGCACTAGGAACAACAGTTAACAACAGATAAAAATCCTGACCTTCAAGAAATGTATTCTCAAGGGAAAACCCAATATAGTTGACAAAATACATATATGAAATATACAGCCTATTAGATGGGGAGAGACTAGGTAAAGTAATAAAGGAAGAAGGGTAAAGAGTTGGGGGTGGGCTGCAATTTTAACTAGGCTGGTCGGGGAAAGTCTCTTTGAGAGGCAGTATTTAAACATTGGGAGATGCACGAGTGTACCCGGGGAAGGAACATTCTGGCAGAAGGAATAGGAAGTACAGAAGCCAGTGTGGTTGGGGTAGAACAAGCAAAGGGGAAAAGATAGAAAGGATGTCTGAGAAGTGACAGGGGACAGATCATGTGGGGGTTTGCAGGCCACTGACATGTGGGATGGAAAGCCATTAGAGAGTTTCATCTAAAGCATTAATGTGATCTGGCTTATTTTTCCTGAGATATAATTCAATATCATACAATTTACCCTTTTAGGGTGAACAATTCACTGGTTTTTAGTAAAGTCAGAAGGTTGTGTAACCACTATCACTTCTAATTCCAGAACATTTTTTTTTTTAAGATGGAAGAAATAAAAATATATTCATATGCTGGTGGGACAACTTCAGTAAGAGGGAAATAGATGATACAGGAGGAAGCAGAGAATTGCTGAGATAGGTTAGAGGAGACAGAATTAAACATATTTTATCTGTTTGTCTAGAAGGCAACAATTAAAACAGAAATCATTTACAGATGCAGAAAAATCAAGTAAGGGCAAGCTAATTTTTTCCTCAGGAGACACAAAAACTACCATCATTTAGATTTATCTGAATCTACTTTTCAAGGCTGAAGATAATGGATTAATTGTACATAGAGTGTCAGGGCTTGTAGTCACAAGATTCAAGTTAAAGCACCATGACAAGTCACAATATTCCAGAAAATTTTGACCTCCCTTTTTTAACCATAAAATACTGACTGAAAACAATCTGTCCTCTCTACCTTATAGAATTGATGTGATGATCAAATAAAATATGCAAACATTTGTAACTCAAGTGTGATGTCCCTATAAGGTCTTTTTAGTGCTACTAAATAAGGAGGAATTGCACATGCTTAATCTTATTCCAATACTCTACGCTTTAGCTCTAAGAAGAGGAAAAGCAAAATGAAAAAAATTGGAAGAATGAGTAATTAAATCATGGAAAAACAGAACTTTCTGGTTATGTACTATAATGAAAACACACTCATGAAGTTGTCGGTGAAGTACGCCTTAATTTTCCTCTCCTTCAAAAAAACTCAACAATCATTTAAAAAAAAATGTTTACTTTTGTAAACATTTACCTGGGGAGATATATCCAAGAAAATATTGCTAAGACTGATGTCAAAGAGTTTACTGCCTATGTTTTTTCAAAGTTTTATGGTTTCAAGTCTTATATATGTCTTTAATCATTCTGAATTTATTTTTTGTGTAGTGTAAAAATGTGGTCCAATTTTTTTGCATGTATCTGTCCAGTTTTCCCACAACATTTACTGAAGAGATTGTCATTTTCCCATTGTATATTCTTGCCTCCTTTGTCGTATATTAACTGACCATGTAAATGTTCGTTTATTTCTGGGCTCTCTAGTCTGTTCTATTGACCTATGAGTCGGTTTTTGTATGAGTATCATACTATTTTGATTACTATAGCCTTGTAGCATAGTTTGAAATCAGAGAGGATGATGATACCTCCAACTTTGTTCTTCTTTCTCAAGGTTACTTTGGCTATTCGAGGTCTTTTGTGGTTCCATATAAATTTTAGGATTATTCGTTTTAGTTCTGTGAAAAATAACAATGATGTTTTGATATGAACTGTACTGAACCTGTAGATTACTTTGAGTGGTATGGACATTTTAAAGATATTAATTCTTCAAATCCATGAGCCAAGTATATCCTTTCATTTATTTGTGTTGTCTTCATCAGCGTCTTATAGTTTTCAGAGTACAGGTCGTTCGCCCCCTTAGTTAAATTTGTTCCTAGGTATTTTATTCTTTTTGATGCAATTGTAAATGGAATGGTTTTCTTAATTTCTCTTTAAGAGTTCATTATTAGTGTACAGAATACACTAATACAACACATTTCTGCATCATACTAAAAAGCTTTTGCATAGCAAAGGAAACAGTAACTAAACAAAAAGACAACCTACTGAACGGGAGAAAATATTTGCAAATTACATATCCAATAAGGGGTTTATACCCAAAGCATATTAAAAACTCGTACAACTCTATAGCAAAAAAAAAAAAGAAAAAGAAAAAAAAGAAAACCAACCAAACAAAAAAAACAAACAATCTGATTAAAAAATGGGCAGGAGACTTGAATAGACGTTTCTTCAAAGACAACATACAGATGGCCAACAAACATATGAAAAGATGCTCAACATCACTAATGAGGTAAATGCAAATCAAAACCACATTGAGCTATCTATCGTCTTATACCTGTCAGAATGACTATTAGCAAAAGTCAACAAATAAGTGTTGGCGAAAATGTGGAGAAAAGGGAAACTTCATGCACTGTTGGTGAGATTGTAAATTGTGGCAGACATTATGAAAAACAGTATGGAGGTTCCTCAAAAAATTAAACTACCATATGACCCAGCGATTCCACTTCTAGATATTTAACCAAAGAAAACAAAAAAACTAATTCAAAAAGATATATGCGCCCTTATGTTCACTGAAGCATTATTTATAATAGCCAAGATCTGGAAGCAATCTAGGTGTCCTTCGATAGATGAATGGATAAAGAAGATGTGGGGGTGTGTGTGCGTGTGTGTATATACACATATATAATGGGATATTATTCAGCCATAAAAAGAATGAAATCTCCATTTGCAGCAACATTGATGAACCTAGAGGGTATTACACTAAGTGAAATAAGTCAAAGACAAAGACTGTATCACTTCGCTCATATGTGGAATCTAAACCAAAAAAAAAAAAAAATGAACAAATAAAACAGAAACAGACTCATGGATACAGAGAACAAATTGATGGTTGCCAGAAGGAAGGGGCAGGTGGGGAAATGGGTGAAGAAGTGAAGGGGAATAGGAGGTACAAACTTCCAGTTATAAAATAGATAAGTCACAGGGATGTAATGTACAGCATAGGGAATACAGTAAATGCTATCGTAGTACAGTGATGGATGGTTTGGATGGTTTCTAGGCTTGTGATCACAACAAGAGGCATATGAATACTAAATCACTATGTTGTACACCTGAAACTGATATAATATTGTATATCAACTCTAATAAAAAAATAAAAACAACAACAACCACAACAAAACAACTCAACAACCAAAAAATCCTCCAGTTTAGAGACAGTTGAGTATGGGGCAAAAAAAGAAGTTACACTAAATTTGACTGTAGGCCTGAAGCAACATCATGCTTAGAAAGAAGATGTAATTTAATATCTTTTCATGAATCTTTTAATCTCCGTGTTCCCTACCACCTGCCAGGATCAACTCAAATCAAAAGATTATTTGATGTTCAACTTCTTGCCCAATAGGAGATATTAATAGGCATTTAAAAGAAGTTTTTATTCTTTCATCTATTATTTTATCTAGAAACTATTAACATAAAGACTCTGATATGGAATTTACAGATACCAAAGTTGAACTTATTACTTAGCTACCCCTCACATTTATTCAGAAAACTTAGCTAAAAACTCTATTGGCCATGAGATCTCACAAGATTTTAAAGGAAAGTTGAAAGGCTATAAAGGAGATACACACTTTCCTTTAAAATATGTCTCTAATTCTCCTTAGATGTGTACCACTTGGCAGAGGAATCAGAGTTTCCTTGTGAAATCAATGTGTACACATATAATCAATAGAAAAAAGATTAACTTTATTCTAATTATAAAGCTATTTTTGTATTTTTATGTTTATGAAATATTGTTTATATATCAACATATTAGATATTGATTCTTTAGTCAGAATGCTAATCTCCCACTAAAAACTCAGTTACTCAAACAAAATAATTCACTTTATAATTATCAAAATTACAGTTTCTAGGAACAAATTATTCTAATGGGTGAGTATATTTACCTCAAGCTCCCTCTCAGTCACATACTCTTAACATTACTGAGGAAAGACTTATTTCAAGTAAGTGATGCTTAGTTAAAACATATCATTTACAGGGCCCAAGTCATTTCAAGCACTGGTTTTGATTTAAATATTTTTGAAGAAAGTTTTATCATACTACACATTTCTCTAATATGATATTATAGTTAACAACTTAATTAACATAATGCCATAATTAACACTGTATAATGTTAACTAATCTGGATTTCTTAGGGTCATCATTATCAATATCCAGTAATAGACTAAATTATAAAATCTTCATAACTACAAATTTGCTGAGGAATGCAGAGCTATTCACTCTCGCCCTAGGTAGAACGAGGCTGGATGGTGGTGTCTGCCTCTTACAGCCTTTCTGCCTGCCTTGCCTTGTCAGGAGGCCACCAGTCATTTCTTGCTCCTCTCAGTATGCCTGTTATCTAGCAGGCTCCCTGGCCTCCATGCAGCTATCTTTTGATTCTAAAAGTGGGAGGAAGAGCCACAGTCTCGAAGTGAAGTGGGTCTGCCACAACCTGGCAGCATAGCCCTGGACAAACCACTGAATCACTTTAGGAATTAATCTCCTTGTCTACACAATGAAAGAACTGGCCTGAATGATTTTTAAGTCCAATCTTAAGATTTTATGAGGAATCTTGCTAAGGGTTGAAAAAACTAATTTCTAAGTTTATTAGAACTGTGTCCAAAGGAAAAAAAAAAAACAGAGACATTCTAATAAAAGGATCTCAGAGGTTCCCATACTTTGGTGCATAGAATTTATAGCATCTTATTTTTACCATATCATGGACTTTGAGTCTTATGTCTAGATCCCTTTAGTTCTAACAAATGAGGGTCCTTACTGGATAAATCGCCTCCAGATAAATGGATCAGAATTACATTAAGAGCTTCTTAAAAAAGAAGATTAAATATGACTCAAATATACTTCCTTCACTTAAAAGATGAGAATTCAACAAGAAATTTTCAAAAACCTATGAATACATTATTCCTTTATGAAAATTTTTGTTTCTAAATGCATATCCATCTGATATATAAACCAAATGACACTGCATACTAAAATATGATTTACCTATAACTACATCATGACCATCAACCAAGCCAGCAGAGAAGAGCTCCTGAGAAACGCCATCTGCCGTATCTGTCCAAATGTGAAATGAATATGTATTAGTAACCAAAAAATAAAAATCAGCAACCAGTACAAAGTAAACTATGTATTTTTCATTTACAAAATTTACCCGCATGTGTTTTAATTCAACAATTCAGATTCTTTCAGGATGGAAAATCAGAAACAATGTGAAATACATTTTGCCATGTACAGTTTGCATCATGCTATTTATTCAACAGAAGTTATACAAAATTATTATTTTATTTTTGGTGAAGCAATAAACAAATGCCCTTGGCTACTGTCTGAATTAATCCTCAAATGCACCTCTAGAGGTTATCTCATAACTGGTCCCTACGACACCGCTTTACTTTCTTTCCAAGGTCAATTCCAGGCATCATCAATTGTTTTCTATCAGTAGCTACTGAGTCAGAATTTATGGAGAAGGCTTATGATATACCTTATATTTGGTACAAATAGCCAATGAGCTTACTGGACTAGTAAGATGAGTTATTTAAATGTATGCTATTAAGAAACTCCTTTAACATGACATTGGTCATTTGATAGCGACAGATTCATTCCCTTAGAAAATGTGGTTGAATAAAAGAATGAAGTTCTCAATGGTAAGTGACAGGAGTTAGCAATCTCATAAAGATGGGACTGAACAGGCTGTAGCAAGTGAACATGACTGAAATTACTTAATTGAAAGGTTATAAATGAATATGATAATAGTGAGCAGTCTGTTTGAAGACCTTGTAAAGAGAAATTGATAAACTGCAATGTGCCCAAAAAAGCATTATGAACCTCTATATTTTTACAAGGGGGAAGACATGGTACCCCTGGCGTTCTGATACTCTCACAAACATCCAGAACCATAGCTAGATAAAAAGAAACTGGCTCAGTAGCCGACAACAACCTAGATAAGGGGCCCAACCTCCGGGCTGCAGACAGATACTGGTCTGTGGCGTGTTAGGAACTGGGCCACATAGCAGGTGCGTGGCCGACAAGTGAGCGAAGCTTCATTTGTATTTGCAGCCACTCCCCAGGGCTAACATCACCACCTCAGCTCCACCTCAGATCATTAGGTATTAGATTCTCATAGGAGCACCAGTCCCCAGAGCCAAAAAGGTTGGAGACCACTGACCTAGATGGATGTTTGACTGTAAGTATCTTCCAAAGTTAGGGAGCACTTGCAAGTAAACCTGCTTAATCAAACAAGCAACTAAACTGAATTACAGTTTGCTATGCCAAAGGCTGCCCTCAATATAGACTGAGTTTCCTTGCTTAATCTGTATTTCAGATATAGTGACTTTGTGACTGTGTGTTGGGCATGAGTGCATGCATGCACACACGCATGCAAACATGTAACTGGATATACAATTACCTTTCATAATTCTTGGGCTTTAAAGTCTGACACATAGTAACTACTCAATAAATGGTAACTATGGTGATGATGGAGCAGCCAAGATGATCTGAGATGCACCTTATGCTCTTTTACATTCTCTTCCTCCCTTTCATATATGGCCCAATTTCCCAAATCTCTAATGAAAATTTGAGATCCAATGTATATTCTTTGTACTTCCAAGAAACTGTGGTACTCTATCATTTCGCTCATTCCATTTCATAATGAATGAAGTAAAACAATTTACCTATAACTAGATCATGGAAAATAAACACATAGGAATCTTACTAAACTACAAAATTCCATATAACGTAGGTTTATCTTGGGGCTTGTCCTTACTACTAGAAGTCCGAAAACACTTTACAAAATTCTCTTAGGAATAAAATGATCACTTAGCATGAAACCTAGGGTAGCACAATGAAAGGCTCTACTATGAATGTGATTCAGCTTTATGAAGTCAGAACAGTGGTCCACAACCCCCAGCTACAGACTGGTGTCAGTTTGTGGCCTGTTAGGAACTGGGACGGACAGCAGGAGGTGAGCAGCAGGAGAGGGAGGGAAGTGTCATCTGTATTTGCATCTGCTCCCCAGTGCTAGCATCACCACCTCAGCTCTGCCTCGGATCATCAGGCATTAGATTCTCATAGGAGCACCGGTCCCTGGTGCCAAAAAGGTTGGGGACTGCTGAGCTGGAACATTTAGCCTCACAATCTGTATCTTCCTAGATGCTACTGGAAACTTCAGGAAGAAGAGCATTGATGTAAGGGTCTACTAGGGCACATAGCAGACAGTCATTATATTTCTATTGATTGATCATCAGTTAAAGCATCTGAATGTTACCATCATCTCTACAGCATCAGTAAGATCTTACACTTAAGGAAGGAGCTACAACCACAGAATGTAGTTGAAAATGGAATAATCAAAGCCACATTGAGGGCTAGTACTCAAATAGTACCAAAGCAGATGACATCAACAAGTGATTAAAGCATATAGTATCTCCTACTATTTTCAAGACTCCTGGGTACCAAATGAGTCATATTAAGATATCAGAAAGGTCACGCTGGCTGGCCCAAAATGGAAATAATCTGTGCGTGTGTGTTAGCGCGTGTACCATTACGCAGTTACTCCATATGCACACAGTAATAAATACATCACTAATCGTTTAGAACAGAAACATGAAGGTAATTGGTAATTTGTTTTTCCTTAAGCTGTTTAACATTCCTGATGTGTAAACAAGTTAAATAATCATATACGCTTATGATTTCTAGAGCATACTGCAATGTAATAAATACAAAGGGCTTGCCCTCAAATGAGGACCCAGAATATTGGATACATTTGTGTTACATATTCTACCCTTACATACATGTTTATGTGTATATACAGCACAGACAGTAGGCCTGTAGTGTGCATGCGCAGATGTGGTACAGACAATGCCTGAAATGCAGACAGCATCAGCAATCACAGAGGTACGACGATATATTCATCGTGTTTCCGCTACCAACGGGCCTGTGTTTGCTGCCCAGGGAAGGTCAGTTATCATCTAGAAGCCAATGCTATTTTGTCTGAGCAAGAAAAGCAGAGACTCGTGATCTAACTATGACAAATGAGGCTGCCAAAGCCAGCACAAAGGGTCAGGTAATGCTGATATGGCCGTCTTATGCCCCAAAATTCTTCACTCAGAAATTCATTTCTTTGTTAGCTCTTTAAATTAAAACTGATTTTTCTTACCATCATCAATTTAAATAATCAGATAAAAAGAACAAACCTTAAAATAAGAATCTGTTCTTTTACTTACTGTACCTGAATCATTATATAATTACTAGATTTTATCACAGCATTGACTGGTCAA
Organism: Pteropus alecto; assembly: GCF_000325575.1. NCBI lineage: Eukaryota > Metazoa > Chordata > Mammalia > Chiroptera > Pteropodidae > Pteropus > Pteropus alecto. The sequence goes on from NW_006442484.1 coordinate 39,863,289, forward strand.
TATTATTATATTGTGACAAAATAAATAGCTTTTTGATAACAGTAACAGGTACTGTACAATTTCACAGACTGACTCTAAATTCTCAAAGATGGATGATCCCAGAAAGAAAGATCAATCAGCAAATTCCTAAGGGCCTTACTTAAATTTTATAAAAGGTACTTAATATGTTAGTTTAATTCAAATATACAATACATCACTAAATCTTTGTGTGTACAGGGGACTAGAGATCAGGGCCAGTGAGTCTATGACCATGTGTGGCCCAAGAACATATTTTGTTTGGCTAGTGGTATTTCCTAAAAACTGAACTTGAATATATTTAAACAAAACTCTTTAGTGTCCTGATGTTCCCCACCACTAACTCTGGCTCCTGTAAGCATTTGAGTTTCTGTTTTCTTACAGATATAATAGCAAGGATGATAAGCAGTTAACCGAATGACCAGATACCAAGCTAGAAAGTCTTGTACTTCAGAGTTTGCAAAATTTTAGCAAATACAATTTATTTAATCAAATCAAAATTTACATGGAGCTCTAATACATAAATACAGTATTTGAATATATTGCATGGTAATATATTCAAACATAAGAGACTAATGTATTTTAGAAAGATATTCAGTATAGGCATCGAAACTGTTTCCACGTACATAAGAATCTGAAACCAGGGGTCAGGGAAGACAATTATAGTCTTAGCATAAGCATCTGATTTTCACTTCTCCAGGTTGTTTTGGTTATAAACTAAATAGTAGAAATAACAATTTTTGTTGAACAACTAGTTTGTGATCTTCAAAGCCTGTCCATATGTTACTTATCCATTAATGAACCAAAATAACTTGAAATTCTCCTGCATTCCAGGCTCTTGCCAGGGTGATAAAGATGCCAAGAAATATGACATGGTCTATGACTTCCAGGCATCCAGGAGCTGAAAAAGCAACTAGTCTGGCCTTTAATAACTATTTACATTACTAAAATTGCATTCAGCTGCAAGACTGGCATCACTCCTACCCAGCTCATCAGTGGTGCCTGCAGCAAATAGAGGCCATGGACATTCCCCAACACAGGCTTCGTGTAATCTGAACTGAATATAGAGGCAAAGTATGTCACATTTTTGCATGATGTCACTATTTGCTGCTCAACTCTCATTAGGACTGCTGTATACTTTTCACTACACTCATCATAAAATCTGTTAGGCCCTGCATTACCAAGCCAGTAATTCCTTTCATGGTTGAGCTAATATATTAATTTGTGGGTGTGTGTCCACACGCGCACACGCGCGTGTGCGCGCACACATACACACACACACACACCGTGCAGCATATCACTGGAATTCATATAGTCAGTAGTGGTTAGGTTTGGATTTCCTATAATTATGATAAGTCCTTCCTTCCCTCTCTACCACCCTCCTTCCTTTCTTCATTTTTAGAGAAAGCATCTTTGAATAGCAAATTATAAATACACTCAATCAATTTCTGAAATGTTCTTTGTAGCAATAAAATAATAATTTCAATTAAAACTCACCTCTTCCTGGAGTAAACTCAAATCGTATGTCATTAAGTTCCTTTCTGGAGTTTCTGAAATACATAACATACAGCACATTAAAGTCTAATGAAGCAGAGTTTAATCAAACTAAAGGTATTCCAATTTTTACAAGATGCTACTAACATGCAGATAGCATTTTTACAGTTTTGTGTTACTGCCAACCAGAAGTGACAGTTATAACAAAAATAAAGGGAGACATTTGTTTAACTGATTAAATTTACTTTATATAAACATGTTCATATCACAAACAATTCCAAAAAGAAATGTTCTTTTTATAAATCTACACTTAGTCAGTAACCTTAAATATAATTTCATAATTAAACATTTCAGAGGCTTTTAGTTTAGACTAAATGATATTCAATACATTTTTCATATTTTTTCCTGAAAAAATAGTATTTTATCAAACTATTTTTAATGAAACAAACAAGGAAAATAGTTGCAACAATAAAGTGCACGACAGCATTAACTCATACAACGAAATGCCCAGAATAAGGTATGTATTCTGTAGTTAAAATTTTTAAATAAACAGAGATGGATCTCTGAATGTTGTGAAATTACCCACTGACTACATAAAATTTTATAATGTATACATGTATATTCAATCCAAAAATTAAGTGACACTGGGGAAATATGGAACAAATAAATATCTAAGATATGAATTTTCCATTCACATTAATTTCAAGAAATGATAATATGGGGCAGTGAGCTACAATTAGAATGATTTTAAATTTTCATAAGAATACTTAAATATTATGACTAACTCAAGAGATGCTAAATTAGAGTTAATAAAAACACCTTAAGAAACTGAACTAGGAAACATGAAACAGTAATTCCATGAGCGCTCAACTACTTGCTCAGTGCCGAGGGTGTCCAAGACAGAGACAGAAATAGTCTGAGTACCGATTCCTGAACATCGTTGTTCTAGTGCCTGGAGTCTGGTCAAATCCTGGTTAGTACCCCAGCTTTGGCACTCTAAAACTCTGGGTACTATCTCCTGGTCTCCATGTACAGTGCCCAGATCATGATGACGCCAGCCAGTCTCTGGGCCTTTTTTGGCCCATAGGCTGATCTTGGGTCTTTATGTCCTGTCACATCCTGCCACAATAAGTATGAGAAGCTCAGAAAGATACCAAAGGCATGGTACCGATGGAGAGAATGCCTCTCTCCCAAGTGCTTAGAGGAGCTAGCCCAAGTCTAACACCTTTCCACAAGCAGAGAAGTAAAGAGTCTAGAGATCAAGAGACGCCAAGCCTAGGCCACAGACATGAGAGCCTTGGACCACTCTGCATCTCCTCACAGGTGTGCCCACCTTCACTTCATCGATCCTCTTCTCAGAGATAAAGTGAGACTAGGGGACATAAGCAATTCTTATTTAGAGCTGTGCTTCTTTTAGGATCTTCTGAGGATATGAAAATTGTGAAAATTCTGAACTCTCGCTCTAAAAAAGTAGACACATGACTGACTCATGAAATTGCTGACAATTGTAGGTGGTTCAGAGATCACCCTGTACCTCAGAATAAGCCATCCTACCCTGGAGGTGCAGTGTGCACCACGAACGATCAGTGCCTGCAGGGAAAGACTGCATGTTGGCTTGTTTAAACTGCCTAAATTTTCTTAATAAACTACCAATGTTACCACACATTTATATAGTGCTTACATATATATCAGCAGTTCTCAAATTTTCTAGTCTTAGAACCTCTTTCAGTTCTTAAAAGGTATTAAGGACCCCTAAGGAGCTTTTGCTTATGTTGGTTATATCAGTCATAAAAAAGATAAAACTTAAAATACATATTACTTTATTTGAAAATGATAATAATTAACCCATCACATACTCATATAAATGATTTTATGAAAAATTACTTTCTAGAAGAACAAATCAGAGAAGTGTGCATTGTTTTTTAGTTTTGTAAATCTCTGTAATGTCTGGCTTTAGCTGGATTCTTACATTTGCTTCTAAATTCAATCTGTCCCCATATCACATATTATGTAGCCAGCCACTGGAAAATTCCACCGCATGTGTGTAAAAGGAAAATTAAAAAGGCAAATGATTTCTTAATATTATTATATAAATAGCTTTGATTTCATGAGTTCCCTGAAAGGGTCTCAAGGACCCCTAGGGGTCAGAGGACCACACTTTGAGAAACACCGATACCATATCTCATTAATCAAATCTCACTTTTCCAACAATCAACCTTTGAGATATACAAAGTGGCTGTTGCTTGTTTTCCATTTTTTAAGTATGTTCAAGGCCCTTCCAAGTTTGCAAGTTCAAGGAGTGGCAAAATGAGGACCAAGAATTCTATATTGAAAATACCTAATACAAACAGAAATGCTCAATTTCTTTCTCTTTTGAGAGAAAACAATATTCCCCAAGATTTACATGTTACCATAAAAGATTAGCAAACATTCATTTATCTGTCTTTGTCTTGTGTGCTGTATATCAGCAAAGGCTGAATTAGAACTAAAACAATACAAGAAGAATCACTAGGAAAGTATTTATAGTGATAAAATAAAGAAATGACAGAAGGATAAAAAGATGAAAAAGAATTTAGTTCGATACTAATTTATGTCATTGTTCCTTTCCTCTCTTTCCTTTGATCAGTCTTGTCTGAATTATTTTGCTCTACTAAAGCCATAAGAAGGGAGGTAAAAGACTGTACCCAAAATTATCATCATGTACACCCTGATTCTTTAAATGTCAATACCACACAAATAAGATCCAACACCTATAACCTCTTATCTACATCTGTGGCTCAAGTTATAGAGGTTGCCTAGTCAAGCAACCTCTTATAACTCTGAAGCTAAAATATCCACCTTTGAAAAGATCACAGTGATTGATTGTGAGTAGTAGACTTGTCCCATCAGGATGAAACATGGCTGAGAAAATGCCTAATTGGATCTAACTACTGAAGGTCACCCTTTTATAAAGAATTAATCTTTTCAGACTCATACTTAACACCTTTAATTGAAAGTACATTTACTTTAATTGATATGGTACAGGGTACCCTTGATTTCAGGGAAGCTGAAAATATGTATGATTTAAAGCCAGAAACTAAGTCTGTGTAATTTTATAGAGGGAATATTAAAAACTTGTGAGTAACAGCTTTCAAGACCTAGGCCACCTTTGATAACTCTTATTAAAAACACTTTAAACCTTAAAAAAATTCAGTAAGGTACAACCCCTTATTTCTCATTGTATGTATATATTGCATCACAAATGCAAATGCCTATAGGGATCTGGCAAGAATTTTATTTTTTAAAAAGGTGATACAATTACATGGTTTAAAATTCAGAAGGTATAATAGGATATTCTGTAAACACTGGCTCTCCCACTGCTGTCACTCGACTACCTTATTCCCTTCATAGAGGCGATCAATGCTTAGGTAGGCTCTCTGTGCATCCTTCCTGAGATATTTTATGTGTAAACAAGCAAATGGACACACATAATTCCCTCTAGCCTGTTTAATAAAAATGGTCATGTTCTATATCCACTGTTTTGCATCTCACCTAGTTTTTAGTTTAGTAATATACCTTGGAATTTCTGAATATTGCTTCACAGACAGCATTCTCATTTTTTTTATAGCCACATAGTATTCCATTATATGCTATATCCTTTTTTTTAAAACCAGTTCCTATTCTATGAACAGACTGTTTCTAGTCTTTGACTACTACAAACGACACTTCAATTAATAACCTTGTTCTTCTGTCATTTTGCAAATATATGAGTATGAAAACAAATCTCTAGAGGCAAATTGCTCAAGGGTATATGCATTTGCAACCTGATAGATATTGTCCAATTCTCCTTCATTTAAGTTGTACCAATTTACACTCTCACAAGCTATTTGTAAGCACCACTGCCGGAACTTTAAATGAGTAAAGCAGGAAGTGTATTTTTTAAAAAACAGGAAGACGTGGGGACTCTGCCACCTGGAAAGCTTATTAGCCATTTAAAGGGGCCACCACTATTCAGGACCAGCTAGTTAGGTCAGGCAGGAATTTGGGCTCTATTTTGTTTTAAATACACACACACACACACACACATATACATATATAAAATCCTGCTATGTCTATTCAAAGTGAGAAGTTAAGAGATACAGATTGCCATGTGTAAAGTTTTCTTTCTTGCTCTTTCAATTCATCTGTAAGAGACACAGCGAACATCTGAATAAGGCAGTTGGCTAAGAGGGTGGTAATGATGAACACATGAGTGAACACGTAATCCTTCCTGGTGGTAGAGGTGCAGAAGGCCCGTGCAGTTGAAGTACATATTTTGCAGGATGCAGCATTTTTCTGTACCTCTTAATACACCATGTCAGGACAATCTGGCAGAACTATTGCTCCTGGAGGGCTTGGGCTCCAAAGCCAAAATACTGGATCAGGACTATCTGCATTCCTCGGCTTCACATTGGTTGCCCACGCCAACTAATGTAAGGGGGCACACACACACCCTAAGAGCCAGATGTGATCAAAAGGCTTGGAAGTCCAAAGCCCACACATTGTCAAAGGGTGTCATAAAGTGTGTCATTGGCACTGCAGACCCACCACCACAGGGGTGCTCTGGAGTGAGGATGAAAGTCAACTACTTTCCCAAGCTCCAAAGTGGAAGGATACAGCTGGGGTAACACCGCCCCCGGCCCTCTAAAGCCGGTAGGTGCAGTGTTTCCCAGGGGTCTGGACACAGCTCCTCCCTCCTAAGCTGCTGAGGGTTTTCCCAGCCAATAGCCCTTTTCTTTCTTTCTTTAACCTGAGATTCCAAGTCAGGGCAAAGCTGTTGGTGTCTAAGGAAGTCCAGAGGGACTCCCACACAATCCTGGACTGTCTCTCCCTATCTGGAGCTGGATAGGGACCTTTCAAACAGGCTGGGCCAGGAATCAGTCAGGACACCATTTTTAGTTCGGCTTCTTTCCTGCGCTTGGCAATGGAGTCCTTTCCCACAGATTTAGGAACAGAAATGGACTACGGCTCTCACTGAGCTAGCTGGGCACTTCTTTCCACACCAGGGAGCAGCCTGGTGCAGAATGAGGAGATAGCATGAGCTGTGGAGAGAGAGGTCTGTGGTCAAGTCCACTCGCTACTTGTTTGGCCTCTGTAATCTGTTTCCTCAACTGTGAGATGGGGAAAATATTAACAACGTTTACTACACGCTGGTCGTGCTCAGCGCTTCACATATGTTATCTCATTCCATGTTCTAAACAACCCTGGAAGTAGGGATGATTGTGACCCTCTATTATTTTACAGATGAGGAAACTGAGGCTTAAGAAAGGTAAAAGATGTACCCCAAACCACGTGTCTGACAGCAAATCTGAACTAGTTAGAATTTAATAGATGTTACCCATTGCCTTCCTCAGTGCACCTCCTTCCCCGAGGAAGTACTGGCCTTGCCCCGAACATCTGCAGATGCTCCTAATGGGTCTCTGCATTCAAGGTTCACACTGTCTGCAGAGGAGCCAGTTGGCTTGTTCCCTGGAAATCTGATTATATTTCAGCTTGCTCTATGCTGGAAGACTGCCCCTCTGCCACACCACCTTATTCTTAAAACAAAATTCAAAACCTTAACATGTACCTCCAAGATCTGCTTCTACCTGTCTCCCTACCCTCATCTCTCCCAGTCTTTCCCCTGCTTATCTTGCTGCCATCTCCTGGCCTGCCCTCCTTTCCCAGATATGACGTTGCCAAGAACAGTTTGAATGGGGTGGGAGGTCACAGTCTGACAGGAGCGGGCTTAGGAGATCATGGTAGGAAAGGAATTGAAGTCAGGGGCAATTCTTCTGAGCAGTTTAGCTATAAGTGGATGTAGCGAAACAGCTTGTAATAATAGGTGGGATAAAGAGAAGGCTTTTTTTAAGATGGGAGAAGACAAACACATTTGAGTGCCGGTGGGACATATCTAGTAAAGAGGGAAATAGATGAAGAGAGAGGGAACAGAGCTCCTGGAGGCTGCGGGTTCTTGAGGAAGCCAGCGTCTCCCCCTGCTTGGAAATTTGTCACTCTCACTTTCCCTCCACCTGACTGATTCCAACCATGCTCTGGGGCCTGCCTGTGTCTTTCCTGGGAGACCAGAAAAGGAGAGTTAAGGGCGGCCAGACAAGGGCAAGCCCTTTTCCTGTTTGCTCTCCCAGCCTCCGTTTCTCTGCTTGGTACTTCACATTTTGCATTAATATAACCAGATGGTTATTCCTTTAATGTCTATCTCATCCACTATAAAATAAAAGCCCCTCATCTGGCCTTATTCAGTCTTCTTCCCCTCAGCACCCAGCACAGTGCCCAAGAAGTGTACAGGTAGTATTTGTTCAATGAATCAATACATGGATAAATAGATGAATGAAGAGTTTACAAGTCTGGCTTTCATGAAGCACCTCTTCGGCCTCTGTGACATCACCTTCTTCTGGTCTTTCCCAGTTCCCTGGCTGCCCTTCCTCTGTCTGCTCCAAACACACCCCTATCTCTTTCTGCCTGTCCTTCAATGCTAATATTCCATCCCCTACCATTTTCTCTCTCATTCTCTCCTTGGATGACTAATTCTAAGTCCATAACTCAAACCCAGGTGCTGCCTCAGAATTATAAACCCATCATCCAACTGCCTATACAGCACCTCTCCATGCAATGTCCAAACAGACATCGGAAAACTCAGCATATCCAAAATGGAATGCATCATTTTTCCATGAATTAAATTCTCTTTCTTTGCTCCCTGTGGCAGTAAATGGTGGTGATAGCAACTACCATGAACTTCAGATTTCTCAAATCATCCATTTCTCTAAAACTCTACTACGAGTGACCAAGGCTAGCTCACCATTATCTGCTACAGATGAGAATAAGTGATGTAATGAACACAGGACTATTTTATCCACACTTACACAACATCCATATACACATAGAAAATGCTGTTGCTAAAGTTAAAGATGCACAGCAAAAGGGGAGAGGGCCAGAAAAGGCTGAGGGAGCTACTGCTCAGGGTGTAATCCTTGGCAGATGAATGTGTTGTACAACAGGAAGAAAATTCTTGGACCTAATGAGATGTGAAAAATGATGCCACTCTAACGGTAAGTGGAGGGACATCAACCATGTTAAGGCCAGAACAAAAGAATGAAAAATAGAAAAAAAAACTCGTGTGGCCAGGCCAATGGCTGCTCTGACGAAGTGTTTACATTCATCTCTAGGCTTTCCTAGAGCCAAGTCTTTAAGTCAGCTAACTAGACTCTCTCCTGGAAATTGGTCATCTGAGCTCAACTGCAGTGCAGCCACTCACCAGCGATGACATTTAGTTAGCCACCTCGCCACTTTTAAACTTCAGTTTTCTCTGCAGGAAAAAGAGGAAATGCTGCTTCCCTCAGAGATTAGATGAGCTGTGGGTAAACCCCCATAATGTATGGCATTATGATGCCTTGTATTCTGAGGCACACAGAAGTAGGGGGGAAAGTCATGGTTCCAGTCCTTAAAGAGTTTACAATCTTCCCAGAGAATGATAGCTGATGTATGCAAACAACCTGGAAAACCTCAAGTTAAGTAAGTGCTTAAAAATAGTAATCGAGAAGGAAATATTAGAGCAAGTCACAGAAAGGAGCATTTCCCCTTTCTTGACTCTCACTTTATCTATCCTTCACATTCCTGTCAAGTTAATCTTCTGAGGTAAAGGTCCGATCACAGAACCATAGAATTTCACTACTGAAAGGGACCCTAGAGGTCACCTAATCCCTTTCCGTCATTCTGCAGGTGAAGAAAAGGAAGCCAAAGAGATTAAGTGGATTGCTTAAGATTACACAGCTGGTTAATTCACACCACACCATAAACATTTATGGATCACCTACTAGGTGTCAGGCCTACTCTAGGAGCCATTAATGGCAGAAATGAAACCCAAACCTGGCACGGAGATTTCTAGATGACTGCTTTTTATTCTCAATGTGGTTCCCAAAGTACAGGCAGGGTGAGCTAAGGTGCAATTTCTAAAGAAAGAAATTTTCCCCCACCCTTAGTGGGGGAAAAAGAAATTTCCCCCCACCCTTTTTATTCTCAATGTGGTTCCCAAAGTACAGGCAGGGTGAGCTAAGGTGCAATTTCTAAAGAAAGAAATTTTCCCTCCTGACACCCCTGCCCCTAGTTAAGAAGTACTCCATGCAATGAGAGATGTTGTGAGTGAGAACATGATTCACATAGGATTAATGTGATGGCAGAAATGAAAGTTGAGAGCCGCCGCTGTACCCATCAGCACTGTGCCCCAAAGCCCTGCCTGAAATGGAAGCTCTCCTAAAAGTATGTATCTCCATATACCATGAGCCACAGGCTTCAAGAGTGTCAGAAAAACTGAATCATATACCTACCCCTCCCTGAAACCCTTGGCATTGCATTTGACTTGCCTAAGAAGAGCTTTATGGACGAGTGAGTATCCTAAAAAGTGAGAGTGAATATTCCTTTCAGTGTTGTACTTCCAGACACCTTGAAACATGCCTATGGCCTAGAAATTATAAGTTGGCAGCATCCAGAATTCTAGTTTATACCAAGTCATGCAGCATCACACAGCCCATGATCAATGTCAAATAGATCAGGAAGTCCCACTGTTCCCATTAACAAACAAACGAACAAAAAAGTGTTGACTGACCAACATATATATGTGTGCACATGCACAAAAATAAGGTATCCTGACATATCTTAAGGAATCTGACCTTGCACATTGGTTGTCTGCAGATTTTTCTGCAATTAAAACTTCAAGTTAAAGACTGATGCATCATCCCATTGGCTACTGAGCAGCCTGAGGGACCCTTTTAGATTTGTAACTTGTAGGGAGCAAACAGTCTGGCTGCATATGATTTCACACAGCTGACACCTAAATTAGAGGTGAATGTGCAGAGCCTCTGTACAGAAAATGATTCTCTGTAAAATGTGGACACCTATGAATAAATCAAATGCAAAAAATACTATCATAAATAACTGCCTTTACTGCCTACAAAAAATAGTTTTCATCAGGAAATAATCTAAACCTAGTTAAGGTTTTATTTCTTTAACAGAAACCTCTTGAAAATCTCCGTGTCTGCCAGGCAGAGGACATAGCTGTTTCCTCTCCCTCACTCTATCCACTCACCAACCTAAACAAACATTTTCTTTTTTTCTCAAGTACATACTTTGGAAAGTCTCAGGAGTAACATCTCAACATAAAGGAAAGTGAAAAGTGTAATAAAACAGATACACATGACCTACCATCCAGAACTTTTAAAATGGTAACATTTTGTCATATTTACTTCAGAGCTTAATACATAAAATTTTAATACTGTTTTACCTACACAGTACAAAATCAATTGCATTACATCCCAGCTGTGGTAAATCATGAGTGAACAGATTATTGTATAAGGGCTCTGCTTCCTGTCAAGATTACAGAACTATAATTTCATGGGTAGCAGTCCTTTTTGGCATTAAGGATGTCCAGTGACTCTATTTATTGAATTGATTTTTTTTTTTTACCTAATGGGCAAAAAGGAAATGGAGTGACCACATAAAAACTAGAATCATCTGTACTGCCAGTAGGAGCACAAAGATTATAGTTTAGTCAAAGTTCACATTTTTTAATCTCAGGAAAATTGTTAAGTACATTTAATAGTTAGGAGTTTTAGGTTATGCCTCTTGATAGAAATCCACTGATGTAAGTATAGAAACCACCTTTATTAACATCATCCGTGCTTGAAAGTTTGGAGTTACTGTGTTAGGTCTAGACTCATTAATATTTCCGTGATGGATATTCTCCTCAATGCATCAGTTCCCAAGTCAACATGCCAAGTCCACTATACTAAAAATGGAAAGGTACCTCTAAGACATGGATTCAATAAATGTCCATTTGGGCTCTAGACATCATGCCACGGTAGGGATACTTACGTAGATCGATACAGTAATGAGGAGAAGGGTGGTGCTGCATGAGTAAGTTTTCGAGATAATGGATGTTTATTTCTTCATGGTACAAATTGTTACAAACTCTATTATGGGAAATTTTCACCTTCATTGCCAAAGATTTATTTGGTTTAATTCTTGCAAAAAAGGAGGGTAAGTAGTTTCAAAATTAAACCAAATACACAACTGAACATTCGATTATTAAAAATAACGAATTAGTTAAGGGGAATGGAGAAAGATACTACACATTCTGGAGATGTCAGTTCCTCCCACTGAGCTCTGAATTTAGCTTTGTTTGCTTATAGCTAAGGAAAAAAATGGCAGGGGGGAGGAGATTGCATGATCCTTTTCTTACTTTATCAAAAAAGAAACATGCGAGGCAGATTTTTTTCCCTTGGCATTAATACAAAGAAGAAACTTTTTATGGAAGCTACTTTATAAAAGACGCTGAGTAATGCCTTCAACTGTGTTATAAAAGACAGAAACTTTTTTTCATATAAACATCTTCAACTATGTGGTGCAAAAGATGGGAATTTTTTCTCCCTTGTGCCGAAGGCACAATATTAAATCTTACCTGAGTGATGGAATTTCTGCTGGGAGCGGAAATAATATAGCTGAGGTACATTGTTTCCTGATGATTTACCTCAACAGAAGAAGCTCAAAGAAACCGGAGAAATGAATGGCCTACACAGATTACTTCCTGATGCCCCAAAAGTATCTTTGTCAAATGCTGCAAGGGGCAATTTCATGACTGAACTCTGACAAGTATTTGAAAGTGTCTGATAGTCTGTATGTTGATCTTTCACCTTAGCTAAAACACACACGAGAAGGAAAGGTAACACTCTGCTGTTAACATGCAGGAGACTGACATGTCCTCCTCTACGGAGCTCGGTTGAAGTTCAGACACCCTGCTTGGGGAATGAGCTACAGGGTGTCTGAACTTCAAAAGGAAACTCTGTGTCTGGCCAAGAACTTGGACATGTGCTCAGCTGAACACCACACTTTGTTGCTTTAGAACAGAGAAAGGATAACTTTTTGCTTAAAAGTTTTAAAGAATGCATGCTACTAATCAAGAGAGTTAGCCTAGAATTTCAGTATACATGAATTACGTAAAGGGAGCAGACATCAAGAAAAGACTTTAAATTTTACCTAGGTGATCACAAAAGTAGTAAGAACCATACTTTAATCTTCCTATTCTTGTAACTTTCCTATTAACTTATATTTATAATCAAATCCAGGGAAAGCTATATTAAAAATTAGCAAATTTAAAGAGAAAATGATCACTTTCAACTAGGTTTAACAGCCCCAAATGGAGAAACCTATGAAGGACTAATGAATAATCAGTGGCCCCCAGGTTAGAAAAAGTAAGCAGAATCTGCCTGGCTTTTCCACAGGTGGTATCTTATGACAATTAAATTTAATGATAAATGAGAATGAGGAAGTATTTTCTCTTTTGATCTATTTCAGAGAAATGGCCTATAAGTAAATGTATGTCTAGTGTGGACGACCCTTTGGCAAAGACATAATAAATCCTCAAGCTGGACTTTTCTGAAATTACTTCAGCAAATGGCTATTTATAAAATACTGCTGCACAGAAAATGACCTTGTTACTAGGCATTTGATAGGTTGTTGATGGGCATCAGGAGGAAATATACATATATTAGAACACATCAGGCCACACTTGTCAGGAGGCTGGATTAGGACAGGACTTATTCCAAATAATGTAAAAACAAAAATAAAAATCCAAAAACTTTCTCAAGGAATCTTCTTCCCCCCACCCCCCACACACCAAACCCCCCAAACAACAAACCAGCAAAAAATCATAGATTTGCTTCAAGTTTTGTGACTTGAATAATGACTGCTACTGATACTACCAGGGCTGAAAAAGCACTAAGAGCAGGGCGGCCACCTAAGAGCAGAGCGTGGGAAGCTTCTTTTGGGTTAACACATCCCAGAAAGCCAAGGGGATAGAAAGGAGTTCATTATTTGCATGATATAACTGAAACTGAAGGTAATATCTGAAAACGTTTCCTGGTATTTTTACAAAGTGGATTTTCTTTTTACATCTGAGGATAGCCACAAGTGAGAAAAGGGAAATCTCAATTTTGGTCTTCTCAGCTTCTCACGGATGCCCTTTCAAAAGCCCCACTGCTGATCTCAATGTATAACTCATTATTCTAAAGTGGTCCTTCAAATGCAACCGCCGTGTGATACCTTCTTCCTCCTCATCTGATCCTGGCAAGTTTTTAAAAGTCAACATTTATACATTTAGCAAAGACTAAATTCATTCTAGGTCTCTAGAACACTAATTTATGGCACTCATTATTACAATGTTTTGAGAAGAAATCATCCCTTCAACAGGTACCAGATAAAGTAAATAAAATGTCATCAATCATTTGGAATAGAAATTAAGCCATCCTAATTGGGAAATTCTAAGTACCTATTGTTCACTAAAATTGGAAAAACCCTTGGCTTAATCATGAAGATAACTCTGCAATGTTGCAACACCACCTCCACCATGAATGGCATAGCTGGGGACAAGACAAAAGCAGTCTAGTATAATATATGATCTTATTCCAGATGCTGAAAATGATTGTTTTGCCTGTGTTAAAACACACACTCTATGGTTGTCAAATAAAGAAATTGATTTTCATGTGTGAGTCATGGATTCCATATTTTAGAGCCATATTGACATTTTGATGATTTTCAAAGACATGCTTGAGAATGTTGAATAAGCGACTCTCTTCACTTTAATAAGTGAAGGCCTTACCAAGACTTGTGGGAATCATGGGTTTTTCTTACCTAAGAATCACTAAAAAAAAAAAGGTATACCCAACAATTTCCTTAATGATGGATTTTCCAGTGACTGACCTTTAGACTCAGTCCATTGATCTCTGACAAGTTTTAAGACTTGCTTAGATTTCTACATCTCTTGACCTAAGCAAAAATTTAATAAAGGAAATCAGACTGGATAAAGAAAAGTTAGTCTACAGAAATAATGATACAGTGCATCCTGCAAACTACTTTCTCTTTGCTTGTGTACTGTAAATTGATAGATGTGCTTTTCATACAGAAGTATAAAAAAACTGCCGCTAGACTGGGGAAAGGGAGAGGGTTCAGATGGAAAAGTCAAGGGGACCATTTCCAAAGTGATTAACAGATCAGTAGAACCTTTTTTGATTTGAGGCAAAATAAAACAACCACTGATTATTTGTCAAATTTAAGAGAATTAGTTGATAAAAAAAAAAAAAAAATTAAGCACGCCACTGAATATCCATAAGAAAGTTAAAGGACGGTAAAGGTGAATAATTATGAACATTCTAAATAAGTACACAGAATTCAATAGACGGGCCAGAGGAGCTATGACACTATGTTGTGCTTCTCCCCAGACTGCCTAGCACAGGGTCTGGAACATAAGAAAGCTCTCATTAAATATTCAAGAAATCGAATTGGGTCAGCAACATATTATTCCTCCTTATCTGTTGTATGACATTATATTAAATGTAAGCACACTTGAATATGAAGGTAACCAGCCCTATATAAATACCTAAATAACAACAACAACAAGTTTCTGGAAAGAGGGAATTTAAGTTGATACATGAGCCAGATGCCACAATAGGAATGAATGTGAGAAAGATAAACAAGGTCTGTTCTACTGAAGAGATATCTGGCCAAGATGCTATTCCTTGTGAGCAAGGAGTCAACACTCAGCATCTGAGGGTTGAGGCTGGGGGTGGGGACTCGAAGTGAACAAGACTTGTAATTAAATATAAGCTGTGGACTTGTCTGCCTGACACAGAGGCTCTGGGTGGCTAAAAAGGCTTTATACCTACAGTTAGGAAATGCAGCTGCTGTGCCACCTGTGCACTGAGCTCCAAGCTATTCTAATGTTTATAACACACTCATTTTTATTTAATTATAGAAGTCAAGAGAGCATGTCTTCCTAAAACAGGCTTCTTTTTCATCTCCTCTCCTCTCCTACCCTTTACGTCTAATCTTTGAGTTGGTTTTATGAGGAGTCAAAGGAGAACAAAACATACTTTTTTGTTAGGTCCATTCATTCTGTTACAGCTTGGTTTCTCAAGAGAACATTCTTGAGTTTAAATACCAATTGTAACATGGACTAGCTATGAGACCGTCCAGCAATCTACTTAACTTTTTGAGTCTTAGTATCTCTATCTATAAAATAAGGTAGTAACAGCAGCAACTTCATAGGTAGCTAAGAGGTTTGGGTGAGAGGGTCATTAATAGTGCCTGGTACACAGTAAGCATTCATTCAGTATGAGTTAAACAAGAATAAATATAATCTTTAGCCATTGAGCTCACCATGTCAGATACTGGCCCCCAACCTGATATTCATTCTTTCTCATCCTTTCACCTAACCTGAGAAGGAACGTAGGCATCCAATCCTCCACTGAATCCTATAGTAGCTTCTAACCATAAACCAACAGATATAACAAGATTTCAGGGGGTACAGGCCTCTCTGTCTCCTTCAGAATCCCAATCATGCCTGAATAAATGGGGCCTGGTCATTTAGAGTTGGAGAATGGCACTCCTCAGATGAGAGTTTGAAGAAAACAGAGACTGATAACTGGGGCTGCTTTGAATCTTTGAAAATACTCATGGAGTACAATAAATCCACGAGGATCTTGGTAA
>NW_006442484.1:39879385-39884836 GCF_000325575.1 Pteropus alecto
ATTCTCCTTTGTTTGGTCAAATCAAAAATCATAGTTTATGTGAAGGTAGAAAGGTACGGCAGTTAGGACTGAAACATGCCTAAGGTATGTAATGCTATCTGCCCAATTAGCAGAATTCCCCGAAAAGACAGACACAAGAAAAGAGCCCATTTTGTCAGTGGTTCAGCCAGCACTTCCTTCCTTTGCACCGGAGGACAGCACAGCGCACACACGTCATTTATAATATACACTCTCTACCATCGAGGGCCTCTTTGGGCTTAGGAAGGCCTGAAGGAACAGTGCTCCAAGCTCAGAGTGCCATTTAATCGTGCCTCTTCTCATCACTGTTATTACCGATCTGTCATTCAGAACTGCTCTCAGCTATCAGTGATACCATGAAGCGTTCTGAAGATGACATTTCCATGTTTTGTATTCTGAACATTAAAAACCAGTTTGGCTCACCAAATGAGCAGCGGGTGCCATGCTAATTATTTAACATTTTAGAACACTAATAGGATCTCCCACCGAGCCGACTGGGAGGAAAAAAATATATAATACTCATTTTTATCTGTGCCTCAGCATCCCGACCTCCTTCAGCCTGTTGATGTGGCCATTAATAAAACATTTTAAAATGACCTGAAAAGGCTTTTTACGAACTAGAGCCTGGGTCCGGCTGCCAAACAGCTGTGTACTTGAGAGTCTTGGAGTTGGTATCGAAGTCAGCTGTTGGTGATTCAAGCTTGAGAACCTCCTGTATCCAAAATGTTGTTCACACTTTTGATTTGTTCCACTCTTGAGTTTTAAAAGCCAGAAATAAGGATGCTTGTGACAAATGGCCTTGCTTTGCTTTGGACACATAGAGACTTGATTTAATTTCACTTCTGTACGTGATGCGGGATCACCAACATTTTTCCTACAAGGTCCTTTCACTTTTAGAATAATAATTTAAAATAAAAATATTACTACACTTGCAATTCTAAAATACCCTAATAGGTGGCTCTTGAAAGTATATTAGAGACAAGAGTTTGATATTTTCTTACTTTGCCTTTCCTGTTTCCTGACAAAAACAGCATAAATAAAAATATGTATCAAATATAATTCTTTAAACTTCAAAGAAAATATTAACAGGCCATTGAATTGAGTAGACATGATAAAATCTAGGAACTAAGATAAATATTAGACTGATGGGTGAGTTAAAAATGAGGTAAGCAGAGAAACTTGTTCAGCTCAGATACACATAGGACACATGTATACAGTGTGGAAGGAGAGAAGATGAAGAGATGAAATAATGCATAGCCTGAGCTCTATGAGCTTATGAACTATCATAGAATTCAGAACTGAAAAAAATTCTACAGGTGAACAAGCTGAGCATCAAAGGTGTTTGGTGTACTGTCCTTGGAATTCTCATCTCAAACATTGGGACCATGAATGCCTCCTTCTTTACCTTTGAAATGTCTAACTCTTCACATCCTGCTACTCCCCACCCCCACCATCCTCTCCTTAAACACATATACTTAAAGAGCAAGGAAACTGCTCATATCACGAAGGAAGCAGTAACAGAACTAAGGTCATCCCAGACTCCACAGTTCCTAAAATGAACTTGTAGTATATGCTTACCATAGAGAAAATTCAAGTCTATCAAACTGGGGGAAAATGACTGAGGAATTAAGTGTCATTTTACGGGTTTCTTACATTAAGACAGATGAGAACAGGTTTACTAAAGAACAATTCATAACTCAGAATATTTTTCTGTGGGATTAGCCCAAATCCATGAGCCTACTCTGCCAATACCAAAATGGCAGTCCTGCAAGGCTGTACAGGGAAAGGACTTGCCACCTTGGTTGAAAGATGGCAAAGCTGGTGAAGAAGGCTCAAGGAGTAGGCTCCCGTCCTTGTCCAGTCTAGTAATTTTTAATCATTAGAAGGTTATACTATAGAACTCTAGAGTCAGAAACACATCACCATGTGCATTTGGGGGAAAACAGGTATCATAACATTGGTTTCTTCCTGGCCTCAGGCAAGCCTAATGATTCTGGTCCGAAAGTTGAGAAAACAGTATTTGCCCAATAGTTTTGCTAAGCTGTCTCTCTAAAAATGGGCTTTACTGTTTTTAAGTGGAGCAAAAATGTTTACTCATATAAGAAGATAACAGGATCAAGAGCAGAGATTTTAAGGGGAGAAGGTGACATATATTTCTAGATGTATCTGTTGGTCGCACTCTCAGACGAGCAGTATCCCTGGACATTCATGAGTCAAGAGTTTCCCTCCCGTGCCTTGCTTCTGCTTTCTACAAGCCAGTTAGGAAACCCAGCAACAGGATTCCTATTGGCCACTGGTAGAGCAAGGGTGAAGTCAAGAGCATGCACACAGCCTTTTTAAAAAAAAAGTTAGGAAAGGAGAAGCAAAGAAATGACTATGAGGCTGCTCTTCAGCATCTCATTATTAAAGGGATAATCTGAGAGCTCTCAAAAGAGGAAATAATGATCACTGGACTTCAGCAGGTAACCACCAAGAGCAAGTAAGTTCGAATAACCTAATTTCTTTCTTTGATATTGTGATAAACTTAAATTTCAAGGGAAAGCCTTAGGCTTGCTTTGTTAAGACTAACGCACATTTTGGAACATGGTGTGAATTCTTTTAGAGTAATAATAGAAATATCAATTTCTTCTTACATTGGGGTAAGTTATTTTCCTGGGCTTAGAAACCCTATAACAATCTAAGGGTCTTTTCATGCTCTCCCTGACTCTGTCCACATGGAGATTTTGAGATACAGCTCAGCAGAAATACAAACTAAAAATCTAATCACTACATTTTAATCTACCAAATTAAATTAGCAAAGATTATAAAATGATAACAGGAAATGTGAAATGCTCACAAGGATACAGTCCATCATCAGACCTTCCTTCATGGCTTTCAGGAGTATAAATTGATACTACCTTTGAGAGTGTTGTTTGGCAATATGTTTCCAGAATTTTAAGTGCCATATCCATTGATATACCAATTCTACATCTATGAATCTAACATTAAAAAAACCTCAAGTTTTCTGTATAAGACCAGTCTTTAGAGCATTTCTTTTGTAGCAAAAATCTGGAACCAAATTAAATCTCCAATGATAGAGAAACAGTTAAATAAATCACAGTGGAATATCTACAGGATGCAATATTACATAGCTATGAAACTGCTATTTATAAAAGGTTTTTAATGACATGAGAAAATGATTATAATGTAATACTAAGTATAAAAAGCAGGGCACAAAACTGCATATGTAATATAATTGAAACAATAAAAGAAATATGCAGAGCAAAATAAACAGAAGAAAATATACTGAAATGTTAATCTTGCTTATCCCTGAATGGTGTTTTGATGGGTAATTTTCTTTTTTATAATTGTCTGTTTTTCAAATTTCCTCTAATGAACATCTATTACTTTTATAATGCAGGGGAATAAAAAGTTTCTTTAAAAAGATCCACTAAGATTTGAAAGAGATGAGTCATCTTCATTTGGCTAAAAAAGACTTAAAAAGAAAAGGCAGAAAACTGAACTGAAACATAAAAAAAAAATAAAAGTACACAAAGTAAATGTTTTGGTCACCGACCGGCAGGGGCAGGAGGCAGGACAGTGAAACAGGAAATCCTTGAGTGAGGTTTAGATGATAATCTGAAACATTTAAAGAAATGTTATCTGAATTTAGCTAGACTAGGTTACAAAACCTCATCTATAGGATATTTACCAACAAACATTCAAGCAAGAAGAAAGGGCTTGAAAGACACCAAAATATTAAAAGGTTTATTGCTTAGGTGGGAGACTCTCTCGAAGTTTATTCTTTTGAACCCCTAGCAAAAAAAAAAAAATCATCTTTATTATGACAAACTTGTTTCAAATGTTCAGCTCATTGAAAAAATGAGGCCAGAACAACTGAACATCTATAAGGAAAAACAATGAACATTGACTTTTACCTTACCCCATACACAAACATTAACTTAAAATAGCCACAGACCTAAATGTAAAAGCTAAAATGATAAAACTTCTAGAAGAAAATGCAAGGGAAAAAAATAGGAGGAAATCATTGGAACCTTGATGTAGGTAAAAATTTCTTAAATAGCATACAAAAAGTAAAAACCACAAATAGTTGTTAAACTTTTAATCAAGACTTAAAACTTGTTATTCAAAAGACATCATTAAGAAACCAAAATGCAAGCCATACTATGAAAGAAAATATTCTTTCTCTTTCTCTCTCTCTCTCTCTCTCTCTCTCTCTCTCTCTCCAATCTCTCTATCACACACACACACACAATTAGATTTTTCCAGGCTTTCCCAAATATAAAGAATCTCCACAATTCAGTACTAAGAAGACAATTCAATATTGACAAGATCTGAATGACTACTAAACACAGGAGAAAATGCTCAAGGTTACTAATTGGAGAAATAAAAGTTAAAACCATAATGAGATACCACTACACACCTATTAGAACGGGTAAAATGGAAAAGAATACCAAGTCCTGACACGAGTGTGGTGCAAGTAGAACTCTTATACACGGCTGGTGGGAGCATAAAGCTGCACAAGTCCCTTGAGCATGCCCCTTTAAATTTTATGCATTATGGGAATTGAGGGCATGATATATCTTCTAATATATCCTAATATGTCAATTCTACATTCAAAAGGCTTCTTTCCAGTTTCTCTTTCATTAATACATCTAAATAATGTCTTGGTGTTTCACTTAGTGTTATGCCTATTTAACACAGCATATAGGAAGGTAAGACTGTGCTTTATTTATTTATTTTTTTAACAGGTGTTTATAAGCTCTTCTGTGGCAGGAACTGTGCTAGGCACAGTACTGATCTCATTAGAAGCAGATGATATTTTTCACTTTGTTTTTAACAACTAAAATATTGCCATGCTAAAACCAACATTATTGTTTTTGCTAAACATTTGCTAGCACTAAAATGAAAAATATCTAATCTTTCCAACTCTTAAAGCCAAACTTTTGGAGATATATTTTGAATGCAGCATTTACTATAATCAAAGTTCCAAAGGATATAACTTAGATTTATGGAAGAGGAAGCCATCAATCACATCTACTTGAACAGGGATTTGCCCAAGCTAAAAGCATTTCCCCTATATTATGTGGTTTACAATTATGGGGTATAAACTGAATACTTGAAAAAAGTATTAGAGGCTCTCTCTTTTTTTTCAAATGCATAATCTATCCCACAGTTCCTTCTCTGCAGCACTTTTGCAAATGGGGGCTCCTCCATCTGGGTGAAAAAAAAAAAATCACCTTCTTGAATGGTCCTATGAGAATTGCTAGTTGCTCATCTAATATCTATACATAAGATTTCCTGTAGATCAAAACACTGGAAAAGGGTGTTTTGGTTGTCCAAACCCTTAACTTGGATTAACTGCTATCCTTTCCCTGCCAAAAGCATTCCCTTAACATTGCTAAGCTCAGTCCCTCTCTGAGTTGATCAGCA
>NW_006442484.1:39884873-39985261 GCF_000325575.1 Pteropus alecto
AAAAGAAAAAAGCAGACATGAATCTAGTTTAGCTGTTGAATAACGTTATGCTGTTAATTCAAAGAGGATAGGCCCTTCACTTCTAAGGAAGGTCAATATAAGAAAAAAAAAATTCAAGAATGTTTTTTCACTTTTTGCAAAATTACAATAGGTCAAATTTTCTACTGTGTTATCCAAGGTTCTTTACAGAAAGAACCATGAGATAAATTTCTCCTGAATTTAGTTTCAAGTAAAAGCCTGCCTCTCTGTACAATCTCCTGATCGTACAGGTTTACTTTTATCAGGAGAGGAGACCTGTACAGATAACTATAATTTCCTGGTTGCTAAGAAGTTGAGAGCTAAATTTACTTCTCAATGATTATAATTATATCACTTTGGGTTCCTGGTTCAATTCTCTTTCCACTCTCAAAATAGTTTTAACATCTCATTTGGCTTCTCTTTCTCCTATGTTTTCATTTTATAAGTTACGTCAAATCTTCTCTAGAAAAAGGCAAAGCAGAAATAATAAATCATTCATTTACATCATCTGGTTAAATTAATGCTTACTTAAGTTTTAGTTCCTCTACATATCCCTGTTGTGTGTCACATCAACTCCTTTTTTCCGGGTCGTTATTCAATATATTTTCTATGCATATTACAAAGCTCCTTTAATTAAGTATGCCTTGCTTAGTCTAAAACAGCACTATTTTAAAAAATATTTTCCCCCCATTTCCAATGGGCAGCATACTCTCAAAACACACAGAATGTGGAGCATATGATCCTTGCCATAATTTTTCACAAATTATACGTCCACGCCCACCAGCCAACCTTCAGAGAGAGCCTGGGGAACTGGCTCATGTGAGATACTTCTGGCTCGGTCAAAAATAAGAAGCCAGAGTATGACCTAGGATTCTGGAAATGGCGACAGGGAAGCAAGCAGGAGACAAAGACTAATGCTGGAGGATTCTGGGCAAAGGCTTAAGATAGAGACTGCTGGTTGAGGCTTGTGGGGTTTCAGCAGGTGCTAAAGTTAAATGCCTGTATTTTACTTGGTTTTTTGTTTTAATCTTCTTTTGTGTCTCTAAGCTTAAATTGGTTCTCACCAACTACCTCGCTCCATTTTTTCACAAATATCTAATTATTTCAATGATCAATGAGCAGAAGTTAAAACTGTAAAGGGCTCAAATGCATAGAAATTGTTTTTTAAACATTTATGGCAGTTTTCATTCTTCCGCTCTGCCACTGAATTAGTATCAGCTCCACCTATCTGTCTATCTATGAAAGAGTTCTCCCTTCAGAAATTATTGCACACAGCCTACACTCTACCATAGACGAGCAATCTTCCTTTTGCACATTCAATACAGCAAACGAATGTGACAACACAAATTCATATTTCAGGTCAGGTTAGTACATTTCAAAGGTGTAAGTTATGATGGACACCGGGCATTCACGGAAAAACAGTAACAACAGTAACAACTGATTAAAAGGGTCTTAATTCTTAACCTAATCTCTTCCTTCTAGGAAGTTTTTTGGGGTCTGTGGATGGGTTTCTGAGGGTCAGCAAACCCACCAAAAGTGCACAAAAAATGCTGTATAAATGTTAAATGTGCACTTTTGGGCAGGGTGGGTGTGGAGTGTGGGCAGGACATAGCTTAATCTGAGTTTTTAAAGTCTATAACCATCTCCCACAAAGGTTAAGAACTATTACCTTTTCTATCTGTCTGTCTCCACTGCCCAAATCCACAATCTGGACCAGAACTGGGGACAGAATCTGGACCACAAATATAAACACAGTACAAAGGCCACTTTTACTCTGAAAATAGAGCACCTTTATCTTTACCTTTTAATTTGCTTTATTCTTTTTTATATCCCCAAGCACAGTGCTTAACATATGGTGGGCACTAAAAATATTGTTTGTTGACAAAAAGAATTTGAGGAATTCTGTGTTAGTCATTGATAACAAAAAACACCACTAACAGAGACAAGTCTAACCTGGAGGCTAATGATTCCTAATTCGTAATTGAAAATAAATATAAACTGCAGTAATGGGAACAATTAAGTGTGTATATACAGTCAAAAAGGCAAACGAGCAACCCTCAAATATAGCTAAACAATATTTCTTTGCTTGATTAAATTATGTTGCAGCTGCTTCCAAACCCTTAAAACACAGAATCAAATTCTCCTTGCAGAAGTGATGCAGCAGGAAGGGATACATCAGTTTACACACGTATAGATGTCAAAAGCACAAAACAGGCAAAACCACCTCTGACCACTGTCAAAGATGCAGGCCACTGCTACCACCACCACAGTCCTTTTTCAGACCTTTTCCTGGTTTTTTTTTTTCCTGAACTTTGTGAATATTTTACTCACAATTTCTGACCTTGTACTTTTGGCGGCATGATGTATACTTGAAACATAAAGGGTTCTAATTTCCATTTTTTATATGAGCTTAAGGGGGTGCTGATTATCCAGTAGAGAAATCCCCTAGAGTGTGAATCACTTTATATAAAATAATTCTCACATCGTTCTTTATATAAGAGCGATAATAAACATGGAAATTATTATTGAGGATTTAGCTAGTGGAAAGCAACCTCTCAAATAGGGGAGAGAAGAGCATTTTATAAAAATAATTATTCAGTTCTCTAGAGATGTTGTTTTAAAGCCCTTGTTCACATCTGCAACATATTAAAATGTACCATTTTAATTTATTTTACTCGCCTCAAGTTTTTAAAAGAATTATTCAATTTATTTAAACAAACCAAAAAAACTGTTCATCCATTTCTCACTTTCCTCCACATCCCATTTTTGTAATCGCCAATCTGATCTCTGGCATCGGTGAGCTTGGTGTGTTTTGTTTTAGTCTTCATATACAAGAGAAATCACATGGTATTTGTCTTTCTCTATTTCGCTTACTATCATGCCCTTGAGGTTCGTCTGCACAAATGACAAGATTTCATTTTTTATTATAGTTGAATAATATTGCAATGTATATATATCTCACCATTTCTTATCCATTCATCCTTCGATGAACATTTAGCTTTTCCATATCTTGGCTACTGAAATAATGCTGCAATAAACATGGTGGAACAGGTATGTTTTTGAATTAAGGCTTTTTGTTTTCTTTGAATAAATACCCAGAGTAGAACTGCTGGACTATATTATCGTTTGTTTTTAACATTTTCAAGAACCTCCATACTGTTTTCCATAGTTACCATACCAATTTATATTCCCACCAACAGTGCACAAGGGTTCCCTTTTCTCCACATCCTCTCCAATACGTGTTATTTCAGGTCTTTTTGATGACAGACATTCTAAAAGGAATGAGACGATAGCTCACTGTGGTTCTGATTTGCGTTTCCCTGATGATTAATGATGGAGAGCAATTTTTTATGTACCCGTTGGCCATCTTATATCTTCTTTGGGAAAATGTCTATTCGGATAGTTTTTTTTTTTTTTTGCCCTTGAGTTGTATGAGTTCTTTGTATATTTTGGGTATTAGCCCCTTATCAGACATGATTTGCAAATATTTTCTCCCATTCCATAGGGTGACTTTTCATTTTGTTGATGGTTTCCTTTGATGTGCAGAAGCTTCTTAGTTTGACATAGTCCTACATGTTTACTTTTTGTTTTTACTGCTTTACTTTTGATGTCAGATTTTTAAAAAATCATCTCCAAGATCTATGTCAAGGAACTTACTGCCTACATTTCCTTCCAGAAGTTTTATGGTTTCAGGTCTTAATGTATTGTAGAATTAGGTTTGCTAATATTCTGCTGAGGATTTCGGCGTTTATGTTCATCAAGGATACTGGCCTATAATTTTCTTTTTTTGTGGAATCCTTGTCTTGTTTTGGTATCAGGTAATGTTGGCCTCATAAAATGTATTTAGAAGAGTTCCACCATTTTCTATGCTTTGGAAAAATTTAAGATTGATACTAACTCTTATTTGAATGTGTGGTAGAATTCAGTGATGGTGTCTACTCCTAAATGAAGCCAAAGAAAGGATCAGTCAATTCGAAGATAAAGCAGGAGAAGTCATCAAATCAGAGCAAAAAAAGGAAAAAAGAATTTAAAAATGTAAAGATAGCTTGGAAGGCCCATGGGGCAATATCACATGGATTAACATTTGCATTATTGGGGTCCCAGAATAAGAGGAAGGGGCAGAACTCTTATTTGAAGAAATAATGGCTAAAAACTTCCCTAACTTAGGGAAGAAAACAGACTTTCAGAAAGTCCAGAGAGTCCCAAGTAAGATGAACCCAGTCTTGAAGGAGTGGCCTCGTGTAGGTGGTGGATCTCTTTGATCAGCCCTGCCCCAACTCTTGGTCTTCTCTCAAGTCTCTGTGTTTGTCTCAGCAGCCTATTATATTTTTAATAGCTCCCAGTATTTGAGGATGTGCCAAGACCTGTCAGTGTCCCAAAGAGAAAGATCCTAACATCTAGATTTAGGCTGACTGCAAGCCAGACCTTCAGGCAGCAGCTTTTAAAAGTTTGCAAATATATATAATCCTGAGAGGCCACAAATGTAAGCCCCACAGGCCACCAATACCAGGTGATCTGAAGGTGTTTCTAGGTGGCAACTGCAAAAATCAAGGCTCCAGAAGAGTGTATAGGCTCCTTTTGTAGGGGGAGACACCGGCAAGCTGGAACTAAGCAGAGGGAGAATGCCAAGATGGCATCCACAGCCTATGTTCTTTGAGAGCAGCTTCATAGGCCACTAAATATATCCATAAGCCATTTAACATGCATCATCTTTCTGTGGCTCCCTTTTTTCTGAGTCATACAGGGGCATCATTAATAACAATAGCTGACTTTTTAAGAATAGACAATGGTCTCTGCACTACTGTTGAGTATGTCAAAGGTATTATCAATTGAATGGCAGAGATAGCTTCCCTTTAAGGTAACCTTATACTTAATGGACCTTTCCGCAGTTTCAATAGTAATAATACAGTAGAGAATAAAAGGGAAAAAAAGTCTTTTTCATCTCACTCAGTATGCAACTTGAAGTCCAGGGCCACTGTGAAAGTTTTGTATTCCTTAAACACAGTGATCTCATGAACATCATAAAGTCAATTCTCACCTTAAGAGAGGTTACTGAGCATCAGCTTGATTTGTCATTAATCTTGATAAAATACTGAAATATGACCTCGAGTCTCTTTACAGAAAAGGTGAAAACACAGAAAAGAATAGCCTCTAGTGATTCTTTAAGAAACAAAATATAAAAAGACAGAGAATTTACAAAAAGAGAAGAAAGCAGAAAATCAAAATGTACACACCACCAAATCTACCAAAACCCAAATTCACACACTCTCTGTTGCAATCTGGTGGGGTTGACCCAGTGAAATCAATGAGAGCCTTTTGGGGTTGTGAGTGAAGGCTTCTGGAGTGAAAAGAGGGAGTGATAAGCATGTTGGGCATGGGTCATACAAGACACAAGACGGGGGAAAGAGGCTGAGAATGCAGCATATCCCAAACCTGGGGCTAGCCAACCAACCATATCTAAAAGCCCAAACACAGTAACAATTCTAACGGGACCACTACCAAAAAAGGTGATTATTTTAAATTCTCCTTTCAAGTAAACACAGGGGGAAAAACGAATCAATACACTGAAAAGTAAGAAACCTGATAACAGAGATAAGAAAAGCAGTTAGTAAACAGCAAGCTCCTTACAACTTCTATTTAATACTTAAAAGTAAAGTCGCAATTCTCAAATATGCATTGCTCACTTAAACCTTAGAAACTATGGTATATCCCCCATAAAAAAGTTATAAAAAAATAATATTTCAAAAATCAGTCTGATAGAAAGAAAATTAGTCCTAAAACTGTGCATCGTTCGTTACCTTTTCACCGTTCTTTCATTCCTCCTGTTCCTTATACTCTGTAGAGCATAGCTAGGAGCTACATAGCACAGCTGGAAAACACCACAGCTGCTGTCTCCTGACTCATCCACGCCTACAGCCTTCACAACAGGTTAGAGAGGCAGCTGTGGCAGGCTACTCCAGTGGACACTGATATTTGAAAAACTGTATTATCAATCATATTTATTTGAGCAATTCATCACATTCTGCTTGATATAATCATTTAATATTTTCTATGTTCATATCTTTATTTCCTTAAGCTATAACGTATTATGAACCTTAAAAGCCAAGGGATATGCTGCATGATATTCCCCTTGGTAACTTGCCCAGAAGTAGTTCGATTTACATGGGGATGAATAACTATCAGTGAACACTGACTAGATCTTTACCTGTTGCCCCAGCATTGGTTCCCAGGATGCTAAGCTAAACATAAACAGGCACCAGGTACCCTATATTCTGAATAAAGAGTGTTGCAGATATTAGAGGTTGGACACTCAAACGCTTATTAATTAGTAGCCGAGATAACTCTACTAGCTCCAATCATGACCCCTGATTCCCTCAGTACCTATCTATAAAAGCAAAATTGGGGGTCTGGGTACAGAATGACAAAGAATCTTCAGTTACAAATTATTGGTCCAGGAAGTGTGCTAGGATTCCCCACTGCCAAGCCTACTGCAGGAGTCCCCGAAGAGTCACTAACACTTCAGAGATACCTGCAAGGAGGGAAGGTTGGCATCTCACTCCCTAGATGCTTATCTGCTTATGGGGAAAATTTACTGATTGGCCCTACCCCTAACTACCTAAATGA
This sequence comes from Pteropus alecto, assembly GCF_000325575.1. Classification (NCBI taxonomy): domain Eukaryota; kingdom Metazoa; phylum Chordata; class Mammalia; order Chiroptera; family Pteropodidae; genus Pteropus; species Pteropus alecto. The sequence goes on from NW_006442484.1 coordinate 39,891,516, forward strand.
GGAAAAGGAAATTGTTAAGACATAGAGTAGACAGAAGGAACTGCTGTAGAGCCTGCACACATACTCACGACTTGCTGTGCTAAAGGAGTCAACTGAAAGGTAGCCAAAAATTAAGCCATCTTGCCATTTCCCTACTCCTGAGGACCTCCTGCCCACCTGCCCAGGTCAAAGGAAGAAGTGGAACTGGCCTAGAACTCTTTAGAGTCCCACTGAGGTCCCCACCAAAGAGCCAGGTTTGCACAACTGCCTCAGAAGACAGTGGCAGGCAGTTTTTGAGAAAAAGTGACAAACAAGAGGAGAAAGGAGACAGTGGAAAAGGACGAAAGAGATGACTGTGTTCCGTTCTCAGCCAGAGGGGCAGGTGACGTGACGTAGGGGAGGAGATAAAAGCTAAATTGAATATAACATTTAACTTTAGATTAGACTTAACTTTTAATACCCTAAAGGACTGGAAAAGTATGGCCTAATGCCCAATATGCCATTAAAAGATGGCAAAGGAAGATTCAACAAAGCTTTCTGAAGACAATGACTAGAGAAAAATAAAACTTTCATTTTTTTATGCCGGAAAGTACAGCTTATTCGATAAATTGATCATTAAGGAATAAATGAAGAATTATTAACTATCTTTTAGCCCTGGTGTTTTTCAGCTCTTCATTTTCCTTTAGATCTTCTGGGAGCAGGGAGGTGAGGGATACAATATTTTGAGACACAAAAAAGGTTCATCTTAGCTATCTGGACATTGCTTTAAAAAAAAAAAAAAAAAAAAAAAACCTAGGCAAATGCTACACTTTCCTGCAACACAGCAGTAAGCCTAAGGCAGTTAAAAGGCCAACGTGACAAGGATCCTTGGTGTGATTTACAGTGTAGGAGTTTACAATGGTGTAGCCCATGCTGTGGTAATAAACATTCATTTTAAGCCTTTTAAAGTACTAATGCTTCATCTGAACATTCTGAGAGAAAGTTCTCTTTGTGGGAGGGACAAAATGGTACAATCAAGCCATAAAAAGAGAATGTATCAAAGTACAAAAAGCCAACAGCTTTTTCGCTGAGCTGACCTCATATCCACTCCACTGAAAGAAAATCTAGAACCAACTCCAGACAAATGTGCAGAGCTTGATTTTATTGAATCCTCAGAGCTTCTCCATTAAGACAACAATGGCAATTAGCTGGCACACTGACAAATTCTCCATGTAAGAAATCAAAAAGTCATCTTAAAATATCCACCACAGGGTGCTCTGACTTACACAATCAGTGCAGATGCCTGGCCCCAAAGTGATAGGTGGGGGAGAGCAAACCCCAGCTCCCCAGGGCTCCCTAAGTTAGAGCAAGTGGTTTGTTTTCTTACCCAGGTCAGAAGGCCTCTAGCACTTTCTTGAAAAGAGATATATTTCTGCAGACAAAAATGAGCTGAAGGGTTCTGAAGAAGACAACGTAAATATTCTGTGGCCAGGTATGCTTTACTGCATCTCTAGTATCCAAATTCATTAAAAACTCCATCAAAATTCTTATCTTCTTTTGGTGATTAGTTATTTAACTACTTACCTCACTGGGAAACTCACTGACATAAGTAGATTGCAAGAGGAGAATGCAGAGTTTTATTTTCTAAAAGCTTTACAAAGAGTAGTTCTCATATTTGTGTGACAGTCTGATTTCCATGTGGCCCACAGGTGGGGAGCTCCTAAGATGATCTCTAGTTGCCCTATGCAGCTCAATTTTGATATAATTAAGATCTTTATCAAGTGATAGGTTTTCATTTTGCTATAGTTCCATAAATATAGTGGATATTTTCTACCTCTTCTTCACACTATGCTTTCAAGTTCAGGTACGTTAATGATAAAAACTCTCAGGAAACTAGGAATAGAGGGGAACTTCCTGACTGATAAAGAATATCTAAGAAAACCTACAGCAAATATCATACTTAATGGTGAGAAACTGGAAGCTTTCTCAGTAACATCAGGTAGAAGGCAAGGATGTTCCCTCTCACCCCTTCTTTTCAACATCACACTGGAAGTACTAGGTAATGCATTCAGAAACGGAAATAAGTATACAGACTGGGAAGAAAGAAATAAAAGTGTCTTTCTTCATAGAAGACATAATCACCTATGTAGAAAATTTAAAAAAAAATAGACTACTTAGGTATAAACTAACAAAATATGTAGAAGAGTCATGAGGGCAACTACAAAACTTTGAAAAAAGAAATCGAAGAAGAACTAAATAAATGGAGAGATATTCCATGTTCATAAATAGGAAGACCCAAATTGTCAAGATGTCAGTTCTTCCTAACTCGACTATAGATTCAATCTTGATCAAAATACCAGCAAGTAAATTGGTACAGCCACTATGGAAAACAGTATAGAGGTTCCTCGAAAAACTAAGAATTGATCTACCATACGATCCAGTAATCCCTATACTGGGTATTTACCCCAAAGACTTGAAAACCCATATCCGAAAAGATATTTGCACACCGATGTTCACAGCAGCACTATCCACAGTGGCCAGGACATGGAAGCAACTAAAATGTCCTATGATAGTTGATTGGCTAAAGAAGCTGTGGTACAAATATACAATGGAACATTACTCAGCCATAAGAAGAGATGAAATACTGCCATTTGCGACAACCTGGATAGACCTTGAGATAATCATGCTAAGTGAAATAAGCCAGACAGAAAAAGTTGAAAAACAATGGACTAGTGGTTACCAGAGAGTAGGGGGTAGGGGAGGAGGGAAGAGATAGACGGTGTAAAGGGGAGTCAAATATAGGTGGTAGGGGGAGGGTGAAGTGGGTAAAGGGGATCAAATATATGGTAGCTGAAGGAAACTGGACTCTGGGTGGTAATTACACAATAGAATATATAGATGTCAAATTATAATGTACACTTGAAAATTATGTAATTGTATTAACCAATGTTACCCCCAATAAACTTAAAAAATAAATAAATAAAATAAAATTGCAAATGAGACCCAAAAAAATACCATCAAGTTATTTTGTGGATATCAACAAACTTACTCCAAAGTTTATATGGAGAGGCAAAAGGCCCAGAATAGACCACACATCAAAGGAGAAGAACAAAGTTGGAGAACTATTACTATCCAACTTTAAGACTTATTATAAAGCTGCAGTAATCAAGACAGTGTGGTATTGGTGAATGAAAAAAAAAATAGATCAATAGGACAGAATAGGAAGCCTAGAAATAATTTTATAAATATAATCAACTGATCTTTGACAAAGGAGCAAAGGTCCTTTGTGGAAAAGATAGTCTTTTCAACAAATGGTGCTTAAACAACAGGACATCCACATGCAAAAGAATAAATCTAGACACAGACCTTAGATCCATCATAAAAGTTAACTTGAAATGCATTATAGACTTAAGCATAAAATGCAAAACTATAAAACTAGTAATAGAAAACACAGATGAGCTTGGAAATAGTAACGCCTTTTCAGATACACCAAAGGCACAATCTATGAAAGAAATCATTGATAATCTGGACTTCGTTAAATAAAAAAAAACTTCTGTTCTGTGAAAGGCAATATCAAGAGAATGAGAAGATAAGCCACAGACTGGGAAAAAACATTTGCGAAAGACATAAATGATAAAAGACTGTTGTCTAAAATATGCAAAGAACCTTTGAAACTCAACAAGAAGAAAACAAACAAAAAAATATTGAGCCCAAAACCTTAATAGACATCTCACCAAAGAATATATACAGATAGCAAATAAGCATAGGAAAAGATGTTCCACATATATCATTAGGGAAATGCAAACTAAAACAATAATGATATACCACTACACATCTATTACAAAGACCAAAACCTGGAACACTGACAACAACTTCAAATGCTGATGAGGATGTGAAGCAAGAGGAACTCTCATTCATTGCTGGTGGGAATGCAAAATGGTACAGCCACTTTGAAAGACAGGTATTAATTTCTTAACAAAACCAAACACACTTTAACCATACAATCTTGCAATTGTGCACCTTGGTTTCAGTTCCTTACCCAAAAGAACTGAAAACTTATGTCCACACAAAAACCTGCACATGAGTGTTTATAAACAGCTTTAATCATAACTGCCACAGATTGGAAGCAAACCAAGATGTCCTTCAGTAGGTGAATGAATAAACTGTGAAACATACAGACAATGCATCTTACTCATAGCTAAAAGGAAATGAGCTGTCAGGACATGAAAAGACATAGAGGAACCTTAAATGCATATTACTAAATGAAAGAAGCCAATCTAAAAAAACCCATATATTGTATGTTTCCAAAAATAGGACATCCTGGGAAAAGCAAAATATGAAGATAGTACAAAGGTCAGTGGCTGCCAGGAGTGTGGGAGGGGGTTAACAGGCAGAGTACAGAGGATTTTTTAGGGCAGTGAAAACACTGTACGATAGTATAATGTTGGATATATGTCATTATATATTTGTCTAAACCCATAGAATGTACAAAACCAAGAGTGAGCCATAATGTAAACTGTGGACTTTGGGTAATAGAGACATATCAATATAGGTTCATAGATTGTGACAAATAAACCACTCTATTGGGGATGCTGATAATGAGGAGGCTATGAATGTGTGGGGTCAGGGGGTAAATGGGAAATCTCTGTACCTTCTTCTTAATTTTGCAGTGAAACTAAAACTGCTCTAAAAAAATAAAGTCTTTGAAATAAAGTTACCAGATTCTCCCATAGAGTTTGGAGAAAGGGACACAGCCCTGTCAATACCTTGATTTCAGTCCACTGAAATCCATGTTAGACTTTTAAACTGATTAAAATTAATAAATTTGTGCTGTTTTAAGCCACTAGGTATGTGGTAATCTCTTACAGCAAAGATAGAAAACTAATACAAAGACCAACCAATGAAATTCACTGAGCGGCAGAGATTTCCCACTATATTACCAGTTAACAACTGTGAGAAGAACAAAGTTTTCTAGTACTCCGGGAATTGCAAAATAAAGTCGAATGTATATTCCAGGAAGTCTGGTTTCCATGGGGAAGGAAAAGTTAATGCAAAGAAAGCCTCCATACTGAAATATGCTTGTTACCTTCAACATTTGGAGGAAGGAATCTTACCACTCATTATCTCCAGGGATATGGTAACCGAGAACTGAAATAACTTTGCAAACAGTCCTCGAAATTATTCAGCTCTGATCAAGATAGGACAAGCCCTAAGAGACAACCTTCCCCAATAAAACTGGAGAGGAGAATTTTTAGAATGCTAAGAGCAACATTACCTCATCAGGAGCTAGGAAAGGTGGAATATAAAAAAAAAAGGTGGGGTAAGGGAGACAGCCTCAGCATTGTGACAGAAAGGATAACTTAAAATACTAAGGCACTTGTTAAAATTTCAGGCTATTACTACTCAAGGTATCAGGTAATTAGCATTGACTCGAATACCACCAAAGCTTTTTAAGGTGCCCACTATTTTAAAGACATTTCCTCTTCATGCCTATCTGTGCAATGATATTACAAAGCTCATAAGAAGCAAGAGTTCAGGGAAGATGTGAAAGTTCCAGAAATGTGACCATGCAATTACTCCAGCAAGTTAAGATCAGCAGGCCAGAGCACTGGGGAACTGATAGAGAGAGGAGAGCAAAGAGGCTGCCTCTATGCAGGTTGATATTGAGGTGCTGTTCTTGGCACTGACAGTGACTAGCCATGTGACATTGCACAATTCACTACAGTTCTCTGAGGTTAGGTGACAGCTCCCCCTGGAAACACCCTGCGTCAGAGCTGTAGTTATGGGTAAGCTCCAGGGAAGCAAGCCAGCTTCTGCCTTTAAACAGCCTAAGGAGTTGGACTTTTTTTTTTTTTTCCCCTTAGAGAACCTTCTAACAGAGAGGGGTCTGGAAGCTGGGTGTACAGGAGGGCAGAGAACACTCCTATATGGATCCTTGTTCAGCATGACTTCTATATCTCTGCCACAGTTCTTACAGCATGGAGGCTGTGTGTGTTTTAAAAAATGAGATAAAGAGATTATATCCAAAATATTACCTTACTTGGGGATTTTTGTAGAAGAAAGCTAGTAAAGAGCATTTTTCCTTCACATTTTCACTATAACATCAAAAAAAAAAAAGCTGCACACACACACACACACACACACACACAAATATCTCACAAGGCATCTTGATATTAGAAGTTTGTGAAACATACCTTTAGCTAAGAATCTTTCAGCTGGCACACTGTGTAACAGGCTCTAAAAGCATAAAGACAATCTCTCCTCTCTCCCACGTTTAGGTCCCACACATCACTTCCTCTAACCCTAGCAAGCAGCCAAGGGAGGATTTCTTAAAGAATATAGACTAGAAGGAAGAAGCCAAAAGTATAGTGGCAAGGTGGACCCCTATGTTTGTGTTTTGTCACTGGTGAGGTTACACTCAGGAATCATTCATTTTTGTGGCTTCTCATCACAGTGCCTTAAATCGCTGCTCTAAGAACTCAACTCTAACACAGAGTGAGGATCTGTGTCAACTGCTACATGGGTAGTGACATCCTCTGCTGACCCAAGAGCTACATGATCAGCCCTTAGAATCCCTATGTGCTTTGAAACTGGGCTTACTCAATTACATATCTCCAGGTTCTCAATGTCTGAGAGTGTTTCACCAAGGTCAAAATTCAATGATAACAGAGATTTTTTTTACTGGGAAGTTTCAAACATCATTTTTGCACACATGAGCTTTTATATGCTGCTCTACTTAAAGTCGAGAATTCTGTTAACTATCTGTTAACTATTATTTGATTAACTATCAAATAATACTTTTTAAGTAAGTTTTGGCACATTCAGTCAAAATATAAGGCAGCCACTTAAAAGGACTGTGTAGACTTACATGCATTGATATAAAAAGATATCGAAGACATTACCAATCAAAGCAGATTAATAAAAATAAGCAAAATATGTATACAATAACACTTAAAAATTATATATTAAAGTATATATTAACATAAGAATAGAAAAAAGACTAGAAAATATTTATCGAGAGGCTAATACTAATGTATCTCAGGGTAGGATTACGGATGATTTTATTTCTTGTTCTTTTTTTCTTTTAATTGATATTTTAAATTTCTAAGATGACCATATATCGCTTAAAAATAAAGAACTATACATTCCTTATTGCTGAAAGTACTTATACTCAAACATCTTCTTAATCCATTGTCAAAAAAAAAAAAATGACATCTCAAAATGAATAGTTTTAAATTCATCTATTTTGCTTCTCTCTTACAATATCACATTTTTCCGAATATAAATTTGCCTTTTTAGCATGTTTACCAGCAGGAAAATTTTGTATATGCAAAAGGCCTATATCCTATACTACCCTACATCATCTATACTTAAACTATCTCATTGAAGCATACCATCGAACCAAACCATACCATTGAAAATATTAAATTAACATTAGAAAACCCAATCTCCAGCCTGAGTGTATTAGCTCTGTGACTGTAGGAAAGATACTTAGCATTTTCAATCTTTCTTTTTTATCTATGGGCAACAAACACAGAATGAAAGAAAAAATTAAATTGGGCAAGTGATGTGACAGCACTTTCAAAATTAAAAAAAAAAACACTGAAAATACTGGCTGCTATTTGCATCATCTTCAGCATCTCCTTCAAAATATTTCCAGGTATTCCTGTCACAATATTTAATAATGAGATTTTTAGGTAACATTCTTAAAAGGACATTTATGTAAAAAGGCTAATGAAAAGACAGGTAAATGTAACAGAACTGAATAAAGCACAGCTACTGGGTCAAGTGAAGAAGAGCAAGGACCAGCGTGTTAAACAGACCTAGGTTCAAGACCCATTTCTGTTTCTTTTGAGCTGTACAGCATCAGACAAATTACTGCCATGCCTTTATACCTTCATCTCCTCAGCTATGAAATGTCAGTTAACAGTACTGATGTTGTGGAGGTCTTATGATGATTAAGCCAGACAAAGTACACACAGTGCTTGTCACAGTGCCTGGTACACAGTAAGAACATCATCTTTTGAAGGACCTCACTGACAGTAAAACCAAGATGTGAAATGATTATTCTAATTCTCAGAGAAGGGGAAAAAACCAAAAGAGAACATTCAAAAAATTAAGGAAAATGCCAAGTATTTTTCACACTGAAGAACTGTATTTCTAGTAACTTGTTGCCTACATGATAATATATACCACTACTGGAAAACAAACATGGTTTTGTCAGAAATAATTTAAGTCTGATAAGGCCTTTATCAAAGACCATAGCCTGCCCCTTCCCTCGGATTCAATCTAACCATTACTCTTCTTAAAATCTGGATGTTGAAAAAAAATAAACACTGGATACTATGGAAACTAGTAACCCAAAAGTAACATTCAGACAAAAGGGCTCTCACCTTCCTTTAACTACTCATAGCTCTTCTTTCCAGCTGTCTGCTTGCTGCATTTATCACTTTCCTTGTGTTAGAGTCATTTGTGCAGGGTCTGCTCTCTCTGCCTACCTGGTAAGCTCTTTGAGTGCAGAAACCCTGTCTTATTCGTCTTTGGATTTTCCACAAAGACTTACACAAAGAAAATCAAAAATAAGTAGTTTGTTGAGGGGAAAAAAAAGAACACGTACTAAAAAGCATTGCTACAATTGAACAATATGCCTACACTGTTTAACCTTGTGGGGGAAAATTAATCAAGGCTCCAAACCACTCAACTAGTAAGAATTATGCAATTAATGTGATTTTACAGGCTAGAGAACGATTTAAGAATTCTAATCCCTCCTGAATGATGATAATATGAAATTAGAATTCAGGCATACTGATGCTAAAACAGTGTTCGACGTTGTTTTTATCAACTGCGGCTTTCTTTATGAAATTATAATTCACCAATAGCTAGGTTCATCGTTTAATAAACTAAAATAGGTCAAATTAGGCAATACTGTCATGCTAAAAGATTTTTGTTAAAATAAATACCCTATTCTCATTTTTTCCTATAAGCAAGAGAGCTGTTTTGTTGTCTGGAGTCTTTAACTGGCCCATCTAAGTCTAATGATGCTGCTACATAATATCAAGGTAAGTCCATTATGAGCAATTGAAAGGCTACACCATACAGAGCATCTATCTTTGACAAGAGTCATGGTTGCCATCAGCAAAACCACAACCGGAATCCATAGGGCTGAACTATCAAGGTATGAACGGCATCCGATACAAAGGAATTAACAATTTAACTAATAAGTTCATCATTTTCCAAGTCGCTGTCTGATTCCAAAAAACGTGTTTTATGTCAAATACATAATTATTCTATTTTATGAAAAATATATTAATGGCAAAATATATGTATAATGTTTAGCTCAAACCAGAACTGTTACTACTATCTCCTGACAGTATATAAATTATAAAGTGGCCCACTTGGTTTTCTTCTGAGATGTGTTTAAGAGATACAAGATTTGCTTATCTTGTATCTAAGTTTATGATGCTCAGTTTTTTTGATAACATAGATGACTTTACCATATACGCAATGAATAAGAGAACATTTGCAGAAAAGTACATAAAAGGAAAAAGAAAAATCTACATTTTAATTATCTCCATCCAGCATTTAACCTAAGGTCTGATTCTTTTTCTTCAACCTTACATATAACAGGTCAGTTTTAAAAGCAAGTTAAAGCAATATTATACTTTTTCAAGGAAGGAATTAACCTTTGTCTCCTCAGTCTTTTGCCTATGATCACCAAAACTAATAATGGAGAAATAAATATACGACCTTTAGCCACTTCCTTTTTGTGTAGAATGCAACATTTTGAAAAGTAAAATATTTTCCAGTTTCCTACTTGCAGAATGAAGGTGACGTTTACCTAGCAACTGGAGGTGAATGTAGGGGTGGGAGAGCCACATTCCTAGCAGGTAGGTCTATAAAATGTTACGTCAAGAAGAAAGTCAGAATGACCTTTCCAAGAAGTGGAGAAGGCAGCCATCCACATAGCATTACTCAAGGACCTATGAAAAGCCAGCTTGAAATGAAGTCTCTACCCACTAGCCTGTGGAGCACAGTACACATACGTGTCATGCCCAGATGATCTCAGGGGATAAGAAAGGCAAGCACATTTTTTTCTCAATACCCTATAGCTGCACATTGTCTAGAGGAGAGATTCACAGAGTGAGGGCAAATTTGTGTGTTATGTGTATCTATGTATGTATGTGTGTGTATATATACATACACACACACGCACTCCAGAATCTGGATGTGGATATTGGGAAGAATGAGAAGGGTACAAAAGAGGGCATGGATTTTCTAAAATCTGATGAATACTGGCCAGAATAACTTTCCAGCTTCCTCTCACACCGACTGGTCTAGGAGATAATTTTTCTGGGTCCAAGTGACCTAGAGCAAATTTCAAATAGGGAATGAGGTATAAAGAAATTGTATGGCAGGGCCGACATTAGATGGCAGGTTTCTGATACTCAACAAACATGTAACTTTAAGGTTCTAAGAAAAAGGAGTCGGACGTATGAGGTGGTGCTGGTGGTGAGAAAAGAGGGCAGGAGACTGCCACCCTGAGCTCAAGAGATCTCCGAGGGCAATTCTATGACCCATATTTTATGATTTAAACAGTGATTCTAAAACGGGGGCCCATGAGTGTGCTCACAGAACCCTCTATGAATGTTTTTAAATGTTATGTTTCCATTTCAATTATATTCATACTCACATACACATTTATATTCTGGGATGTCATGATAATATAATGTCCTTAAATTCATAGTCACTAACTGCAAGTGATCACTGGTGCAGCCTGTTCATCCTATCACATTTCCCTGGTAAATCTACTCTCCAGCTCTCCCACACAATCATCCCCTCATTTCTCAAACCTGGAACACATTTTCCTTCCTTACCCTCAACTGATGACACTTTGTTTTAATGAGAAAACAACAGAAGAGGACTTCCACTCACCCCACCACCTCCATTATGGTGGCTGCACTGTTCAACAGGTGACCTTTCCACTCTCCTAAGCCTGACATCTACATGGATGCCTGGGCATCATCCCTTCCCACCCACCTGAGCATATCAGTCTTACGACGTCCCCTCATTCCATTTTTCCTGTTCTATTGGATCATTCCCATACGAATAATGCTTTTTTAAAAAGACCTCTCTTCACCCCATATTCTCATCGAGCCATCATCCCAATTCTTTGCTCCCCATATTTAGCAAACTTCTAGCAAGACAAGTTATTTATCCTTATCTCACGTTCTTTCTTGCTACTCTGTCCTGAATCCAGTGCCATCAAGTTTTGTCCCCATCAATCCACTGAAATAACTCTTGCCAAAGTCAAGAATGTGCTACATTTTGCCAAATACAATGGTGAATTCTTAGTCCCCATTGTACTTGATCCCTAATAGCAGTTAATGCAACTTTTCACTCCATTCTTGAGCCAATTCCTCTGTTCGGTTTACAGGACCACCGTTCTCTCCTCTGCTGCACCAGCCTCTTCTTATCAATCAGTTAATTACTCCTCATCCATGCACCACCGGAGGTGTGTGCCAGGCCACTTCTCTTCTTTACCTTCATCACTCCCCAGGAGATCTCTTAAAATTTCATAGCTTTAAATACCATGCATGCCAACAGTTCTCCAATTTATTTATATCTCTAGCTCAGAAACAGATTTCCTTTGCAATCCAGACACATACCCCCTACTTGAGCTCATCACAGAGATATCCACTAGACAATCCAAACTTAACGTGTTCAAAACTGAACTCCTGATTCCACCTCAACCTGCAACTCCAACTCTCCCATCTCAGGAAACAGCAACTCCATTCGTCCATATTTTCAGGCCCAATCCTTGAGTAACTTTTGAGTTCTTGCTCCTCCATCCAGAGTCCAGTAATTGCATGTCACCTCCACACTGGTCCAGGTCACATTATTACTCTCTGCATCTCTGAGAGTCTACCAACGAACTCTGTTTCTACCCTAAATGGTCTATTTTCCACAATGCAAACACAGTGCTCATTTTAAAACTTAATTCACATCATATCATTCTTCTGCTCACAAACCTCCAACAGTTTCCACCAATAGCGAAATCCAAAGTCTTCACTACAAGCTACACGGCCCTATGTGATTCAGCCCCTGCTAACTCTTTGACCTCATCCCCTACCAGGCTGTCCGCACTGGTCCCCTGGCTGTTTTTATAACTGCTTATGCTTTCCCCTCAGAATCTTTGCAATCACTGTTTGCTCTGCCAAACAACTAGTTGCCTCCAAACAACTTCATGGCTTGAATCCTCACTTCCATCGGTGGTCAGTTCAAATATCATTTTATTTAGAGAGCCCTTCCGTAGTAGGCAGTTTTATAATGGTGTCCAGTATTCCTGTCCCCAGGTGTACATGTCCTGCATAATCCTCCCCAAGTGCGAAGGGGACCTTTAGATATGATGGGCTGTCACTCCCATGATTAAGTTACGTTACATGGAAAAGGTGAAAGGATTTGGCAGATATAACTAAAGTTCCAAAACAACTGATTTTGACTTAATCTAAAGGGAGATTATCCTAGATGGGACTGGTTTAATCATCAGGTGAAAAACCTTTAACAGAGGGGCTGAGGCCTTAGAGGGAAGGGGAGATGGTCTCCTGTTGTCCCTGAAAAAAGCAAAGTCATGTTGGAATGGTCTGTGGAGCAGGGTGGTCCGATGGAGCAGAGGAGACCGCAGTCCACAACTGTAAGGACTGAATTCTGACAACACCCCAATGACCCTGGAAGAAGGCCTAGGGCTCCAGATGAGCATGCCTTAATTGCAGGCTTATAAGACACAGCAGAGAACTCTTAAGTGGTGCCCAGACTTCTCACCAAAAAAAACTGTGAGATAGTAAAAGTATGTTGTTTTAAGCCACTAAGTTCATGGCAATTTGTTACACAGCAGTTGAAAACTAATATGCCTTCCTTAATACAGAATAGCACCTTCTATCCTGATGTAGCTCTTCTTTCACATAACTTGATATATTATTATATATCATGGAAGTAACATTTGAATTGTTCCTCTTTCTGCCTCCAGCATGTAAGCTCCTGGAGGACAAGAAATGTCTTGTTCCCCACCTCCCACCACTGGTTATATCACACATGCACATATAGGTGCTCAATAAATATTTATAAAATGAATGTATTTTCTGTTTACACTTACATCAGTACAGAGTGATCACAAAAATTTAATAGCATTTAACTTTTAACTTTCGAAGGCTATTTTTCACATTAAAGTACAAGGATTGCCCTTCGAGGAGTCCAACAGTATATTCTGAGAAATTCACAAGCTCTTAAATATGAAAAACACTAGCTTAAGCAAAAACCTTTTTAAAATATAGGGTAAGCATGTATACAAACAATCGGGCATCAACATATGTTCACTGAAAATAAGTTACACTAAAAATCATTTCCATATTTTGAAGGTGTTTCTAGGTGGTTACATTTAGGAAAATACCATTGTTACGTCTTAATTTCAGCAACACTTTCTGTGGATCCTTTTATAATATCCTTCTGAATGGTTAATGTCTGCTAAAAGGGATGGGAGTAAATAGGATTTGTTTTTGGTTGAACAATGATACCATAAAATACTAATTATTCAAAGCCATTTAGAAAGTGAGCAGTTTCCAACAGATGCCAGAGGCTCTTTCCTACTTGAATTTCTGAACATGTTAATCAGTGTTTTGGATAAAGATGTCAAAGATAGGTTCATCAGACTGGCAAGTGATATATATCCAAACACCATAACTAATATGACACATCGACAATCATGAGTAAGATGTATGGTGGGCAAGCAGCAAGTCAAAATCAACAGATTCATTATTATAGTTATAAATGTTAAGACAGAGTTTTAAAACACACGCTGAATGAAGTTCAGAATCAGGCTTGATGATCCTTCAAATGAAAAAAATAATATCAGGTTTAGTTTGACTGTTAGGTCATGCTAAATTTGCCAACAAGGTACATGGATATTTCAAAAGGTAATGAAAATGAGACGATTTAGGAGAAATACAGAATGTGATTTGAAAAATCACATGATCTTACTACTGTATTCAAGCGGCTCAGACCACATCTAAAGGCCTGCATTTAATTAAGGGTGCTACATTTACGTTTCAAAGAGACAATGTCAAACTGGAAAACAATTCCAGGAAAAGAGTTCTGAGGTCAAATAGGTTTTAGAATGAACAACTTCCTTTCCTGTAGGACTTCTTAGAACCTTTAATGTTAATGTTCCTTTCGATTTCCAAAAATAGAGAGGGTATGAGGGTGAGGGAGAGAGGGAAGGAGAGTGTGTGTGCGCGCATGCGCACGCGTGCGCATGCACACGCGCAGAAAAGATGGATACCACACACTACTGTTTCTTAACATTTTTGGACATGGAACTCTTTCTTCTCAGAGAATACTGTAGGACTAGTGATCTAAGCCACAAACTCAGGAAAACTACCACCCAGACCCATGAGGAAAATGGTAACAAAAGCAGGTGCAGAATAAATGTCAATAAAGGTGACTAACCAGGATTATGAGGGGGATACAGTATGAGAAGCACAGCTAAAGTTATTTGCACTGATTTGCTTAGGAAAAGAGAAGAATAAGCCTTGCAAATATACGAATGGCTCTCAGAAAAATGAGGAAATGCGTTTGTTTTTACATTGTTCTACTGCCTAGAGCAAAACAATATTTGAAGATAAGGCTTGAAATATGCTTTTCAAAGACACCTTTCAGGTCTTTTATCCACAGAGCCTGATATTTACTCTGAGGGCCAGAATTTGAGCCCGTAGGGGCCCAGAATAGGAAGGTCAGTTGAATCTTCAAGAGGAAGATGAACTATAACAATTAAAGCTTTTTAGTATCATAGAGGTGATCATGGAAAAAGGTGACCCACAGTATGCAAACAGCCTCGGTAAATATCCAACAACTAGACAAAAGAAAATATTCCTGTGTATATTAAATAAAAGATTGCATGACTAGATTCTAAAGGTCACTTCCAACACTGCACACTCCGTGGACTGACTGCAATCTCCACAGTCTCGCTCATTCCTGCGAACTAACGCCAAGCACTGAGCCTGGTACAGAGTGGGTTTCTCATAAACACTGGTGGATTGAATGAATAAACTAACAAATGAAAAATAAATGAAAGGAGTACCTGGTTCCAAAGTCAAATGAGAAGGAAATGGGCTATTTCATTCTTTGGAGATTGTGAAATATGCTAATTGTGACTCATAATCAAGACTACTTTCAAATATAAGGAAAACAGTCTTGTAATAATTTCACTTCTTGACTGGAAAATCAACTGAATTAAATCACAACAAGGGTTGTTGTGAGGGTCCCCTGGTAAGTATGTGAAAATGAACTGCAGATTGTAAATGACCATCAGAAGGAAGGGGTGATTATGGCAATGATAATCTACCCTGACGGACTACAATAACTCAGAGGGCTGGAAACTAACCTTGAAAATGAACCTGCTTTTTATAGCCACAGCTCTGAAAATGGTCCATTAGCCATGTGTTTTATTTGTTTAATTGTCAAAGGAGAACATGTATAACTTATTTTAGAACACCTTCAAAAACATGACCATATTCTGATTGACGTGGCAAATTAAGCTGTTTACAATTAAGTTTAAGCAAATTTCTTTTATCTTGAGATACCAAATTCTTAACAAAGAATATACATTAAGATAGACATTAAAATTTAAAAATCCTTGAAGCAGAAAGAGCTTTCATTCATTAGATACAAAGACTATACTGTCAGGCACCAAATGTGTATCCATTTCCTAGAAGACTGAGGGTTCTTTCAAAATATATGTCATTTCTCCACAGTGGCTGATCAAAACTATCACTGAAAAATGTTCTGAACAGGCAACTTGTAGTACAAGCATGGTTTATTTCTGACAGAGACCAACTGCTGAAGTGTGAAAGAAACTCATTAAAAATCTTACTGTGATCTCACATTGTAAAAAAGTAACAAACAAACAAACAAAAAAAACCTCAAGAATGAAAAGGCGAGGAAAGAACACTTAATGAAGGGTACACTGAGCCTGCAGACACACTCAGCTGGTGCTTTTCTTTCTTACTCTTCTTTAGTAAGCAGCTAAAAGAGAACAGTCAGTTCTAGAAATACAGCATACACTAGCTATTTTGGGAAATCAAATAAGCTTAAAATTTTATTTTATTTTACATTAATATTATAAAAAGCTAATGAAGGTGATCAGGATATCGTACTATAGGGAAAGTGATGCAAAACAAACAACAATATCATTTACCTTAATCTTAAAACGAGGTTCACAGCACAAGAAGCTTCTCTATAGTCCTCACTAGCATTGGGTTGGCCCTTTAAAAAAAAAAAAAAACAAAAAACAGCAAAAGAGTGTTATTTATAAACCCAGGAAACACACAAATAAAATCATGACATCCCTTGATTCATACAGTCCTTTCTTTCTGGAAATTTCAAAACTAGGTTTTTGTACATGCTGGTCTTATTTTGTCACCTAACAGTTCCGTGTGAAGGTTGGAAAGATGACTAATTCCCATCACAACTGTGAATACGAATATTTCATATAGGAAGCCTCAACATATACGATGAGCACTATAAACAACTGGTATAAGATGCAATAAGTCCGAAGAAGGCTCATCCATCTAAATGAGCACCTTGCAACCAGAGCCATGGACTGTTCCCCCCAGGCCTTGGTGATGTACAGGGGTTTGTTTGGGTACCTTAAACTTCAGGATGCAGAGGAAGGTGAAACCCAGTAGATTTGGCCACTGTTTACCTTTCCTGCCTTTCTCACCTAGAGCCTATTTCCTTGAATACAGATCGTCAGCCATGAATGCATCTACTACATAGCCCCTCCCTACTCCCATGAATCATGGACCAGTAGGCCTTCCTACTGGAGTAGGACAGTAAGGGATTTCAGGTCAGTCCTTGACTCTGCCACCGACCAACTATGCAACTGTGGGCGAGTCAGTCTCTGAACCTTTTTTCCTATTTATAAAATGGGGATAATACCTACTGCAAAAGGTTGCTGGGAGAACAAAATAATATATATGAAAATGAGTCATAAACTGCAACATATTATACAACACTAGTTTTCCTAATCCCTTTTCCTGTTTACTCTCTTTGCCTTCAGGCCCATCATTATTCCTAACTTGCCTTCAATCATTTAACCAATCCCTACAGTTTTTCTCCAGGTGTTTTACTGAGTTGCCTGATACAGTATAAAAGACCTAAACTGAATCCTGCTTCTTCTTCTAAGCTGCTGTGCGACCTGGGGTGAGCCACTTAACCTCTGCAAATCTTTGCTTCTTCAGCTATCACAAAAAGGCCAAGGACTAGATATTTGACCTCAAACAGGCTTCCTGCAACCATGAAATCACATTCTGTTTCCTCAACATACAGATGTTTCATAAAACACAGATCAGGTAAGATAGAAATGAATTTAAATGGAATACGCAGATTTTGTAAAACAAATCATGATCTCAAGGCTAGTGATGCTTGATAGTATAACTAACTACCTTGAGAGCAGAGGGCTTGTCTATTAATTACAGAGCAAAACCATAATGGCAGCATGCACCCTGGCTCCATGTCCATCTTTTCTCCCATGTATTGCTCATCACCCTTCATCAGCAATCAATACAACTCATGTCTCATGTCTTCCGTCATATAAATTTTAATACAAATGCATTTCGCAGTCGCTGAATTATTATTTTTACAAGGCAGGTTGTAGAGATAAATTGACCCATAAAATTTAATGATAAAAGAATTATAAAAACAGGTTATAGAAATCCAACCAGGAGCAAAAAAAGAAAAGTATCAATTAACTACAATGTTTTCTGGCTGGAATCTAACAGAATGGTGAGTCATTTTCTTTCCTTTTGTTATTTCACACAGTACCAGCAATTTCAGAAGCAGTCTGGTAATCAATTCTTGCTCTTGAACCCATCATTTAAAGGTTGGAGGTCCTGAAAATCATGGTCAATAGTGACAGTACTCTTTTCTCCATACCTATTAAAAAAGAGAGTTTACAAGCCTCTGATTTGGAAGCGCTACCCTGAAATTGTCTTTCTAAAATGTTTTTTTTTTTTTTTTAATCTGTCTACAAAGCATTTCAGACATAAATGACTTCGGGGAAACATACCTGAGAGTCCTGCACGGAAAGGGACTGTATTTGCTCGGGCAGACTGCTGGCATTCACCGCAATCTGTTAAGAGAGCCACCGTTACAGCACTTAAGGAAACCAAAATGAGACATTAAGGTCAGTGTTGTGACACTGAGTCCCGATTATCAGAGACAAATATTTTAAATAATTTAAGAAATTTTCAAGCAGTATTTCTCAAAGTATGGTTCTCTGACACACTGCACTGGAATCATATAAGACACATGTTAGGGATTTCTAGGCCCCACCCAACCTTATTCAGAATTCCGTGGAGATGGAAGAGAATCTGTATCTTTAACAAGTACCCTGAGTGATCTTTATGCTTTTAGAGAACCATTGAGCTACAGTGAAAGGCATGGACTATTGGATATTTTAAGCTTGGTAACAAAGATGCCCTAGGACCATTTTGTTCTTGTCCCATAACTTCATCTAAAGTTAAGGGCCTTCTATGAAAGGACGTTAGGATTAGTAAAACCTGCCCCTTTCATGATTACTGTGAACAACTTAGTCCTGGATTTTAGAAACATAAAGGTAGATGAGCTTTTAAAACATTTTCACAAACAGAAATGCCAGAGTGATAGGTTATATTTTTCTCCCGAACTTGGAAATCCGACCCTAATGTGATATCCAAAATATTTTCACCTCCAACTCTACTTCTGTGAACTCTGCCCTGAACAAAAATTGAAAGACAAAAAAACTCAAAGAGAAATCAATGAAAAAGATTAAAAGAAGTTCCTGTTTCTAAACTTGCTATCAATTCTAAAATAATCGGAAGTCATCAGAAGTTCTTTGTGACAAGGATTTTCTACAGTTTAAGAGCATAACATTTTTACTCTCTGTGATTCCTCAAAAATAACTATGCTAGTAATGAAGTAAGAGGGCTAAGTATACTGATGTTTACGGTTTACTTTGAAATACATAAAAAATGAAGATGGACTGAAGGATGAATAGATAGATATGCATGTGACAAAGCAAATACAGTAATGATAGGACCTACGTGATAGGAATGTGGGTGTTCACTATTACACGCTTTTAATGTTGCTGTATTTTTGAAATTTTTCATACTAAATTGTTGGGAGAAAATTACTGTTAGAACAAACAACTAGTGTTCCATAACCAGCCAGAGGGCCTATGCCTACACCAAATGATCTCTATTATAAAGAATCTTTCAGGCCGACTCCACAATCTTAAGGTTTGAGATACAACCAAAAGCCACATCAGCACTTAGAGAACATCCTACCTTCAGTCAAAGAACCATGTAATCTGAAAAACCTTAATGGCATTACTAGAGGCAATATCTTCTCTTTCCCCTAGGGTGCCCTCTTATTCCTGAGGGATCGATTATCAGGATGGAGAGCTAATTAACTAGACTGGGGGCTGAAACCTCATACACCCTGCAAGCTCACTGTGTAGGTGTAACTGCATGCAATAAAGAGATCAGCCTCAGTCTCTTGCTGGTTCACAAGCATTACAGGTGATTCTTCAGAAAATGTGCAGAGATGCACAGGAGTGGTGCAGAGAGAGATTCCCTCCACAAAACACCTGCATTGACAACCAATCATAGCCCCGCAAAATTTCAGCATTATGGACTCCATTCTATCCATTTAGGGCATGTCTTTTGGGCACATATTTTTACACATAAAAACTTGAAAGAAAATTAACATGTTAAGTAGCTGCCATTCAGCAACAGTATAATATAAATTTGACTACTGGAATTTTTTGTGTTAAACAGTTCACTATAAGAAGACTTGAGAGAATGTTGTTTTGACTGGGCGGGGGCGGAGGGGAGGGCATAATTAATGTTGGACACCGCCGTGGAAATAGGCCTTTGGTACTGAGTGAAAAAGAGGTAAAGATCTTGAGTTGGAGAGAAAGGACAATGTCTACTTTCCAATTTTTCACAAGGTTCTGCCTAATCTTCTCATTTTCTATTTTTAAAAATGGCTAAAAGCAATCTGTTATTCTAAATTGGGTCCTGGAACAGAAAAAGAGTGTTAGTGGGCAAACTAGTGAAATACAAACAGTCTGAGGTTTACTTGATAGTAATGCAGCTCTGTTGGTTTAGTTGTGACAAACGTACCAGGGTGACACGAATCAGTGCAGTGGAGGAACTCTGGTGAAGAGTGTATGGAAACTCTGTACTATCTTTGCAACATTTCCATAAATCTAAAATTATTCCAAAGTAAAATATCTTCAGAAATACAGAATATTTCTGATCACAAATCTAACTTATTACAACTAGCCAGAAAGTCGGTCACCTGCAATAAGAACACCTTTTAAAAAGTGGTATCATAAAAGTATCAAGTTAAAGCCATCTGTGATGACTAAGGCTAAGTATAATAAATTTGGAGGAAGAAATCAAATCTTTCTATCTACAAATGGGTACAAAACAAACACGTATGAGAGTTAATAGGCATCTGGAAAACACAATGTCATCAGAAATTTTTAAAAGCTAAAGGCAGTTTTAACAATCACCAGGCAATAGCAATGAGTACCATAAGCAATAAATTTAGCTTGCACATTTTGACTAATCTCTAGTAAAATTAACTCAACCTAAATTCACACCCAATGCATTTTTTCTCCTTAGAAGAAAATATCAGTTAGGAAACGTGCACAATTAACCTTGCCTAGACTTCATAATGAAATTCTTCAATAAACCTCTTGTGCGTGCACATCGCTGGTGTCTCTTATGTGTGCAAATTTCTTCTTCTTATATGGACACCAGATTCAATTAGGCCCCACACTAAGGACTTATTTTTTTTTTTTAAAGCACTCAGAGAGGAAAGACCGTGTGAGGACACTATAAGACAGCTATGTGCAAACCAAGCAGAGAGGCCTCAAAAGAAACCAAACCTGCTGACACCTTGCTTCTGGGCTTCTAGCCTCCAGAACTCTGAGAAAATAAATTTCTGTTGCGACGTCTCCTCCCTCCCAGCACCACCAGATACATACATACATCTCTCGTGGGCTTTATAGGGCTTCGGGCCAACAAACCTTCCCACCTGGCTTCATTATACTCCATTAAATAAGGACAACTCTCCCATGAGATTTCTGAAACATCTTAATGTTTTTTAATTTTTTTTTTTTTTGAGATTTCTTTTAGACATATTTAAAACAAATCTTCAGGAAGTTTGAGCACACAATCTTCCTGGATTCCAATCTGGACTTCTGGATTCAGAGCATTTGGTGCGGTTTTCCTAGTCAGTGGTCCTTTATTCTAGCCATGTATTGGAATCATGTAAGCAGCGTTTTAAAAATCAGAGTTGCCTGGACATCACCCCAAACTATCAAATTGTAACTTCAGGGCTGGGTATAGGCATCTACACTTTTAAAGCTTTGGTTTTTCTGACGTGGAGCCAAGGTTGCAAACTATTTGTTTTCATGCCACCTAATGGAGGGGCTGCTATAAAAAGAATGTGTCTTTAATAGAAGCCTTAGCAAATGCCTTCTTCGATTAAATGAAACCAAAAGAAACTGAATTTAAAGACAAAATCAATTTCTCTTTTATATAGAAAATTAGAGTATAAAGCAAAATTGACCAAAACAATCATAAAACATGCACTGATTATTTCAGTGTCTCACAAAAAGATTCCAAAATCACAGTCAAAAAGATCAATAACAAGATAATAGTTTTATAGTAGCCTATACAGCATCTTAGCTAGGTTTTACATAAGCTAGGATGCTACATAAGCTAGGAAACCTCACCTAAAGAAGCTAGTCCTTGTAAAGACCACCCTGACCCCCACCCCCAGAGAGCTGAGAAGCTTCTAGAGATCAGGCTCTCTTCTTTGCTTTTGTGTAATTCCCACAATGCCACAGTGCCTAACACAGCACCATGTAAAAATCAGGCACACATTAATATTTGTTCAATTAACTAACTTTATTATTACTATTTTTAACCTTTAGTCTCCACTGGCTTCCACCGTCCACATAGAACAAGATAATAAATAAATGAAATGTACATAAATTATCTACTTGCTACGAACTATTAATTACTAGTGGGTGAATAATAGTTTGCAAGGCTATTTCTAAAAACAGGACCAATTTTTCAACGGGTTTGACTATGAATCTTAAGTTGTGTAACTCAGGAACTTTACAGTTTACAAAGGAAATTCCTTTAGTCTTAAGGGGGTCTCCAAATATGGTCCAGTACTAGGCACATCTGTCTGATGGCCCTCTGACAAAACCTGGCCTTATCAATTTTCAATTTTCTCCAAATAATGCTGTATTACCTTGACATTCAGCCTTATACTTCCTAGGAAGCCAAACAGCACCTCGCAAGTATTGCTAAAATACCTCCCCTCTACTGCAGCATTTTACTCGGTCTAAACATGGAACTACTATGGTGACTTTTACTGAACGTCACCTCAATTTCTTCTGATCTTTCCCCCACTTATGACCTATTCATATATAAGATATGTCTATGCACGCACTGGGTTTAATGTACATATTTCATTGTATGGGTATTCACGTTGCTAACAAACATGTATAGAGTGTCTATTAGATGTCACAGGGATACAAACAGGAGTAAAATACTAACCCAGTCTTTTAGTGGCTTATAGTCAAGTAAAACACTAAACTGCAATTTAAATGACAAGAATTATCAAAAACCTTATTAAAATGTAAACACTCTGGCATTCAAAAGTGCCATTTGGCAGAGAAAAGCATTTTCTCCCTCAAAGATGTTTAAAGGAACAAAGTACAATGTCAGTGGCTGTACACATTGGTATATCTTTTTTCCCCTTAGCTTTGCTGAGGTATAACTGACAAATAAAACTGAAAGATATTTAAAGTGCAACTATTTTTCTATTTTATAGCAACTATAAAACATTTGAAATCAGCAGACACTTCTAGGCAATCACAATTTTACATACCTATACTTTACTCGTATATGTGGTCTCTCAAAATGCATATACAAAAATTTTAATGGAATGCAGTTTGTAACAGCAACTTACATGCTCACCAAGAAGGAAATGATTAAATAAACCATTTCGATCCATTCGTCATACTATGTAGCAGTTAAAACTAAAGAGGAAGATCTACAACAACATGAAAAAATTTTGAAAACATAAGGCAAGTTGAAAAAAAATATATTTTTAGTTTTTTATAATCCCATTGTTTTAAAAATAATACGC
Organism: Pteropus alecto; assembly: GCF_000325575.1. Taxonomy (NCBI): domain Eukaryota; kingdom Metazoa; phylum Chordata; class Mammalia; order Chiroptera; family Pteropodidae; genus Pteropus; species Pteropus alecto. The sequence continues at coordinate 39,914,745 of NW_006442484.1, forward strand.
TAGATTTCTTTATGTACATATTTGTATGTAATGAGCAGAAAAAGGTCTGAAAGAAAACACTGCAAAATGATAACCTTTGTGGAAATAAGCGACTGGTAGCCACTGGGATGAGAAGCGTAGCAAGATAAAAGTGATCTTTCAGTTTTTATTATACTTAATCCTTTCATAACTTTTACAAGTATTTACTCTATGTCCCTAATCAATAAGGCCTACCCTGACGAACCCATTTAAAATTACAGCCCCCTATGTGTGACACTACCTGTATCCTCTACCCATTGTTTTTTTCCATTACTTCTACTGCACTTATTTATTTACATTATTTATTTACTTATGAAATTACTGTATGTTGTTTATGTACTCCCTTTAGAATGTAAACTCCACAAGGGCATAAAATTTCACTGTTATTCTCACTGATATATCCCCAACAGCTACTAAAACAATGCTTATAGTAGATACATATATATACGCACACACACAAATATATACACATATATATTTGTTGACTACTTACATATTTAACATATTTGCTTTTGTAATAAGTAAATAAAATACCTTCTGTTTTGCTTACCAAAAATGATTTAGGGTGATTGGCAAATCAAGGGACTACTTTAACTAAAGCTGAAAAGACAGAGGAACCATCATTGTAGTTGCTCTAAAACAACTCAAGATACTGAAATGCCAGGCTTGCAAAAAAAAAAAAAAAAAAATTGCCTTAGAAGCTGCATATTAGCAGGTGGGCTGGTTATTCTTAAAATTTGGTGAGAGTGTTCTCAATCAAACACATGCATTTTTTACAAAAATAAGAAACCTATCTACATGCTTCCTTAATTATATAGCAGTATGGGAACAGACATATGCCACTGGGAAATCAAATAAGTCTAGATATAGTAAAGAGCCTAAGACTTTCAAGCCCTGATCAAAAAGATCAATAGTGATACCTGATTATTAATTGACTGATGCTATACATTATTCTCTTTCTTGTCTATGAAGAAAATATTCATGCCAAAAGATACTACTATCCAAATAACACATTGGATACAGTTAGAGCATCTTCAACAAGCACACAGTAAGATATTGTCACAACAAACTTAACAAACCCTCATGAGGAAATTCCTCATGAGGAAAATCCTCAGTACTATTAAGAAAAGATTCAGTGAATATTATCCAATGAAGATATCTTGTAGTGAACCACTAATGACTGGCATTTGAGTGAGAAATACAACAAAATAACTTGAATCCTGTTATTTTTGTTGTATTTCTAAGCAGAACTGACAATTCTAGTTAGAAATACTCTTAGAAATAGATGAAAAACTTGACTCTGTACTTTAGATAAAATGCGAAAGTGGGCAAGAGGACAGAGTTTTCAAGACACCTGGTTAAGATCATTCTAAACACCCAGTATGACATCTGTGTAGTCAACATGTCCTATTGTGAGGTTCATCACCATTGTTCCTAACACAGTTTATATTTTATATATGAAATGGAAAGATGAATTCATAAGATAAACATAGAGGGAAACAGGATCTGAAAGTGTTACCCATGGGAGGCTAGCCAACTTAAAAATCCCTTGAAAAGGCCTATCAATGTGGCATGAAGGAAGACGAGAAAATGGAGGGAGGGACAAAATAACCGAGGGAGGAGTGGCTTCTAACTCTGATGCTATCTTTTTAGAAGGTCCAGCTGGCTACTGCCACTTAAAGCGGAATGATAAGATTCACTCCATTTAAACAAAAGAAAATGTCTGCTAATTTAAAAAAAGTTGGGATGGATATCATTTATAACCCAAAGTCTTCTGTTTCCTTACTGAGAATTTATCAAGGTACACATTAATAACTAGGTCTATAAAATATTTGGAACTATTTTAAATATGCTCAAATTTCCTCTAGGAGAATTAGCAAGTCCTTTGAACTACAGTCATCATCAGTCATTAGGCATTAGGATAATTAACCAGATAGAGGAAATAAAGTTGGTCAAAAGATGACCAGTTCTCAAGGAGAAGCTGATTAAAGAGTGTCCTTGCCTACTTAGTCACCTAGGAGATTCAAAAATCAAGACCAAAAGATTCAACCTAGAGTTGCTAACCATTTTAATATTTTACTTTATTGGAAACTATCAATCTAAAAGAAAATTTTCCCGTATGTTTTCTAATGACTAAAAGTAATGCCAAGAGTTAAGATTAATTGTGTAAACAGTCTGTACCAAGGACTCCACTTTGAGTGCTTTATGTAGGTGATTTCATCAGTCCTTGGGGCAATTTTATAAGCATTGTGATCATCCTCATTTAACAAAAGAGAAAACTGAGGCTCAGAGAGTAAAGTAACCCCAATTCATACAGCTCAAAAGTAACTCAGACAGAATCGGAACCCGCAAAGTCTATGCCCATTTTCTTTTTTTCCCACAGCATGAGAACAAAATCGAAGTCTCTTCCCCCAAATGATCAGATTCTGATACTACAAGAGGTGAGGGTTTGGGGGGCAGAAATGAAATGTTAAAAAAGAATTAAAAATCAATAAATAAACATCACTCACCTCTGGATTTTCTTTTACTCTTCGTGACTGTAAAACATTATGTATCCATTAATATATACACGCACACAAAATACAACAAAAATAAAATTTACACAGGTTAGCTTATCATCATCAATGTCATTTACCTTTTCTTGAGAAAAAGCTGCTTTTCCTTCTTCACTTTTTTCATCCATCTCGTCATCACTCCACTCCCAGTCACCGTCTTCGGTTTTATGAAGGTGACCACTTGACCCAGGAACTCTTCTTACCTGAATCAAAACAAACCCACCCAGTTCTTCACTAGTCGAATGTGAACAGTGCTCGCTGGTGCTGCTACTTGGGTTACACAGCACACACACCATCCTGAAAATAACCTAAGTGGTTATGAATTCAGGGATAACTAGCAGTTAATACCCACACACACTACACAGCCTCCAGACTCCCACACTCATCCTCTTTCCAAAGATATTGTGTTCTTGAAATGCGTGACTATATACATGTAGAACAAAATATTTTGGAAGATTATCACACACATCGGCCATCGAGGATCAAGCTCATCTCTCACTTTTGCTTCAGTTAACGCTTTATTAATTACAACACATAAAAGGCCATGTGGTACGCTTCAAAATTGCCTAAGGAAATGCATGCAAGCAACAGACTGCTGACTGAGCGAAGACAGGAGAATTAAGTAGCCTAATGAAGCATACTAGACTAGAGGTATCAGCGATCTAAAACCTAAGTCAAAAAAAGCAAATACCCTTCTGTTGCCACCTTGATCTTTTTCAGAACCTGATATCATGCTTGTTTTCCCAGGATTCTGCTCAACCTACTTAAGCAAAACAAAATGGTGTCAGACTATTCTTAACATACTTTGTGAAACACTTTAATACTTACAAGATTGCTAGAAATACAGCAAGATAATAAGCAGCTATGCCGGATAATCTACAGAGATTATAATCAATCTTCGCCAATTATTTCAATTTTTTTTTTAAACTAGGGTCAGAGATGTAATCCCTGGGCATACTTTTCAAGTGTCTTTGTGGTTGAAAAAGCAAAACTTTTTAAAAAAATAGGATGACTGAGAATGATGAGCTTCTTAGCCTTAAAAAATGGACTGAGACATAATTAAGCAAAGCAATGTAGCAGATGAACATGATGCGGACGGAACAGCCAGGGATCTACTGATTCAGAGAAACTTCAAGTGGAAAGGGACGTTGAAGTCTGTCTAGTTTAGCCCCCCAACCCCATTTTACTGAGGAGACGAAGGCCCAGAAAGTGACCCAATACCACAGCTTCAAAGGCAAAATTAAGGCAAGGAAAAAAGCCTTCAGACTCCCATTCAAATCCGAGAGTCTTCTTATCCTATTGAATAACTGTGAAAAAAGTTGTCCAAAAATGTCCTGCGAAAACTTTGAGAGACTATGATGTAAAGAAAGGCTATTTTCTATAACAGAAACTACTTAGTTATAGAACAGGTTCTTCATTAACCCCAAGGGAAATGCCACAGACCTTAAATGTAATGTAAGCATTTACACATGTCTGATTAATGTAAACAATGCAGGCTCAGGGTTTGCCTTGAGGACATTACCATGTGGAACCTGTAAAAGTAAGCCTGGCTACTTTTCTAGGAGATCTGAGCTCCAACATGGAAAGTTAAAAAGCAGGTAAAAATTCTTAATCATAATTGCAAACAGTTATGCTCAATTTAAAAAGAAAAAGCTTTTTTCTCCACTCCAAAAAAAATATTTTTTAAACTAATTCTCCTTTGAAACACTAAGCACTTAGTACAACCCCTTCTGTGCTTGGCAAAAGTTATTTTTTCCACTTGCATTTTGAGTCATTGGAGAGACTTATTCTAATGATAGTGATTTTAATGGTGCTTATAGATGCTGGCAAAGTACAGTAGGAAAAAATGCTGAAATGCACTTCAGGATTTTTGGAACAGATTGCACTTTTTAAAGCTACAAATAATGGATAGAAGAGCAAATAATTTTCTGTTGATGTGTACAATAAAATTAATTATTTTCTTAGCAACTCTAATTGATAGCAACATAGAGGAAAATTCGTTAACAAGTACATTTAAAAGAATGTAAAGACACAGCTATTACAAAACATTATTAACTAAAAAATGAGAAAAGAAGTAAAATTGTGCATTAAAAACAGAACTGCTTTGACTGAACCTGTAAACCCAAGCATGGTTGATGAATTAGTACTCTTCGAGTACTCATCCAAAAGATAACACCAAAGAAATCTCTCTTTCTGAAAATAGAGATAGTACGGCCTCACACCCAAACATTTAGTTTATGGTCTTTTCCTTCTCACTCTGTTTATAAAATCTATCAGTTTTGTTTCTACAAGCAAGATCCAAATACAAACAATAAAATGGCTATCTTCTATTTCTATTTCATTTTAGAACCCTGGCTGTCTCCCTCCTGGTTTTATTTTCAGTAAGAGAGAAAGATAAAGCAAAATGTCGAGGATTTATAAGCTCAGACATAGAAATGGTGGGGTGGACTTTTAAGTAATAAATATTGATTGAACAAATAAATGTAGAAATTAAGACAAAGAACATTCAAAAATCTATGTAGCATAAAATATTGGTATAATAGTAGCAAGAAGAAGAACACAAATTTGTTCATTAAGAATGTCCTCTTAGTTTAGTGAAAGAGAAAAAACCTGCCACAAAATTTGAAATCCAGGTTTCATGGTGAACCTGACCTCTATTGAAGAGACCAGAAGCAATTTTACAAAGTTGCATCCTTGCAGTTTACAGGGAAGACAGGAAACAACTTCTACCTTTTAGAGCCGAGGCAACTAAGTTTCACATAGTTTAACGAATGGAGTATCTAGGAACTAAAGAATACAAAAAAAAAGTGTAAAAGTTTCTATTGTCCCTTCAACCCCTACAATGACTAGAATGGGTTATTCACTCTCAGAACTCTGAATTACTGTTACATTGCCCTTAATCTATTAAATAATTTACTCAGTTAATAAAGCCAAAAAAGAGGTGGTAGAATGATTTTTCTCTGCCGTGAGTTTAAAAATATAGCCCAATGATTCTCAGAGAAATAAGCTCAATTTAAGTGATAGCTAGAAGTATTCATAAGCCCACAAACTCCTCATGTCAGAGCTGACAATAGTGAGGTTAGAAAAGTTTTTCGTGCAGTAACATTTATTCCTAATGTTTGTAGCTAATCAGACATGAGCGACAGGGGAACAAAGGAAGAGAGGCCCAGCCTAGAGACCGCTCAAAGAACACCCCAGAGACAAAAGACAGGAGGACCGTAATCTGTGGCTGGTTTAATCTGGCCACTGAAGGTACTACATTAATACCGCACGAGCCAATCACCTAGGACCTTCCCATTTCTGGGTTGTCACAGCTCTCCTTGTGGAAAAACTCGCTCTTCCCTTGGGGCGTACTGTCTTCTCTCTTTACCTCCCAAGTTCCACAGGACTGCAGTCCTCGTTAGCGTGGTCCATCTCCTTTTAAAATGTACTTTCAATAAATCTTACTTTTTCTAGATCTCACTGACCTGTAATTCTTTGCTGCATCGGGGGTGGGGTGGGGGCGGTGAACCGAGGGACAACACACAATGCCACTGTCCTCCCCCGTGCCGCTGGGGTGACGCCGGATTTCACATCGCCCCAGCTGTAACGCTAAGCCTGGGAATAAATATAATTGAGGAGTTCTATGTACACCACACCTCTGAAAAGGAAACTAATATTTTCTTTCCTTTTTCCAAACTATCTTTATGAAATCCCCCTAAAGAAATGAAGTCCTGATTCCCACAAGAAAAAGAAGTCAGGCTCAGCCAGACTGAGGAACGGTGTGGTTCGCTGGCTGGTTCTTGGTTCTGGTGCCCGTGGGGTCAGATGCCAGAGGCAGAGCTAGGATGGAGCAGCCAAAAAGGGAGAATGGTAGGAACTAAAAACCAGTCCCTGGAACATTCTGACTAGTCCTCCTCAGTGATGCTCCTCTGAATAGGAGCTTTCTATAAATATATATCAGGACCCAGGGTCTCAGTAAAATATGTTAGGCTGCCACCCGGCCCCTGACAACAGAACAGGAAGAAGGATGTGAAAGAGAGTATAAGAGCCAGTGGATGAACTATCTATACAGGGCGTTAGAAATATGTTAGAAATCGAAGCTTGTTTCTCTAACACACTCTAAACAAGGGGAAAATGTGATTTCTTTGCTGTTGTTGCTTGTTTAAAGGTTTTACTGCTCATCCTAGGAAGAGAGAAAACAAAGAAATACTGACCTAAAAACTTAGTAGCATTTGTCCAATTGTGCATGCCCGCTCCTTCCGAGGCCTGCCCGCAGCTTCCACCGCCACATTAACTCCCCCTGGACGTGGAGTTTCAGAATCTCCTTGGAATAATTTTCCCCACCACTGAGAATCCCACACTCCACTTCTCCTCTACTGGTTGAACGCACTGCATGCCTGCCTCACTGCAGCCTGAGCCTGAGTGATCCGGGAAGCCCACCCATCTCACATCTGCCACCAAGGACAGACTGGATGTGGCAGAAAACAACACCCAGTGCCTTCTCTTATCAGGCATTCTACTGACCAGAAGTATAAAAAATGTTTCTCATCGACTGCCGTTTACAATGTTCTTGAGGCACTACCAAGTGAAAAAAAAAGCCTTCTAAAATTTTAAATCATCAAAAATTTTAAAGTAAAATTAGACTCAGTAAAGTTTCAGCAGTAAATATTTTACTGTCCCCATACCTTATACTCTGACATTGCCCCGATAACCACCACCTCTTTGGCACCTCTGTTCCTTGCTTACTGCCTGGCCTCACTGTGCTCTCCGGGCCTCGGTCCTCTTCTGCCTCTACCATCAGCCCCTCCTGCCTTCACCCCGTCATATAAGGTCTTGAGCGCACAGCTGACTCCCTTGATGCTGCACTTATTAGTACACCACGCTCCTGTGCCCCCTTCTGTCCAGTCTGCATCTGTGAGGAAAGCCACGGGCTCAGCCCAAACATCCATTCTCCATTCCTGAACAAGTGGAGAACCACCACACTGCCTGGTGCGGTTACAGATGACCACCGCCCGCTCCTAGTTGAGGCATTAGTACTGCTACAACCCTGCCTCTTAAAGTGTGGTCCCTGGACCAGCAGCAACAGCATCACCTGGAAGCTTGTCAGAAATGCTAAATCTTGGGCCCCACCTGGACTCACTAAATCCGAATCCTTTTAGCAAGATGCCCAGGTGAGTCAAATTCTCATGTGGGTTAGAGAAGAGGGACAGACAACACTTTCACTCATTGTTAGCCTATATTCCCTCTCCTCAGGCCATAATACCAACTGTGTTCTATATAAGACAGTTAACATGCTCTGTGCACATTAAGTACATGCATGTTAAGTATACTAGTTAATTGAATCGCCACAGTATCTCTGTGAGCTAAGAATCATTTTATCCCTTAGAGGGAAAACTGAGGTGTGGCTCACACTAGCTCAAGCTCATACAGCTGGAAGAGACTGCTAGCATGTGAGATCAGGAGACTGATCCTAACCCCATTGCTAACCACTGCTACTCACAGGAGGGCCCCGTCTCATCCAGCCCTAATCACTTCAAATAACTTCATGTGCTATCCCGAGAGCACCAACTTCTACTCAATCCTTCTATTCCTAATAAACTTGTTCACCCTCTTCCTGCTTAGCCTCTTTCCTTCCTGTATGTAAGGAAAATGGATTCTTTTTCCTTTAAAGACTAATGCTTCCGGCTGTGCTCCTCATTTATCTATTTACTTATTTATTCCTTCAAGACACTGACAGCCAGGTCAGTGTCTTGATGGTTCCTCTACATCCATCATAAATATGTTTAATTCTCTCCTACACTTCTACTCACAAAAAGTAGGGGCAGGGTAGGGGTTTGGATTCTGCTTCTTTCTAAAGCAGTAACTAAATCACTCTTCTCTTTCGCTGTCAATATTTTTCTAAGATCATCTCTAATTGCTGCCCTCATTTCCTCAGACCATCCTCACTCTCAGACAAAATGTTATCTGTACCAAATAACTCACCACAACTGCTCTCTCTCCCCCCGAGGTTTAGTGACTTCACAATTGTGTAGTTCAATGCTCCTCTCTGTTGCCATAATGCTATCTTGTAGACACACCTGAATCCCATTCTTTACTTCACGCTTTCTCCAAACCTGTGTTCATAATGTGTCTCCTACTTCATTCATCCTTCTGACTCCTATTGTTCTTTCTTCTCTGTCTTTACCATAAACATGGCTGCTCTCAGGCAACTGCATGCTCTTAGCTCACTAGGTACTATCTCTCCGAGTGAATACACATTCTCCATGGCCTCTCCTCACTCAACTAAGCATAGAAACTTCATCTTTTAGTCTGTCTTCCAAGTGCTCTTTTGGATATGAACATCTGATCAATTTTTAGTTCACCATCTCCAACACATTTGTTAAGGCTACATCCCCAGGCTCTTTCTGAAACTTCTCTAGTGCCTTCTATCTTAGTCAGCACCTCTGTGCTAGAGTTGGCTCACACTGGCTCAGGAGAGGCCATTGTTAAAATTGCTGAAACTTTACCAGAGAGTTGACTTTACATTAGTCGCTTAAAATTGGCCAGAGCAAGAGTATTAACACTATGTAAATCAGAAAATGATGTAGTAGAAATTAGGGTTTGTACTCGCTCTCACTGCCCAAGTGCCAGTTGTCAGTGTTTGCCAGTACACCAGTGATGACAAGACTCAGCTCATGGAAACATCATAAAATTTGACAAACACATTTAACGTGAATTTAGTAGTTATTTCGGGGAATAACTTTACTTTACAATGGCAAATATCTCAATTTTCTTGTACAAGATTCTCAATTTTCACCTTTAAAGCAACAAACTAATTGATTTTTATGCACCAAATATAGCAATAATAGCAATATAAGTAGTGATGGGGTAGTATATTAATATTACTCAAATTGATACACACAGCTTGGGATAACATTTCTTATAAAAGCATCATGAAGAAACTTTTTTTTAAACGCTATGGATTTTTTTCCCTCTCTTTAATTCCTTCCCCTTGCCGACTTCCACCCCTGACCCATGGATGTTGCCATTCCCCCTTAAGAGCTGGATCTCTGAAGGTGGGGCATCCACACGCTTGCGGCGTGCACCCGGAGCCTGGCATATCTGGCATGGCACACCCGGCGCACTCGGGAGCCCTATGCACCTGGGGCCTGGTGCAGATTAAAGTGAAAAGAGTGTCCCTCTGAAAAACTGCATTAGGTGATGCAGAAATTGGCTCTATGATGATTGATGCCAATACTGTAAGTCAAGACCTTAAATAATATTGCTTAATACAAAGTAAGAAAAAAAAACTAATGATGTATTGCTAAATAAGAATGTTTTGCATACGTTACTTAACATAGTTACACATAATTATACTAATAAATTATCAGTACATATTTTATTTCATGTATATCTCTAAGGGTTCATATGTTCAAAATGACCAGAAAATTTTTTGTTCTAATCTTTAGCTACGGAAAACAAAGTATCACATTATTTTCAAGTTTCCTTTATAATTAGGAATACAAAATAAATTTTCTAAACAGGATCAAGAATTTTATACCTGATAATTTTTCTGTAAAATGGAAATATAGATTCTTCGCAGTTAAATCATGAAATTAATTAGGTTCTCAAACTTCCTATAAGTATTAATATAACACTATATTGATGGTAAACACAAACGTCACTGAAAAATTATTCATTTTGTTTATAACAATATGGAACATTGATTATTTGATAGAATATTTGGGAGAATTAGAATATTAAAGATGGAGAACTACTAGATTGATTGACATTGCTGTTTGTACCTTCTAACTCCGAAAAACAGAAATACATAAATATATTATTCCTACTAAGTATGTCACTATATACATACAGGGTTATAGTAATTGTCTGCATGTAACATTCACCGGATATTGTTTTAACAAGGCACGTATTTCCTATAAATTGTTTTAATCACAAAGCATTTAAAATAAAATTCTGTTTGGGGTTAAAAAAAACCCTCTAAACTCCCCCACACCTGTCATCTTGGCAAAAGGCACTGTCATATAAAGTCCTTAAAATGATGCCTGGCACACAATTAATTCTCAAGACATGACAGGTGCTTTTATAATACATTTCATCTTTCTCACACCCAAATCTATCAAACGTTATATTTTGCAAATTTTACCTCCTCGGTTGCCATTGTGGTAGGTCAAATTCCCTTCAATATTGATCTTGTGTCTCCTAATAAAACAAACTGTTAATCAATCATATGGCCTCTAAGTCTCTTGCCTATTTTATCCTTCATACTGCCACTGGTTACACATTAGCACTTTCTCAAAAAAACCAACAAGAGTTCACTATTGCCTACAGAAGTTCAAATTCCTTAATATCCAAGTCTCTCCGCACTCTAGCTCCAAATTACCTTTTCAAGACATATTTGCCACCATATCCCTTTAGACACCCACAATCCAACTGTGTATAAATTATATACTTTTATGACTCTACTTTTTTATGTATGTGTTACATACATACCTGGGCCTGATCTGCCCTTTCACATATTCTACTTATTTCTAATCAAAAAGGCTTTTTGCCGTTCTCCCAATTGGTATTTTGCCTGCAGCTCTGTATCATTCCACTCTGTATTAGAGCTACCAAATGACATTCTGAACTGCATACTCCTTTAGGGCAGAGAGCTAGCCTTAGTCTTTTTGAAGAATCAATCACCTATTTATTCATTCAGTCAACAAATTTATATTTAATACGCACCTTGGTAACAGTTCTAGACAAAAAATGAATAAAACAAAAGCCTAAACCTGGGAGTAGTTCATAATCCAGAGAGGTAGACCGACATTTAAACTAATAATTTCAATAAAATGTGAATGCTATATTACAAGAAATATACAAAAGCTGTGAGATTGCAGAAGAGAGAATAACCATGTGTCACGGACAGCATGGAGGGCTGGTTGCTGAGGGACAGTAAGAGCTCACCAGGCAAAGAAAGAGGAAAAGTTATTCCACCCAGAGAGGAGTTAAGAACTTATCGAGTTCTACTGACTCATGGAACGTGGCTGGGTCACAAAGTTCTGGGGTCTAAGGGCTGAGTTTAAGAAAATGGCTAAGAATAAGGCTGAAAAAACTGTGTGAAGAATCTGCACAGTAAGAATGGCAAATTCAAAGACTTATAGAAGCCTGACAGGAAAGGGAAAGCAGACCCAGTGAGGACCTGGGTGGTCCGGGCAGGACCCGCCCCACCTAAGCACAGGCCCAGCTCTAGCTGACTGCTGCTGCGGGAAGGCAGCCCCAGTGCTGCTGGATCTTCTGATTCCTCCGGAGAAGTGGAAAATTTGGATTTTTATGTGAATGCTCTTACTTTTTTTAAATGTTAACAAGTATGTCAAGTTAAGAAAAATTCCTCTGCACAGCCTAAAAAGAGGATGTGTTTGTACAACAAACTTGGCCTGTGAGTTCGCACCCTCAGAGGGCTTGGAATTGAGACAATGGAAAAACACAGAAAGGGAATGATCATATTTGAATTCCTTAAAGCAGAGCTAAATATGTACTGAGGCTCGAGGGTGACAAAGACCAGTATTGTTCACTGTTCTGGTTACTAATGACATGTAAGTAATTACCCCCAAACTGAGTGACTTAAAGTAACAACAATCACAGAAGCCCCATGGCAGTCAGACCTGCTTCCTCAGTGGCTCAGGGTCCCAGCACGTGTGTTCCAGCTCTATTCTGACCGCAAATGCAAGAGGACCCCGAGTCAGGACAAGACCTTCCCAAATTCCTGACACACCAAAATAGCCCAAGATAATGAAAGGGCTGTTGTTTTAAGAAGGTTGTTGGTGAGGGCTTAATGGAAAGTGAGGAAAATATTATTGGAAGCTAGAGGACAAAAGGAATCCACTAGGCAGTGACAGTTTGGCAACGCTGATACCTATGCTAAAGTGGGAAATAGAAATGTACAAGATGAACTCAATGATGTAGCTAAAGAGATTTCCAGGCAGAATACTTAAAGTGACACCTGGGTTCTGCTGGCTGCCTATGATAAAATGTGAGCAGACAGAGAAAAGCCAAAGAACACACTGTTAAATATAAAACTCTTTCTCATTCCCAGCCTTTCCAGATGTCAAGCAATTCTCGGATCAAGAAATGGCTTCAGAGCAAGGATCAAATCCCGGGCGTGACTGTGTGACACTTTAAGACATCAGAACAATTTAAGGCAGTGCCTCCTAGACACTTTCAAACTGACCTAAGGCCTTCTAAGTATCTTAAGAGCACAGCTTGCAGAAATTCTACATTAAATAATAAAGCTTCTAAGAATCTTAAGGTTGTTATCGGTCAGCAGTTTCACAAGGATCCCAAGGTAGACAAAGCATCTTGGGGTCATGGCTCTTGTCGAACGGCATGACCCAAGATTCACAGAAAACCCACAAGTTTTTTAGACATTTGTACTATGAAATTATTGCCAGGATAGACTAAAAGAAACAGAGAGAATACAAAATGAAAAGAACGTTTAGATCTCCAAACTTACTGGCAGAAAGCAGTCTGAGAAGGCTACCCAGCTGCAAATGCTGGCTCTTTCTTATGGAAAAAGATGACTTAAAAAGCAGAACCAAAAGCCCAGAGAGTGGAAGCAAAAGCCACAGAGAACGTGGGAACCGGAACTGACAACAAGGACCAGGTTTGACAATAAGACAAGGTTAGAATCCAGAACTGCCACGGACAGTGTGCCTCCCATTTCCCCATGTTGGGGAAGGCCTTTAAGACGCCTGTGTCCTGTTGTGTTTTGGGTGTGTATCAGGCAGATAATTGAGAAAAGCACTCAAAGGAGCTATACCCAAGGAATTGGTTCCTAGGAGCTTCCTTCATACAGACCTGATTTAGATGGCAGGTCTTTGACTTTGAGCCTGAGCCTGAGCCACAATAGGAAGAAACTTCTGGAGGGTCTTGGAAGCACAAGAGTATATTTTGCACATGGAGAGATTTGAATTATTGTGGCCAAACGGTAGACCACAGCAGATTGTTTTTATCTAAGATGTCCATAAAAATATCTCCTGTCCCAGGTATTCTTCCAGAAACTCGCCACTCCACTCTCAAAAAATGGAGTCCAGTGCCCTCTCCATAAATCTAGGTGGGTTTGTGACTCACCTCTAACCAAAAGAACTAAAAGCAATGTTGCTTCCGGGACCAGGGCAGAAAGGGTGATGCAACTTCTACCTTGCTCACTGGAATTCTCAGTTAATGCCTTCAGCTATCACATAAACAGTCTGAAAGCCCAGAAGCCTCCTTGCTATCAGTCAGCCCAGGCTAGGCCCCATGAAGAAGCGGCCTGACCATCTGATGACCATCTTGTGCAGCTGCATAAGACCAGAAACTGGCCTGCTAAGGCTCTCTCCCGAAACCCTGACTCACGGAAACCTAATAAAATTACTGTTGTTTTAAACTGCTAAATTTAGGGTGATTTGTTACACAGTGGTAGATAATCAAAATAAAGATGATATTAAGGTGATTTATTGAATTCCATTTTCATTTTTGTATACTTAGTAGTTCTTTGAAAATTAGTAAGTCATATATGACAGCTCTTACCATGAAAGAAACAGAATCTATCATACTTTGCTCCTTGGTCAGTGCTTTCTGAATGTGGACATTATGGGCCTCTGAACACTCAGATTTTAATTTATACTTAAAATTTTTCCATCTGACCATATTATTATTCATTAAATACCAAGAAGAAAAAAGTCCATTTCTATTAATCATAGATAAGTGGCTATGGCTAAATCCTAAACCTTTTTGCCCGTGATTCGTGTTAACACATTTTTTGACCTCTTGGAATTCAATGCCTACCTAGTTCTGCTAAAACATGGCATTTACTTTTTCTAGAATGTAAAAGGACAAAATAAAGAAATGAGGATATTACAATGTTCTGTAGGCAATCAGAAAAAATTTTAGAGAAACAAAGACTTTTATAATTCAATAATAATTTAAAACGCTGGGCTAGTTCAGTGAAGAATATACTTGTAGCAACTTTCCTATAATACTTCAATATTTTCTAATGTGAAAAGAATCAAATTTGATAAATGTTGTTCTTCAGATAATGACAATGGAATTTGGTAACCTTGAAAATCCAACATGAAAGGGTAATGTCTTGAAAGAGAACGTTTTGGAAGCTATGCCGAAGCAGCAGCACAAAACACAGAGAAGTAATTAGATTCTTTATTCTGTTTTAGTCCTATCAAATCTCCAATATGGCATTTCCCCAATTTAGGGTGACAAAGAACAATGACAACAGCTAGAATCCAGGAAAACAGCATCCAATTTTGGGACTATTGCCTTTGAGAACTAAAGCTTCAGCTGGAATGGGTGCCGAGCTGACCTGCAACTTTAGCTAATAAAGAAAACAGTGCGCATGTTTTGTCCTGGTTAGATAAATAACACAAATGAGAAAACACACTTCATGTAAAATCAAAGAAAAGAAAGAGAAATGTTTGGCATTGGAACAGAGTGGAAGCTGCTCTGGATACAGCAATAAGTTACTAAGTTAATTGCAGAAAAAGGAGGGGTGGATGAGAAAGAAAAGCACACAGCCAACTGAATATGACTCCAGGCAGGCAGCATAAATAACTATTAGGACCGGAGGAATTCTAACAAGCAACAGAGAAACACACTGTGCTGGTCAGTTTGGGGTGTCAACTTGGCTATGCTACAGTCCACAGTTATTCAAGCAAATACTAATCCAGGCATTGCTGTGAAGGCATTTAGTAGATATGACTGAAGTCTATAATTGACTTTAAACACGAGATATTATTCTCAATAATCTGGGTTGGCCTGATTAAATCAGCTGAAATACCTTAACGGCTGAACTGAGGCTTCTCTGAAGAAATTGCACCCTTCCTGACCACGTGCCCTACGGATTTCAAACTTGCCTAACCTGCCCCCATAATCACATAAGTCAATTCCTTGCAATAAATCTTTTTATACATACATACATATATATATATATCTCCTATTGGTTCTGTTTTTCTGGTTGAAGCCGGATTGATACACACAGTAAATCCAGCAGCCTCACTATTGGTGTTAAAAAAAAACAAAAGGCAAATTAGCTAACAGAAGAGCAATACCAATAACAGCATCCACTGGTTTTTGGTCTATGTTAATGTCCTCAGATGAAATAAAAAAGAGAGCTGAACAGAAAGGACAATAAAACAAAAAACTAAGAAGATATGAACTACCATAACTTAATACAAACTGGATTCTTACCTTGTAGGAACACATAACACAAAGGTTAGGGGTTAGTGTTTAAACATCACTCATGTTAAAGCCGAGAAACAGAATCAACACCAGCACCTTGGAAAACATTTTTGCGAGAACTAAATCTGCTTAGGGAATAATGACCCATGAAAGGTACCAAAATGCAGAGTTTTGTAGAATAGAAATGGCATCCAGACTCTGAGATTCTTACACAGACTATAATACAGAAAATATTTATAATATTATAATTTCATAAGATATCTGACTTTTAAAATATACACATTTATGCAAACCTTTCATTTTTTTTAAAACATTTTAGAAGAGCTTTTAGATGTCAGTACCAAGGAGTTTCTTCATAAAAAATTATTACTAACTGCCTTAAAGGTATATTTTAGCTATTACTCGGCTTATAGTTCCCAGTTAAATGACAGCAATAGGCTCTCTGACAAAATAGGTGCCCACATAAAAGATTTCCAGCATGCCCTCCATTATCAAGGACCAAGTCTTATCACCTTGAGATTCATAACATGCCTCTTCCAAATGAAAAAGAAATCACAGAAAGCAGCTGCTATCCCTGCCAGCCACCAGCAGAGCTTTATGGTTTCTCACTGTTTATCAGGGTGTAAGGCTCAAGTGGAGGCACGTTTATTCTTTCTGGTTGTAAAATCAATACATATTATGAAATAGTATGCGGCCAGGAACGAGTATCGAATAAATTATCAAAATATAGGACGTGAAAAATGCTAGTAGAAAACAGAACATTGACCGCCATTTAAAATAAAAAGATACATCTGTATAAGCACAGAGCATTCCTGGGATGCCTTATAGGAGTTGGTGATAACTTCTGGGTTGAGGGGGGCCTTCTTCCACACTATGCTGCATACTTTAAGGAACTCCAATAAATAACACACCTCTCCCCTCCCTAGTTCTGAACTAATTTAGGAATAAGACCAATAAGCATAGAGGGGTCAAAATATCACCCTTATTCCTTATGAAAGTGATATCTGAGAATGTGGCTGAAACACTGAGCAAGCAGCCTTCCTTGATGAACTGACCCCTGGGTTTAGACAAGACTTACCTACCCAGATCCCAGCAAGGATGACCAGCACATTCTTCCCACAGGCAGGGCCGTAGTGACCAAGAGCACCTCCCTCTATGAGCAGGCTGGCTCCAGGAGAAAGGGAGGGGAAGGGGTTGGGCCACACATGCCCTATTCTTCCCTCCAAACTCACCAGGTAAGTCACTGGGCAAAGAGGAGCCAAGAATGTTTTGCTAAAGAAACATCAGCAGTGTAGAAGAAACATTCCCTCTACCTCCTCACTCAGTATCAGTTGGATTTTTATCATTATTATGTATAATGCTGTCAGTCAAAAAACAAGTATTTAAAAATTAAAGACATACATACCTCTTTTAAAAAATTCAGACAACATGGTAGTATATAGAAGAGTACATAAAAGTAATCACTTCCTACTTCTGAACAATTTTCAAAGATTGCGACTTTTCCAAGAGGAGAGGGAGTGATAAAAAGATGAGTTGCCTAACAAATTTTCAAGAACTAAACAAACAAACAAACAAAAAATTTCTAAAACCTTGACATGACAAGAACAAGAACATAAGACCAATAAACACAGAGTGGTCGAAACCAGAACATCAACTTATATTCACCTGTATATACTAAAATAAGAGTAACAATTTAGAATTCCCAATATTTTTTATTTAAATTATTGGGGTGACATTGGTTAATGAAATCAAATAGGTTTCAAGTGTATAATTCAATAATGCATCATATGTATATTGCATTGTGTGTTCACCACCCAAAGTTAAATTTCCTTCTGTCACTGAATATTTAATATTTGATTTTTATGCAACAAATTCTTAAATGAAGACTCATCGCAATAAACTATTGGTCCAGTAAATAAAACTATCATTAAATTTTTGAACACAGAAGAAACGTCATGATAGGAGTACATGCTTATTAATGCTCTGACTTTATGTTTTTCTTAGCCAGGTAGATGAGCATGTGTTCTTCTATATTATGTTTACAGAATAATAGATTCTGTTGTTTTTGTTAATCTGGTATTTGCTACAAAATTCCAAAGATATTAAGAAAATGTTCAGGCATGTAAGAATACTGGAGCTGGGAAATCACATGTCCTGGGGGTGGGGGTGGGGCGAATGTAGTTAAATCTATTCTGAGTCCTTATATTTAGAATATCTTGTATTTAGCAAGTACTAAATATATATTTGTTGAATAGATGAATAACATTTTTTATGCTTCCTTCCAAAAAAAGCTTTGCCAAAAGCAAACCTTGCACCAGGAGAGAACTTCTCCCCATCCTTTTCCCACCATTTCCTCTTGGAGAGGGATATCAGGGGCTCAAGACAAAGCATCACAGAGTTGAAGGGATATGGGAGAAAGGTAGGTTAAGACCCCATTACTTCCGGAAACCCTTTCAGCTCCTCATGTTCATAATCCCTAGATCCAGGAAATAATTGAAATTTGCTGCCATGAACAGAAAACCTTGCCCTGTGAACCAGCACCCAATACAGACTACTAATGCATAATAGATACTTAAGAAATGTTAGTCGGACAAATGAATAAATAAGTAATCCTAGGCTAAAACGTAAAGACACAGGAAAGTTCTGGGCCAAGATATCTCAACCTGCAACTCAAAGGCATTTATTTTATCATGCCCTCAGAAAAACCACTACCTTTTCCCATCATAGACCATGTCACTGTGGTGACACAGCAGAGATGAGTATAGGGAGACTAAAGGGCTTAATTTATTCCACCTGCTTAAGCAAAGCAGCAGCTGGTGTCAAGAAAACTCTGGGCCTTCCTCTAAGCTTCTGAAGATCTTGAGAGGAAAGGCATAGTTCTAAATGCCAAATAAGAGCAAAGATGATGATCAAAACGGATGGGTCCACATGCCTTTGAGATGACACATTAATATCTTACTATGGTGGGAATAATTCAAAGAAGCAAACAAGTCCAGGCTGCTTTGCTGAAATCACGTTCCCTTTGTAACCAACTCATTTCATTATCTTGCTGTCTGCAAAGGGCAGAGACTTCAGATGGGAGTTTAGTTAGAAAAAAACCACCCACAGACTTACACCTTGGCTTGAAAGAGTGCGGGGTCTGATTCCAGTACACATTTGAACTAATAAGAGCATGTGATTACATCACAAGGTCTACATGTGGAAACATGCCTACTTAAATTTCTATTCTCTCCTCTCCCACCTCTCTTTACAGATCACTCCACCCAAGTTATCATCCCATGTCTCACCCATTCAACTATCTCAAAAATGTGAGGAGACAAGTAATCCTCTACATGGTCATAATTCCAATGGAGTCTCAAGCCTCTGAGAAGGATGAAATAGGCACTACCCAGAACACTTCCCAATTCCTGAGTGGACAGTGTCATTATCATGGAAAACACAATCACACAATCTGGCTGTGGTGCCACATTCCTCAATTTGAAAGGATGAAATAGGCACTACCCAGAACACTTTCCAATCCCTGGGTGGACAGTGTCATTATCATGGAAAACACAATCTGGCTGTGGTGCCACATTCCTCAATTTGTAGGTCAGAAAGGCATAAAGATTATCACTCTCCATGCAGAAAAGGTGACATGTATGTCATAGAAGTGTCAAAACAGGCAAGAAACAGACCTTCGACTCCCTCCTGTTCTTGGCTAGTACATTACATTACATTCACTTATGTTAAGCCTTTTAAAAATGGAACTGTTAATACATGCATATAAGGTGAGAATAGTATTACGAACCTATTCACCCACTTCAACAATTATCAACATTCTGCCATTGAAATTTCATCTTTACATCCCAACTCTTTTTACTTGAGTGTTTTTAAAGCAAATCTTAGACATCATACCATTTTGCTTGTAAATACTTCAGCACACATCTCTAATTGATAAAGACATTTTAAAACACGATCATGGTATCATTTTCACAAAAAAACAAAATCATCAATAATTCCTCAGTAGAATTTATTATCAGCCTATGTTCAATCTTGTCCCACTGTCTCAAAAATGTCTTTTTCAGTTTATTTATTCAAAACAGTTTCTAAACAAGATCCATATGTGGTTCAAACTCTTAAATCTATGGCAGGTCTTTTTAGGGTCTCTCTTAAGAAGGTGGCCATCATACCCACTTAAGCAAGCTCTGATTTAGACATTGCTTTTTCAACTACAAGGATGATATAAGAGCTTCGTTGCTAACAGGAAAAACCACTCCTCAGGGATAACACTCATATTCTTTACATCACTGAGAAAATTAATTCTCAGTAATAAATGAAATCTATGATGAAGGCTCCCATTTAAAAATGCTCCAGACAGGAGTTTTATTTCTGGAGCAGTGTCTCAACTGTGCTTCATTCAATTCAATACTGAAAAGAGCCATAAATTCTTTTTTGTTAGTTGATTTAGTATTAAATAGAGATTGCCAGAGCAGCAAAATAAGTAACATAGATTTCCTTGTAAAAGATTCTAAAGAATTATATATTCTAATTCATATATTTTCTAAACAAGGCAATATCTGTCCCTTCACTGTTTTAAAAAACAAAAAACAAGAAATAACACAGTTGTATATTTTCATTGGGGTTATTATAATTATTTTTTAAATCAGAGCTTCAGAGTCCTTGGTAGGGGGTAGGGGAGAGCACGTGTCAACACATAAATGAGTTTCACAAGTAATCCAAGTCTCACTGTGGGGTATGATTCTCTTCTAAGGATCTAATCCTCTCATCGCATCTGCTAATCAGTAGTAAAACTAAATACATTTGCGTACCACCACTTTTCTCTTTTTCTGCCTAATCTCAATAAGAGTCCATTGGCTAACTTATAGATAGCTAAGAACAGAAAGGCAGAAGGTACCTAGAAAATACAGAAATGGATCATTAGTACTTGAGTCAAGGGGCTGTGTGTGTGTGTGTGTGTGTGTGTGTATAGACTACACACTCCCAGGACATCTCTTGCACACATTGGTCACAGTTATCATTCTTGTGCTGAGGAGTCCATGTTCCCCTCTCCAGGCCAAACCATCCCATTATTTTCATACATATACTCTTGTCTACTCTACATCTCCATTTGGCGTCCCATGAGCACCTCAAGCCCAACACATTCAGAACATTCAGCATCTACCCCAGTAAAAGTTCCTTCTCACCTTCCAGTGTCTGTCAGAAAGCAGGAAGGACATCAACCTCAGCTTTTCTCGAAATCTCCTATCCTCATGAAAAGCTTTCAAAACCTTAGTCATGTCAATTCTTTTCCCCAAACATCTCTTCTGCCTAATATCTGCCTGTTCTACCTAAGCTCTCCACTAATCCTCATCTGGACTGCACACCAGCCTACCAACCTAGCTGCCATTCCCAGTCCTGGGTCTCCACTCTACTGCCTGGGTAGTCTTTTGAAAGACAAACTACATCGTCACACATCTCTGCTTAAAACCTTATCGCAGTTTCCCCAGAGTTTTCAGGAAAAACAAAAACAAAAAACTAAAAAGACTTAAACTCGTCAAGAGACAGAGATATTTTTTGTTCTGGCTCCTGCTCATCCCTATAGCTTCACCTCTGAATATCTTCCCTCTGCTTCAGTCATACAAACAACTGTTCTTCCAATACATTTCCAAGTATTTGACCGTGCTGGTCCCACCCTCCACCCCTCCACCTCCCCACCACTTGAAATAAGCTTCCTTGCCTCTGGAGAAGGAAGACTGCCAGATATCTTGCACAGGACAACTAAAGCACCATGTCCTTGATTAAGTCCTTGTCCACCTCACCCTCTGCCCTCCTCTATATGCCCCAGCACTCTGTGCATCATTTCATCATAGCATTTATGCTGATGCTCAATTGTGGTTTTCGAGTCCTCCCCTAGTCTATGGATATAAATGCCTATGAAAATAAAGAGCACGCTTTTCTTTTCCTTGTCAAAAGACAATCCCCTAATCATGTTGACAATGAAACAAAATCAATTTAGAATCTAGGACTAAAGATCTTAAATCAATAGGTGTTATCTTCCCAAGAAAAATAACTGAAACAGAAACCTTAATACTTACAATACTTGTCTGTTGCATTTCATTTTAAACATTAATTATAATATCTACTTAATTGTTAAACATAGGGATATAGTGTTCAGGTTCATGTAGTCTTATGTTTTTCATACCACACAAAAAAATACTTTTTTTAATCTAACTATATCACAACACATTTTAAATTATATTGGTTGATATTTCTGAAATATAAAATTGATTCATATTTATTATAGAAAACTTAGGAAATAAGGAAGAGAACAAGGACAATATTAGAATTCTTCTACAGTACAACATAGCGATTACCAAGAAAAAGTCTTTTGCATCGGACATACTTGACATTAAATTCCAACTTGACCACTAACTAGACTTTATTATGTAGCCCAAGTCTCGGTTTCTTCATCTGTAAAACTGAGTGATAATACCTACCCCAACAAGTTATTATGAGGGCGAATGAGACAATGTATGTAAAACTCTTAGTCCAGTACCCAAAATTCAGTATGTGTTCAAAAATTGCTGATTTGTACTGAATTCTACTCTGGAAAAAACAAAAACTGGTTATGTCCTCAGCTTCGACAACTCATGAAGAATGAATCATTGTTAACTATATTCAAATAAATGGAGTTTAAAAACCTGCTGCATACTTATTTTCTCAGAAATATGTGGCCTAATATAGCTATTTTTGGATATTTGAGATCATTATTATGAACCCTGATAACAAATGAATAGATGGAGATGGCATCAGGCCATAATTTTTCTCTAAGATCTCCATACAGGAAGAAGGATGTCACACTCAGGTTACAATGTTATAATGAGATTTAAAGTATTAATGATATAATGTCTGAGTTAAAGATAAACTTCCTTATGAGATCTTTTCTATACTTATATTCTGAATTAAACTTTTATAAATATATATGTGTATACACACACACATTTATATGTATACATTAAATCAGTGAGCATAGAAAAAAACCTTGCAATAGATATAATTATGCTCAAAATACTACAGGAGAGAGGAAAGGACAAGCTGTTAACTTATTATTCTAGGACCCATTTTTACTGCATGCTACTTGTCCTACTAAACTTGATTTCCTAACACTGGCCTGGGTTAAAGTTGACAAGTACCACCAAGTAGACCATTTCATTTCCTTTGGCACTCCAAAACTATTCAGGCAATACTTTGCACTTAAAGATGACTTCTTTGAAAATGCCAGCTCTACTGAATCATTGGTGACTACTTTTTAGCCACTTAAAACCCTTTCCACACCACATCTATCTGCAATATAAGTACCCTGTCTGAAAATGCACAGGTGATTCTATTTCCTTATGTATCCATTTTACCTTTCATTAAGTCCTATGCATTTTCCGATCTTTTTCACAGAGGAACTCTCCTCATGTAGGTTCCACAGAACAGAGACTTTGTCCAGCTTGTTAATTCTCAAATCCCAGAGCTTGCTACACTAACTGGCACATTCCAGGTGTTCAACTAAGACTGGTGAGACAAATGAACGCAATCATCAAAAACTTGAATTTATACCAGTATGTCGCACGATTCTGCTTTACAATGCCTGATTGAATCAGTCTATAAAGGTACCGAAATTCAGTATTTATGAAGTGTTTCCTATGTGTTTTTCATTTCACAAACATGTTTCCAATACCTACAAGTGAAGAGGAATTTTCACTCAAAAGACTCTCAGCTCTTTGTTCTGCCTCTGTAGATATGCTTGCTACATAGGCCATACTTGAAATTAACTAAAGACTCATCTGACCTTTTTCTTGTTCTGTCTAAGCAATAAATGTAACTGCCTGCAACCCATAGCAATTCCTGCGCTTTGTAACTCTTTGTAACTGCCTGCAACCCATAGCAACTCCCGTGCTTTATAACCTTCTGAGGACAAATTAACCAATCAGCCCATGTCAAATAAGTTCTATATAAGGAATGTTGCAACTGAACTCCGGCCCAGATCTTCAGAGCTCTAGCTCCTCTGGGACCACCAACCGCCCCCCGCACCCCCCCGCCCCCAGCATCATAAACCTGAGTTCAACTCTGAGTGCTTGGTTTCTCGCCAATCTGATTTTTGCAACTTTTCTGCAACACAAGAACTGTACAAATGGGTATTAAAGATAGTCTGAAAAAATGGAGTCTTTTAGAGGCTAAATGATTTACTGGATGCCTCTAAGCAAGCTAACACTAACCCTTTCTCAGAATTCATAAAATGTAAGTGAAACAATTGTATAGAACAATATTAATCACTAGATTTATTAACTCTTTAATCAAATATCCCAGCCTTAAAGAATGCATAGAATATTGTAAGCACCCAATAAATATTTGACTTTTTAATCAAGTGTACATATTTTAATAGTCAAAATAAATATATTTTGCAAGTGAAGGAGGAAGTGAGAAAGGACAACTGTAGGGGTCCATTTTTTCACTCAAGATCTACACAATCATTTACACTACTATCGTTTACTTCCCATATAGGAAGATTGGAAATCTATTTCAATTACAAGATGATTTTGATACTTCACCTATTGTACTTTACCATGTGCTATCCTGGCCAGCTTATTAGGGCAACTAGAGTGACTCTACTGTGTTCCAGATGCTGAATGTGTTTGTTTAATATGCCTTGTACTCCTCACCAGAATACCGTCAAGGGCATACCCTCAGGTATAATTCCTGTGACTATAGGCCCAGTAAGCATCAGTGTAATACCCTTCACCAGGAGCTGTCTGTCCTGCCTTCCCCACACCTCCAGCTGAGCTATTCTGTCTCCTGCCTTTATCTCCTTTTAGCTGTCTGTAGCTCGCTATTGCCATTCTACTACCAACCTCATGGGATTCTTTTCCTCTTTATTTCTTTTCTTATCTCCTCCTCCTATTATTGCCTTTTACTCAAAAAGTGAGTGCACAGATTGTGTTTCCAACATAATCACAAGATCTCTCACCCCACAGGCTCTTTTGACAATGTGTCACTGACACTCAACTCATTGATATGGGTAGAGTCTATATTCCCTCCTCTTAAATCTGGGTAAGCCTGCAATTACAAAAGAAGTGATGCTGGTATTTTTAATCCAGTGAAACTGACAAGGTTTTAGATAATTTGAGTTATATTAGTTTGCTATAGATTCCAAGGCAAGGTCATAAAAGGCCACAGAGTTTCGGCCTGGTCCACTTGGGAAGCTCACTCTTGGAACCCAGTCAGCATGCTGTGAAGTAGAAAAACCACATGGTGAGGCCATATGTAGTTGTCTAGCTAACTGTCCCAGTTGAGATGCCAGACAACAGCCATCTTCAATTGCCCCCAGCCATGTGAGTGGAGCTAGCCTCGGGAAGTCACCAGTCACTCAAGGCTGCAACTACAGTAGATAGCTCAAGCAAGATCTAACTAGCTGAGCCCAGTCATGCTCCAGGACCATGAGAGATAATAATAAAATGACTGCCGAGGAGTTAACCCACTAACTTTTGGGGTGATTCACTACATAGCAACAGAAAAACAATAGATAATAATCAATATCACCTAGTACATCAGAGTATGTTTTAATATCTACAGAGTGAAATTACTATTCCAAACACAAGTAGGGCTGTTAATGTTAAGAGCTAATCGCTTTGTTAACTTTGTATTAATATTTATTACTTGGTGACTACTTTTATGCTCCAAGAGGGGTCCAATTACTTTATTCCCTGACTGCTTCTAAAGAGAGAGCTATTCTAGAAACCTAAGTATTCCTGAAATCTAATTTTCAGAAACTTTACATTTTACAATATTTGTCAAACCCTCAGCTATACATACTTTTAGGGCACTAACCTTTTTATAAAGTTAAATATACATATTGTTTAGGTTTTTGAAAATTTATGTGTTTCTTAACACCAACCTATAGCAAACTAATATAACTCATATTATCTAAAACCCTGTCAGTTTCACTGGATTAAAAATACCAGGTTGATACTGACTTCATATTTTCTGTGGCCAAAGTTATTTTTTTAAATACCATAACATAAACATAACAAAAAAAATTATAATAGGAAACCCAAATTTCACTTCATACCAACACTACAAATTCCAAAGTTATGAATTGCTTTTGAGATTTGCTTCTGAGGAAACTCAAGAAACAGGGGTCTCCACTGCTTTTGATTGCCCCACCTATTTCAAGTAGGAAAGTTTGAAAAGTGAAATGGCCATAGACAGGCCCCATGGAGAAAAAGGAAAAAAGCAAAGCACCTGGGTAATTCTTAGATGGGTTAATCAGTCTCTAAAAAGTCAATAGCATGCAGGGCCACAAATCAATTTTTCAAACAGTTTATCATGGCTAATTGAAAAATTTTGCTGACTATTTCAGTTTCTAATGCATCAAAAATTGAGAAACTTGAAAATCTTTACAGCGAAAAGGTTTAAGACCAAACGAAGGTCAACTGAAGTCAGAACAATTGAGGACCACATTAGAAGGGAAAGCAAACATAATGCCAGCCTTTGCAGATGCTCTCCTCAGGGGAGGAGTGTGCTGGTTTGGTCTTCAGGAGAACTAGGGCCTCGTTTTGACCAACAGAGCCACATGATCAAGATAAGGCATTTCACCTATCTGGGCCCCAGTTTCATCATTTGTATAAAAAATAAAAAAACTACACTTATTGAGTACTTTCACAGTATACTACTTATTGCGTTATACTAAGAACTTTGCAATGTACCATTTTTATATCTATACAACTTTACCGAGATATAATTCACCTACCATAAGGTACATCTATTTAAAGTGCACAAGTCAATGGTTTTTAGCATATTCACATAGAATTGTGCAATCATCATCATAATCAATGCTAGAAAAATTTTAATCGCCCCCAAAAGAAACCCCCTGTCCATTAGCAATTGCTCCTCATTTCCCCCTAGCCTCTGGTTCTAGGCAAACACTAATCTACTTTCTGTCTCTATGGATTCGCCTAATCTAGACATTTTATATAAATAGAATCATGCAACATAATACCCCTTCTTCCATTCATTAGTTGATGATATTTTAATTGTTTCTACTTTTGGCTCTTATGAATAATGATGCTGTGAACATTCGTGTACAAGTTGTGGTATTTTCTCCTCAGTATATACATAGGAGTGGAATTTCTGAGTCATATGTTAACCTTTTGAGGAACTGCCAGACTTTTTTCCAAAGCAGATACGCCATTTTACATTCCCACCAGCAACATATGAAGGTTCCAATTTCTCCACATCTTCACTTATTATTGTCTGTCTTTTTTGATTATGGCCAACCAAGTGGGTATAAAGTAGTATCTCACTGTGGTTTTGATTTGCATTCCCCTCCCTTGCATTCTCTTATTTAATCCTCATAACAGCCTTATGAAATAAAAATCAATCCTTATTCTTATTTGGTACACAAGGAAATTGGATTGAGAGTTTAAGCAACTGACAAGGTCAGAGTCACATGCAGACTCAGCAGTCCGCAGAGACCCTTCCAGTGCACCATACAATTACAAGGCCTCACACAATCCTAAGAGGGTTAATAGGACAGCCCCTCGAGGTCCTCCCAGCTGTGATTTTCTGGGATCATGAGATGATACTGTCTAAATTTTAATCTCTTCTCTAGGTGAATCTTCTCTTTGGCCTAAATATCAAGAATATTTGGACTTCTTCTGTTCTAATCATAACAGTGATGAGGCTACCATCCCATAATGCTGGCTCAGAGCCAGATTTGAGGTTCACCTGAAGCCAGTACAAAGAACTTAATATTGTGGTCAAATCACAGAAAATTGCCCATATTCAACCTTTTTGGAACTCCAAAGATGGCAACTTCATATTTCATGTGCATTTTGTGAACTAACCTTACTCCTGGCTTTCTTTTACTTTCTTATCCTTATTTTCTCTTTACGCCCCTTTTCTCATCTATCAAATAAATTTTATCTAGCCCATTGCTTGCATCTTAGTAAACCATCTAAAATCTTTTCTGAAATAAAGTAGATTAGTAAAGAAACGAACACACCAAAATGTTTCAAGTGGGTTTCAAAATAGCCCCCAGCTGTAGGAGCTTTTGTTAGTGTGTACTTCCCTAAGCAAACTGTTCTCTAAGAAAAAGAAAACAAGATTATTCTCCTCTGTACCTTGGCAGGAGAGAAAATGCTTTTATAATATCCTAAATTAGACAAGCTTTCCAAACTTGTTTGGGAAAGGAGAAAGACAGGTAGTTGCCGCCCAGCAGGATAAAAGGAAGAAAGCAATGATTCATCTTTATCCTCATGAATACATGCAAAGGTTACTTCTCCTAGAGTATCTCTTTAAGACTTTTTTCCTTTTACTTATGTAATAAAATTTCTCGGTACTTTTTGATGACTGATTACTGTTACTGAAGGCCACAGCTAACTATGAGAATCTGACAGAATTCCACCTAAAAGTACTCAACACTTTTGTAAACTTTTTTTCTCTTTTATAAGTACTTGCTTAGATCCCACTGAAGAGGAAAATGAAGAAATACATAATTCAAAATGCTAACCGGCTCTCTCTTCTGCTTCTGTAAATATGCTCGCTGTATGCAGGAGCTCTTGTAAGAGCTCACTTGCACATTGCTAGACTTGTAAATGTAACTGTTTATACCCTAGCAGATCCTGTCTCTTATAGCACATTGTACCCCTGGCAGCTCCCGCTTCCTGCAACAATTTGCATCACTTTGTACCGGCCAGTAATCAATAACAACTCCCATCCTTCTACCAATGTTACTGTTTGCAACCATAGCAACTCCTGCCATTTGTAACGGTATTAGTTCAAACTAACCAATCAGCTAACTAATCAATTCCTGTATATAAGGAATGTTGCAACTGTGCTCTTGACCCAGCTCTTCAGAGCACTAGCTCCTCTGGGACTATGTATAAGAAACCTGAGTTCTCCTTCTCTCTGAGTTAGTGCTTGGTTTTTTGCTGGTCTGACTTTGGAGCTTTTCCGCAACACCATGACATGTGCCCATGCCTAACACGACTCTTTCATGTCTAAGATTATACAAGAGATAATTGCACTAGTGCCAATAGATACATTAACTCAAATAGAAAAGTATACACCACAAATGTCAATGAGTTCAGCACTGGTTTGTGTATAGAAACAACTAGTATGTAGCCATTAAAAATCATAGAGAACAGTATCAGCTGAGACGGGGAAAGATCTAAGACTTTTACTGAAAAGCAAGGTATCTAACAGCTGGAACAGTGTGAGGTAATATGTAAAACTGTACACATCTAACTTAATATGTGTATATATATTCATAAAGAGATAACTGGAAGGCCGTGGAACAAAATGTCGAGAGTAGTTATGTCTGGGTAGTGATATTTTGGGGAGTTTTACATATCTTTTTTTTCCTCTTAATAAGCATGTGGGTTTTTTTTTTGTTTTTTTTTTTTTTTTTAACCAAAACAATAAAGCTATTTTCCTTAAGATTAAGAAAAAAATCCTACAATGTGCAAAGTACTGTCAAAGGCATTAAGAAGGAATACAAAATAAGAAAAAGAAAGCAAAGAGCTCTCAAACAGTTGATAATCCTGATGAGAAGGCCAGACACTGCAAAAGAAACAATTAAGTTGCAAGTAGTGTAAGATGAAGTTTCTACATGAGTACAGTATGTACAGGCCATAAAAACTCAGACAAGAAAAGCAGCATAAACTGAGAAGTTGTGGGCCCATAAGAGAGAGGAGTTTCCTGTGTGTTTGGGGAAGATTTATAAAGATATAGAATGGACTAAAAGAAAGTAATATTTTCAGAAATTCAGAAAACAGGTGAAAATCTGTATCATATTTTCCAGGGCCACTAATTAGGGCTCCTAATTAGTTTAGTTGAAATTTAGCATTCTGACTAAAGAGTAGTGGGAGATGAGGGTTTGAGAAACCATGATGTTTTAGAAGAAAATTTGGCAATATCTACCAAAATTACATATGCACACACCCTTTGATCCTCCATTAGTTGTTTATTTATCCTACAGAAAAACTTAAACACATGCAAAATGACAAGTATACAAGAATAATTAATGAAGCAATGCTTGTGATTACAAAAGTCTGGAAACACGCAGATGCCCAACAGTAAGGAACTGGTTACATAAATTATAATCAATAGACTATTAGGAAGCAATAAAGAAGAATGGGAAAGGTTGCATAGACATGGAAATATTTTCGGTAAAAAAAAAAGAAGGCAAAGAACTGCATAATATGTTGCCTTTTGGGGTTAAAATGAGTAAAACTAAGACAGTATGTTCATTATCGGGCAGATAAATGTGAAAAACAGTTTCAAAAAGGTGATTCTGGAAGTGGTAAGCAGGCTAGATTTTCAAAGTGCTTCTTCATTATAACCTCTAGTTATTGCCAGAGTATTTGTTAATTCAAGAATGAAAGAGATCTCAGGCCACCCTACTCATTCCGATGAACTTCAGATTCCCCACGCTCTCTTCCAACCCAGTGTTCACTGGGAACAAAACAAGGCCTCTGCTCCCTTAGGTACAGCATAACTCAATGATTCAGCAAACAGCAAACCAGCTCCAGCCCATGCAGGTACCTTGAAGTCATTTTATATGACAAAGTCAGCAGATCAGGCCTCCAAAAGGCAGACTATGCCCTTCTTTCAGTGGGCACACTTCAGAAAATCCTCACAGTGTGATGTGATCTAACTGGAAGAGAAATAAAGGTTCTTGGGAAAGAGAGTCTGTGCTTGTAAATCAATTTCAAATGTAAGCTTGGACTGACAAGGTGCAGCCATAAAACCTGGAAAATTAAAGGGAACATTTTAAATCAGCAAACACCATTTCTTAGAGCTTACATCTCCAGGAAAAAACAATCGTGTATTTTAAAAGGATTGTGTGGAGCTGTACACATTTAATTGAGATTTTAAAGCCAGGGTTTGCAGGATTCATAACCAAAAAGGCAAGACTATGTGTGAGTAATGACTCCAATTCTGGGAGATTTGAAATTGGCTGTGTCCTACTGAAGGGCTATATTTATTCTAGAACCTCACTTTAGCACTGAAATTTAAGATAAGAATTCTATCTTCCTTTAAAGAACAATGAGGGTTTTGTTCAAGGCAGTCTTGCCTTGCAATCCCAGTATACAGATTTTGAGCAGTATATAACAAGACTTCAATGTATTTTTAAAGTAACAATACTCAGTGTGAACGCAGGATTGCATATTTTAAAACACTAGCTTTAGAATCAGACTGCCTTTGTACATATCCCCAATCTAATACAAACCACCTCTGAGACTCTAGATAAATTACTTACATTCTATGCACTCAGTTTCCATATCTACAGTATGGAGATGTATTAGTACCTGCCTTATAAGAATCATATAATGAATGATTCAATGAGAAAATGTCAATCAAGGACTTAGCACAGAATTTCGTCTAGTTTAAGCTCAATAAAGATGAGTTATTACTATTATTCTCCTATTGATTATATATGTTAGAACTAAAATTTAAAAGAATAGATTATATTCCAGATTAAGCTGCACCTGAATTAAAGCTTTACTGTAATCCAGAATTATGTAGGATACGTGATAATATAAAACTCACTCAATAATAATCAAGAAATAGTTTTGATGATCTGCTATTTTTATAATAGATGAGTGACCTGCAGAATGGCAGCTGTTTCATATGAAATGGCTTTAAATTTTAAAAATTATCTGAGTTAGTTATATTACCATAAGCATTTATTTAGCATTAATGGCACTACTTATAAAGTACTTTAAAAATAATCATTAGTTAACTTCATGGATATTAAATTGAAAATCAGAGGGTGACTGTGATTTCATCCTCAGGCTTTACTCTCAAATATTGTAAGCTTCTTGCTTTTTTCTGATTCGGATTCCCAGATAAATAACTTCACCGCATGGTGAATTGGTCTTTTAAAAACTCTTAGGTCTTAAACTCAGGGGCTATTCTGTAATACAGCTGGCTACAGGAAAGCTTTTTGGGAATCTGGAGCTTTCCAGTGTTTCATCTCACTTACCATGTATATACTTGAAAGAAAAAAGCATCTGTCCTAAAAGACACTAGAATAATTATGCTCAGTGCATGGCAAGTGCCATCTCTGTCTGTCAGCCTCTGTAAAGCACTTAGATGTGGAATTAACTTGAACATTTCTTATCAGGGAGTTGCCATCAAAGGAAATCTGGACTCAGTGACTCACTACTTGACCTTAAAAAAACCCACTTCATGTCTATGCTCCTATGTTCAACTTTGTAACATACAGACTGTCCTGTGAAATATCTGGCCCTTTGTTTGCCTTATAGTTACATTGAATAGTAAAATTAAAATACATGTGAATAAAACCCAAACTGTGGGAATTGCATTGGTTTTCACATTCTTCATGAATCCACCGTAAATGGTAACAGCTACTGTGACACTGTTCACAGTGACTACGTCCTTTGGCCACACATAAAGAAAACATTTTATACTTTCCTAAACTGTGGGTAAAAAGCCAAAGAATCACTCACTCAATAGTGACTCCTCCTCCAGCACCAATACCACCACCATTGACAAATCCAGTTAGCATTTCCCAATGTGTGTAGTCAAAATTTTAAATGTTCACTTCCTAATTCCAACACAACTGCTGTTTCAACAACCCTGGGAAAATCTACCTACTATAGAATGTGTTGGAGGAGATATTCAAGAGGACCTAACCGCCAGCTGGCCTGTGGGCTGGATCCGGGCAATGAGGCCCTGTGCTTGGAGTGCCTGCTCTCCCACCGTTCCCACAGTGGGAGCAGTTTCCAAGGACACAGCCTTGAGAGAGTATGTGTTGTTGAGACTATCTAGATGGTATACGTGACTGACTAAGGCCTCTTATGTAAATTTTTTTTTATTTTTTAGTATGTAAAATATTATTATCCTACTTGTACCTCTAGTACTGCGGAACACCAGTGCTGGGCTACAGGTGAGAATGCATTATTAAAACTCTTACATAAACATTTAACATTCTGGCAGGCAGCGGCAGGAAATTTCTCGTCATATGGCCACCTAAGACAAGCCTCAGAAGTTAAATTTATGAGACTGCCACCTACCAATCTGGAGTAGTCTGCCTCTTTCTTCCATCTCTCCCTACCCTCTGAGTACTTTCAGATTATACCCAGAGAGCTCCTGGAAGCAGCAACATGCCACTTTAAATTATCTACGGTTCACTTTCTAAAACATCTTCTAGGTTACTGAGCTGCATTCATAACTGCTGGAGTTAAATTTGATGACCTCTAAAGTCAAGATCACCAACAGCTGGGGAATGTCTTGACCACCTGGTATACAACCTGTGACCCACTTCTAGAAAACTGTCCTTCTCCAGTGTTCTCTCACTGTCATCAAGCAATGATGGAACACCTTTGTTAATATTCCTGAATTTAAAAGACCTAGGAGGCATAAAGCTTGCTCCTCCCTCCAGAAAGTCTCTCTTTGGTCTGTCAGAAGCAAGGAATCTCTTCTAAACTCATTAACACTTCTGAATAAATCAATATGTATTATTTATGCCTATTTAAATGCATATTGTGAACATACCTCTATCATACAATCAGAACAGCGGTGGTGCTTTCTGTAGGAGCACGATCTCCTTTAATTCTAGTTGAAGTATATAGTATCATACATCATGTTTTAAGGAAAAAGATAATGCAATAACAAAAGCTAAATATGCTGTGCACTCACTCTGTATCAGGCACTAACTTCAGCCTTGTGCGTGGCCCATTTAATAATCACAATGACTCACAGAAGCACTATTGCTATCACCCTACTTTTCAGATAAGGAACTCGAACTTTGAAGAGGTTAGGTAACTGGTGGGTTGTCGAACCTTTAGTGACTATGTTGATGTTATATGATATTTGAGACATATAAATGAATATATGTATATGTAAATTATGAAACATAATACCAATACCTAACATCAAACATTGCTACATAAATGCATGTGTTCCTCCCCTGTCCCAGTCCTGGCCAATATTATGAATTTTCTGTTTGTCAATTACCTCTTTATAAAAAATAATATTATCTCAAATACATATATCTCAATATTTTATCACTCATTTTTCAGCTTTACAAAAATGGTATCACTCTGACTATAGTCTTTTGTAGTTTGCTTATTTTTACTCAATATTACATTTATGAGACTTACCTGTTCATTTTTACTGATGTCTGATATTCTAATGTATAGATAAACAACATTTAATCATTCTCCTGCATAAAGATATCTGAGTTTTCTTACATTTATAATTACAAACATCGCTGTTCTGAACATTCTCATAAATGTCTCCTGGCATGGTGTGCAAAAGTTTCTCTGGATATGGAATTCTCTAAGTGCAAAATTGCTCACCTATAGGATATAGAAATATCTTTTATATGCAGGTGCCACATTCTTGTCTAAATTGGTTGTACTATACTTTTCACCCCCAGCAGCTATTTATAAGAGGTCTACATCCTGAACAAGATATTGTTATTATCAGGTTTCTTAATTTTTGCTGATCTAATAGGGGTAAAATGGTACCATATTTTTCTGGTTTACATTTTGTTGAATACTAATGATGTTGATATGTTTGATATTATCTAGTTTCTTTTTAATCTCTGCTGAAACTAATTTGTATATGATATCTTTCTGTTGTTTTAAATTTCATCAATTTTTGCTCACGACTTTATCAACTCCTTCCTTCCATTTTCTTCAGAATAACGTTGTTCTTTTTCTAATTCAAATACATCACTGGTAGCATCTCATGACATGTTTCTGGGCCATTTGTATTTCTTCACCTGGAAAGTACCTGTTTGTGTATTTCTGTTCATTTTTTTATCTATCTGAAGAAGTTCTTTATATATTGTGGATATCAATCACTTTCCTGTTGTATGTCTTAAAAATACCTTTCTCAGTTCAAGTTTTATCTTTCTACTACATTAATGGAGTCCTCTCTGATGTACAGCTGTCCCTAATTTTAATGAAGGTGACTTCAGCACGTTTTTCTTTTACAGACAGATCTTCTGGATCTTGTTTAAGAAAATCTTTCCTGCTCCAAAGTAATATATTTTCTTTCTCTAAAAGTTTTCAAGTTTTGCCTTTACATTACATTTTATGGAATGACATTATATGTATGGTATAGGATAAGAATTTTTTTCCATATTGTTGTATATTTTGTCCCTATTTACTCAGCACAATAGTCCCTTTTTTTCCCCACACAGATCTGCAATACATCTCTGCCATATATGAAGGCTCTGTTTCTGAGTTATTTTATTCCATTGATCATTTGTCTATCTCCACAATCACAATGTCTTATGGGGTGACACTGTATTTTTGAGCCCTTATTCTACAAATAAATTTTGGAATTAGCTTGTCAAGTATCTCAAAAGTCTTTGTAGAAAATATGCTTTGGGACAGCATTGACTCTGTCAATCAATTTGAGGATAACTAACTTTCTTTTGATACTGAGTCTTCTTATCAATGAGCATGGTTTTTCTGTCCGATTATTAGATTTTCAACATCTCCTTAATAAGTATTATACTATTTCTACCTAAAATTCTTATATTCCTCTTGTGAGACTTAATAATTTGTTAAATTTATTTATTATTACTAGAAATAATAAAAAATATCCTCTTCTGTCTGTTAACCTATAGAATTACTCAGGTTTTTTTTTTTTTCTTGACTTGGTTTTGGTTAGTTATATTTTTCTTATCATTTATTCATTTCCTTTAGCTATTTGGCATAGAGTAATTCATAGTATTATTATAGTTTCTTCTTAATCTCTGCTGAAACTGTAATTTGTTCGTGTTATCTTTTTTGTTGTTTCAAATTTCACTAATTTTTGCTCATATCTTTATGAATTGCCTTCTTCCATTTTCTTCAGATTAACATTATTATTTTTCTAATTCAAGTTAGATGCTTAGCTTCTTAATTTTCACTTTCCTTCTTCTTGAAGTTTCCTTTAATGCAAGCTTACCATTAAGTATAAATTTTCCCAATTCTTTAATCTTAAAATGCCTATTTCATCCTCAGCCTTGAAAATTTTAATTTTCTCTTAGTACTTTGAATATATTATTCCTCTGTTTCAGGCTTTGATTGTTGCTACTGAGATATCTGTTGTCAGTCTGGTTATTATTCCCTTATAGGTGATCTGTTCTACTTTACTATTTGGTTTTAAGATCCTCCTTTTATCTCCGGGGTTTCTGCAGTTTTACTTCGAAATACCAAAGTGCAGATTTTTTTTTTTTTAATTTATCTTGATTGTTCACAATATTTTTCTTGTTTCTGTAGACTGCTCTTTCATAAATTCTGGAAAATTATTCAAATATTACCTTATCTGTATTTTCTCTATTATGTTCCCCCTGAAACTATAATTAGATTTATATCATTTCTCATTCTGCCTTCTAAATCTATTAATATCTCTCTTTCTTTCTCTCTCTCTCATAATATTCATCTTCCTGTCTCTCTGTGCTGCATTCTTGGTAATTTCTTCTGTTCACCAATTCTCTTTTCATCGGTGTCCAATCACATTTTATTCATTAACTCCTTCCACTGAGGTTTTTTTGGTGGTGTTGTTATTTTTACTATTTTAACAGTTATAAATCTTTTTCAAATCTGGTCGGTTTCAATATTATGTTGCTTATTCATTTTTATGATTCTATCCTTTATTTAAATATTTCATATATTGTTTTTTATATAGAATATATAATATAGATAATTCTAATACTTGAATTTCTTGAAGAGGTACCTAAATTAGTTGCTTTGTTCTAAAGTTTTATTTATCTTTGGAGGAAAGTGTTCCTTCAAAGAATATTTGTGTTTTCTTCTACTGGAAGCCACGGGCACCATCCACTTAGGGACATTTTAGCCATCTTCTTAATCAGCTTAATTCAGGAGTCTCAGGCTCAACTTTTAATAGTCAACTTAAAAATAAAATAAAATGAAATAAAACATCAGTGCATGGGTTCAAAAACAGGTGAGACCTAACTCTCTTCCCTTGCCACTGCGGAGCTGAATCGGCATTTACCCTCACATATAACACACCACTCACATATCAGCCTCCAGCTTCTGTTTTCTTTTGGAAACAGAAATACAATGTAATCTATGTCTAAGGCAGGATCTAGTTATTGAAATAAGCTCAACTTATTTCATTTCTCAAGTATACACAGTGAGGGGGAAAAGTATTCTAAAACAAGCAAAATTCATTCCAAAAAATTGAGTAATTATCTTTGTAAGTTGAAAGAGAAATTTTCAATAACCATGTGGATTTCCACTTCCAAATTCTTCTGTACTTCCTAAGTCTTTTGGAAGTTTAAATGTGACGTGCAGTGTAAGAGCGTTTGCTATCTATTCCAACAGAAAAAAACCTACCCTCCTTCCATCTAAACACTGATGAGAAACAAGAACTTCATTGAAATCTTTATTGAAGAATGGTTGAAAGACATTCTAGCCTAACTTGCCAGTAGAGACAAAAATAAATCCCATTACACTCATTCATTTGACTAATATCTAAGAAGCACCTATTTGGTCACAGAACATGGTAAGCACTGAAGATGACCAAATAAGGTTGTTCCTGCTCTTCAACAAACTTGTAATCCATTAATTCTTCTTATCTGAGTCACCTAGCTTCAGCTTAAACAATATAAAAACACAGTACTTAATCAGGAGCCAAAGGTAGTGACTGGTCACTGATTTAAAATCCATTCACTCTCCACAGAACTCAGGATCTGCTTCCTACACCAGGAGGATAGGTTCAGACCAGTGGTCTTCAAAGTGAACTCTGAACTCCTAAGCATTGTCAAAATCTCGTATAATCAAATTTTTGGACTTCTGGGTGAGATTTTTTTTTTTGAAGGTGCACAGAATTTTAATACAAGTGGTTTGGAAGATTATTTCACAAACTTATGCAACTCACAGTACATGCAGAAAATGTTAATATATGTATAGCATACTGGGATACTCTGTTAAAACGATTCACAGCAACTGGCCCCAGAACTCTAGCCATCCCAAACCCTGTTCAACTGCCCTGAGGAATGAGGGGATCAATACTGTGGCTCGCCTGTAATCCCCTCACAGTCCACTTGTGTGCTCTGGCCACTGGTTGGGAAGCTCTGGTTGAGATGACAGTCCTGCAGATCCTTCATGATGTTTTTATTTCAGTCTACTTAATCTTTGGACAGTTTCCATTACTAGAAACTCTCCTATAAGCTCAAAGC
Source organism: Pteropus alecto (assembly GCF_000325575.1). Taxonomy (NCBI): domain Eukaryota; kingdom Metazoa; phylum Chordata; class Mammalia; order Chiroptera; family Pteropodidae; genus Pteropus; species Pteropus alecto. Next base: position 39,952,713 of record NW_006442484.1, read on the forward strand.
TGTTTCCCGACAGTCTCTTCATTGTTCAAATATAAACTCTCCATCGACATCACTGTATCCCCTATTCCGCACGAGGGTATTCCCAAGGCTCATTCATCCAGCTTACCACCCCAACATGTTAGACTGCCACACACCTTCCTATAGTATGCATTACAGAAACTAGCATTATAAGGATGGTAAAATAAGTGCCTATATTAATAATGCTAGTAAAGTCAGTGCACTTTGAAGACAGATGTGGCCCACTTTAACAATGACTACAAAACCTATTAAGCGATACCAAAAGAAGCCATAATTTAAGAAGATATTGCAGCTCTGCTTCACATTGTATAGCTCATCTTGCAACTGCTGGAATGCAGATAAGATAGATCTCACAAGCGACAACTAGGAAGGGCTGCTCCAGTGGAGTTCAGAGTACAAATGACAGAGGAAAGAACAGCATTGCCCAAAGGCCAGGAGGCAAAGGGAGAAAAGCAGTAGATGAAATATAGGCATTTTAGTTATGGCTATATAATTATAAAACAGGATTACTAAATAATTTTTGGTAAACTGATTTAGCAATATGCTTTCCTTCCAAACCTGGAAACAGACCTGAAGGTCTGTCTCGATCACTTGCACTACCATCAACTTACCTACTTATTAACAATGCAGAGTCCTGGATCATGGTTGTAGCCCTAACGAATGTGAATCTTTGGTCAAGAGGCCTAAGTATCGACACAGTAAGTTTCAGAACAACTAAGCCTTCAGCTTCTATAAGGAAAGGGGACAGGAGAATATCTCTCAAAGTGGTAAATAACAGAAAAGCAAGAGGTATCCCATAGAAATACCATCATATTACAGAAAATGTCAGTGGGGAAGGGACTGATTTAGTGGTCATTTATTTCAGGAAACTTTAACAGATAAGTTCATTATAACTGTTAAAAGTACATTGAACAGGGAACCTTTCTAATTATAACTTAAAAATTCATAAACAAATGAAGAAATCAGAAATCTTACAATTAAAACAGAAATAAACAATAGCGCTTAAAAAAAAAAAAAAAAAACTCAATAGTTTGAAGTCCTATAAGGAAACTAGCAAGACTGTAAGTGTTGGCAGAAGAGTGAGAACAAACAGTTCTATTTGAAGAAGGAGGATTAGCTGCTGGGGCTCTTCAGAGACAGGAAGAGAGAAGAAAAGAGTGGGATGAAATTCACTAACCTTAGACATTAATTTCCTTAAGAAAATAAAAGACAATCCTCACATGACATTTAAACACTTCCTTATGCTCTCTTGTATAACACACAACTCCTTCCTTACAAATGTTCCCTGATGAGCAAAGAGGGAAAAGAGAAGGCAAAAGCATTTATAGACTCCCTGTTTTGTTCCAGATGCTGCATAAGCATTCGATATAAGCTATCAAGTTGAAACGTCACAAAAACTCTTAAAAGTTGGGAAGGTGAGGGAATCAGGGCTTGGAGAAGCTGGGAGACTCACCCAAGGTTCAAGGCCAGCCAAGTGGCAGTGAGGATGTAACCTCAAGATTATACCTTTTAAAAATATCCCATGCAATGATTCAGAAAAATGGGATTTTCAACTCTAAAAGCTATAAATGGTTAGGATCACAGGGGATCTGAACCAAGATACTAGTATATGACAAAAGAAAATGAGAGGAAAAGCTCAGCATCCAAACTGTGTGGTGCTGTCCTGTGACTGGAGGTGCTGGGCAAGACCAGCACCTGATGCAGCACAAATAGCTGATATCGAACCTACATAACGAGCACTCTAAAACCATAAACCAAGAGATGATGAAAATGGTTTGATCGTTACTCTCAGGCTGGCAGCTGGTGTATCATTTGTTTGTTCTGAACAGAAGAGATTGCAGTGACAGAATAATGGGCAAAAACACCTAGTAACTGTATGCTCAGCCCAGTGCCCACTCTAAAAATAATTCTTTATCCAAGAACAGGCTGCAGAACAATAAGGCTTTCCATATTTCTCATCATCAATGGCTCTCTAACTACTCTTAGAGGCCCTAAGAGTTCAGGACCCCAACCTCGGACCTCCATAATAGGCTCTCTATCGATCGGCTTTTAGTACATGGTGCTTTCTTATCTCTCTCGAAGTTACTGAAAGACAAGTTTGCAAAAACTGCCAAAAGACATGGAATGTTCTTTACAAAATAGCCAACAGCAGATCTAATAAAAAATGATGGAAAACAAGTGTATATGAATAACATTTCAATACCAAAAATAAATAATATTAAATACCACACACTAGGCACTGAATGCATGTATGTATGTGTGTGTGATATGTATTACTCTACAGGTGAAAGACCAGAGACTTAGGCTGGGATTTGAAAACAGTATCTCCCATTTTAAACTTTAGTAAGCCAGTATGTATTAATAATTATAAGGCATATATTTATACTCTTTGACCAAGCAATTCCATTCCTAGGAACATATCCAAACAAAATAAGTAACACTATATGCAATAATGCACATACAATGATGTTTATCCCAGTGCGTTTAACAATTTAAAAATTGGAAACAATAGAAATGTCCATTAATAACTGATTTATTAGTTATAGTCATTCTTGCAATAGCATATTACACAGCCATTAAAAATGATTGAGTAAATCTATGTTTCTTGACACAAAAAGATGTCCACAGGTATCTTAAATGAAAATGCAGTTAGATCAGAGAGCAACAAATACAGCATGATTCCAATTTTGTTTTCTGGAGAAGGACTCTTTGAGTCAGAATTGGGGTCTGCAGAGGATGGAGGGGGCTGACACTTCCAAACGGAGGGGAGACAAGCCTGTGCAAGAGCCTTGGGCGAGTGGACACCTGGAGAACTAGGGGTGAAGGGTACGAGAGGGGTCTGAAGATAAGGAAGGGACTAGACCATGCCAAACACTGGAGACCCGATTAAGGGTTTGATTTTCACCCTGGAGGATCAATGTGAAGTCACTGCACAATCTGCATTTCACAGATGAGGCAAAGATGGGGCAAGGAGGGGTCAGCTGATGCTCAAGGTTACCCAGTAAGGGAGTGGTAGAGCCACTGTCCGGCTGGGGCCCGTGGGGAGAGCCCAAGCTTGGCCTCGCCTCCGAGCACAGACTCTTGTGAATCCCAGCTTCCTCGCCAAGAGCTACCCCTGAGCCTTTTCCACCTCTTTCCAGGCTTGGTGTCTCATTTTCCTCTTCCTTTCTCTCCTCCCCACTTCCTCCTGCTTTCCACAAGGTCACAGGGAAAGCCCACCCCTCAGTACTTTGTCCTTATCCCTGAAGGAGACCTTCCAGTCTTGATAAAACAGGATCTTCCCAGTTCCTCCTCAATTGAATTGTTTCAACTAAGGAACTGGATTTTTTTTTAACAACTAAAATAATTTCAAGTGGACTTTTAAATTTGGGTTAAAGACTGTTGTTTGGATTTCTTAGCTCTGTTATCGCTTTGTAAGTTGTACAAGGGCTCCTTTCCTTTCTGTATGTGAGGGAAAAAAAGCTAAAAGTTATTATACACTCTTCTAAATCAGTATTTGAATTTGTGAGAAGTATTTTAATGAGAAGCTTAGAAAATCCTAATATCAAAGTGTAACCTTAACTGGGTGTTTTTTAATTTGTTTTAAGACTACTATATTTCAAAATCAAAAGAAATAGAAAAAAAAAAAAGTCTGGCCTTTACCAAAAAAAAAAAAAAAAACTTTATTGAGTCATGTACCTCTATTATAACGATCAAATGTAATTAATGTGAAACAAGCAGAGCCCTCTATTATACTCACACAATGAATTTTTAAGCGTGTGTACCACGCCCTCTGCTGGCATCTCCTGACCACAACTTTAGGGGCGAGTGAGGAAGGAGGGAAAAACATCTGGATTCCTTCCCCTGGCGGGAACGTCTTCCTTTCCCAATCATGCGCAACGATTCCCTTATTTTCTATCTCCTTCACCTTCCCTTCTCCAAAATGTCATATTCCTTTAAAAAATTTATAGGATCATAATAAAAAGTTTAAGGAGTTAAGTTTAAATTACTTCCCTAAACGAGGGGATAAATAACAGGTAATCCAAAATTAGAGAGTACTAAAAACTAATTTAAATCTGGTTTTGAAATAGCTTCCTAATTAGATGTAGCTTCAGGTGACAGGAAAACATGTTCCTGCTGGCTGGGAAAAGAAAATGCCAATACAGAATATGCTGAGTGCTAGGGGCTAAATTTTGGTGTCAAATAACACAAAGTGGATAATGCCCAACTATTAAGTAATAAAATCTAATTGTTCTAGTTTACAATAAGGTGGTAAAGTTGAGTCAAAAAACTGGTTCACCCCAGACTCTTAGCAAGTTGGTGATAACCTAAACAGTCTTTGATGTGAAATACAAGAATACAGCACCAACTGAAAAAACATCTTAACTATTCTTTTTTAAACCTAAAAGCAGATTTGCTTTGCATCTCCTGCCCCCGCCCCCCACACACACATACTCACCCATCAACTCTCATAAAGGCTATCACTATGACTGCAATTTTGCTCACTGAACTCCAATTCCAGAAACAGTTATTGGTTGACCAAGATCCTGTGCTGGGTATTGAGGACACAGGGAATAATATGACACCATTACGGCACCCAGGGAGCTCAGAGTCTGGTACAGAAGGCAAAAGTGCGAGAAAATAAATGATATATGACACTAAATGCAACAAGGGAATCATGTCCAAGGCACAGAAGCAGTACAGATGAAAACTGATGAACAGCCTAGGGTGCAAGAGGGACAATACGAGAAAGCTTCACAGAAGAGGTGCTAACTTGGATAGAAACAAGTTTGAGGAGACGCCTTTTAAACAGAGGGACCAGCATAAGCACCTTCGTGGAAAACACATGTGGGAATTTCAGGAATACATTGGTAGAAAAGTAGAATCAGTAATTCTATAAGGATGGTGTTATGGGTGACGTGGTGAGTGGCCGAAGGAAAGGCTGGAGAGGTGGCTCAAACAGAGATCATGGGAGCCTTGCATGATCCTTACCCTGCAAGTGACTGGACCTCATCCTATCGGTGGCAGGAACTTGGAACTTACTCTATAATCAACAAAAAGCCATGGAAGAGTTTTAAACCAGAGAGAAGGCACAATATTATTAGAGTTTCCACAAGATCAAAAGGCATCTAACATTTTATACTAATTTTTCTGCAACTTTAGCCCATTTCCTTTCCATTTTCCGTGGTTTACTTACTTTTAAAAGACATGGTATGCTAGTATTAGAGTGAGCTGGAAAGGTGAATAAAGGCAAACGACCTTCATAGCGGTCAGTACCTCATTCGTTATCAGTGATGCTCAGTGAACACTGGATTAGCAGTCAGTTCAGGATTTCTCTGGGCATACGTATGCCAGTTAAGGTTTAGAAAAGTTAGCTGATGCAGTCAAGCCTTGGGAAGAGTTAGCAAACTTCCCAAAGGCAAAAACAAAACAAAACAAAACAAAACAAAACATGAAGCACATAATACATTTGAACAGGCAGATCTCAAAAATGTAACTGGAGGTAAATAAGGCCATTGATTTGGCCTATTTGGTTCCAGTAAAAGAAAATGATCTGTTCTCTACAGACTAAAGTTGTACAAACAGTATCTCTCACAATATCTGCAAAGTGAATGTCTTTATGTTTAAATTTCTAAAAGTGTATAAGATCTGTAAAAGTTTAAAAGTTCTCTTAAGAGATTGGTATCTTTAAAAGATACCTCAATCTGAAAATAAAGATAGTCCCCCTAAGATGGGGCTACCAGAATTAGCAAATCACAATTTCCAGAGTGGATCTTTTTGGCTCAAAGTCAAAATGTCATCAGAAAGGGGGCAGAATATATGCATTTTTTACTCAACTTGCCAACTGAGCTGAAAGTAATTTATGATGCTTTTTTCTCTTGTTGTTTCCTCTGTCCTCACCTCTCCTTAATCCACCCCAGCACAAACCAGTCAGGCTCCTTACAGCAGGCACAGTGCAAAAGAAAAAATTCTACAACTGAGTTCTTTGTAGACTAGTAAGCAATTCCTATCCAGTCTTAAATGAACCATTCTGATAGCACCACCTAGTGTCCAAAAGCACTTTTCAGACCAAATTAACTCAACACTCTAAACTGACTTAAAATAATGCATTTAAAATAAAAAATTAATGAAAACATCCATGAGCTTACACTCAGGGAACATCTGTCCCAGTTACAGACCCAGATAAAACCAATAACTTTAACCTCTCTGCCCAACTATTCTCTCAGCTTCAATTTAGGAAAAATAACACATTCAACCACCATAGTCTTCCTTCCTCCCTTTGAGCACGTGGGTTCCTCAAATAAGATATATTACCAATACATACGGCTGCTTTTAATTTGTTGTTGTTGTTTTTAAGTATTTTTTCTACTCTTTTATATTACATACATGGCTGTTTTTAAACAAGAGGATGGGGAAAAGAAACAAAACAATAAGAGAACATGCACCCTCAGACCTACCTGAATACTCAGGAGCATTTTATATTAAGTTCATAATAAATGTGATAGTTGTAGAGGTCAGTTCACTTGTCCTTCAGAGTTATCATACACTTTGGCTCCTTCTTCTATTTACCTGACCCTGAGGAGAACCGCAGGAAATAAAGAACTTTCTGGAAATAGCCTGCGCCATCCAGAACAGCATTAATTTGACCACCAAATATTAGAAACTCTCCAATCCCAACTTCAAAATTGAGATTTTACAAAATTGCATTATGTAAAATACAAATGTTAGATTACTTTTGATTTGTAATTCAAAATGAAAGCAGTAGTATTAAAAAGCACTTAAACCATCACCCTTCAACCTCTTGCCCAGTAAAACAAACAAACAAACAAACAAAAAAACACCTCAATTGACTAAGGTGCCTGTTCCAAATCTGAGGCCTTCAACAAAGCCAAAAACTTGCTCATTTTGCTTTGCACAACCTCACAGAATTAGAACCCATTGTTGCCCTCTACTGGGCAAACTTGAAACAAAACTAAAATCCATCTATAAAGCATTTGAAATTACCTTATTTCTTCTCCAGTTTCTGGACAATGTATAACCTTCAATGTCTCATAAATTAATTATAAGATTGTGGGGGGAGAAATTTTCAGAGATTCTGAGTGATTTTCCCTCTTTATTGTCTAAAAGAAGAGAATAAATGGTAGCAAACTGGGAAATTGGCTTCGGACTCTGCCACTCTATGACGACGTGGCCTTGGGTCAAGGCCCAGCCTCCCCAGCAATCAATTTTCAGGTCTTTGAACTGAAGGATTATAAAGACATTTATGATCTTAGTTGCTCTTTTGCACTCATAGTTCAAAATATTTATAGCTTTTTTTTAAACCAGTCCTAATAACCTAACAGATCTTATCCTGTCCTATTACTCGGTACTTCGTTGATTGTTATAAGACTGCCGTAATTAAGGTCAGCGTAAACCAAGTATCTAGCACGGTGCATGAAGGTGCACAATGAGCATGAAGTTTTCTCTCTCTCCTCTCCCCATGCTCCCCCGTCCACCAGCTCCATGGCCTTTCCCATTCCTGTAGTACATATTCTATGTCCATATCTTAAAACACTTATTCTCTGCTATGCTATAAGTTTGATATGTCTTGTGATGCTTGTACTGTGTTCTCCACTGAAATATGAGCTTCACTGCCTGGACCGTGTCCTTTATCTGCATCTCAGTGCCCATTATTGGCAGCAGTGGTTGTAATGGTAGCAGCTGTTACAGCAGCAGCAGCAACAGGAACCGATGCAGTGGTACCCGCAGCAGCAACGAAAAGGGTTACAAAAATAATAACATTATAATACCAAAACTATAATAATAAAGCAATACACGTGATTATAAAAAATAAAATTTACTATAATTCTAGAGTTCTCATTTATTATTTTGTGCCAATCATTGTGCTATATGCTTCCTATGCTTTACCTAATGTAGTCCTCGAAAATATAATGGGTAGTATGACTCTCCTCACTTTATGAATGAGAAGCTGAGCTTCTGGCAGATTATAAGAACTACCAATGCTGCCAAACTCTCACTAGCCATCTCTTTTCCCTTCAGAATCTCCAAAGCCCTTTTATCCCCTTATACCCTCCCCATCTGCTAGAACCTTGGCAAACTTCCAAGTTCTAACAATGATGCTCACGGTGTCTCCGAGTGCCAATGAATGGCATAGATACTCCCATCATGTGCGTTAAATGGCATACTACTGGTTCTGAGAATAACAAATGTAACTCTCCTTTTCCAACTTATGGCGTTGAACTCAGCTTACTCCTCTCCATCTATAATTCCTTCCTACCCTCTGCCATCTCTTCTTTCTTCTGAGGTATAATTTAGTGAAAAGAGCATGGAACCAGAAATAAGAATTGCCTGTTATTAGCCATGTGACTTTAGGCAAGCCATTTCAGCTCTCACGCTTTCATCTGTAACATGTGATAATAATATCTTCTGTACATGTTTCCGAGCGCGATTGTTTAGAATAAATAAGAAAGCTTATATGAAAGAGTTCTAAAAGCTGTAAAAGAATATCAGCTATGTGTTGATTTAACTCTTACTATTCTTAGGCTCTTCACAAACACAAATCTGCACTTCTCACAGTAGAGAGGGTGGCTGCAGTGAGAAAAAGTCCTGGCTATTGCCCACTGCCAGCACCTTGATGGGGCAGGAAAAAAAAAAAAACAAAAACATGAAGACAGGTGAATAGGTGACAGCAACGTCATTCTTTTCCTTCTTTTTGTAGGCCTCCATGTACTTTTTCTCCATTCTATCCAAAGCAACAGCCACAGAATCAACTTTCATCACCCACCTCCACCTGGCCCAGCACCAGGACCCTTTCTTCACCCACTATCTCACTGTGTACTTCTAAAATGTTCATCTTCTATACCCACAATCATTATTCTCCTTATTTACATGACAGTCACTGCAGCCACTATTAGACTGAGCATGCTCTACTTGCCAAACACAGTGCCAGACGTCCTGCGTGGACCGTCCCTCATCCTCCGTGGACTGTCTCTCATACTCTGGGCCACACAATGTCAGTATCTTTGGCTCCATTTGACAGATTAAGCTCACCAAAAGGAAGACACAGATTCAGCTACTGCTGCTTCCAGACTAGATACAGAGGACATTCCCACTTCCAATCCAAATCCGAACATCACACTCTAACAAAATGTTCCTTGTCTGTAGCATCACTTAGAAATCATAGGAAAATCCTATCGATAATATCCTATGAACGTACAACTAGAATGACATAAATTATAAATGTTTCCTCAAAAAAAGACTAACGGTTCAGTACAGTAAGTACACTCATTTTCCCTTTTAATGTTTAGTATCATGTAGGAATGTACTAGTAATGAATCTCTCCTATTAAGAAATAATTGTGTTTACAATGAAGTGTTTATAATGGCAGATATCACCTTAAACATGTGGTCAAAATTAATATCACCAGTAAAGGAAGAAATTAATACCATGTGCCTCCCAACATGATACACTGAGAGGAACAGAGCATCACATTCCTGTCAGAAAATGCAGAAACTGAATCTAATCATGAAGAAATATCAGACGAACCCAGACCGCGGGCCATTCTACAAAGTAATTTCCCTGTACTCTTCAAAAGTGTCAGTCGTGAAGAAAAACAAGAGTAAAGTTGCCTAACAGAGACATAACAACTAAATGATTCTGGATTGAATCCTGAGCCAGACTAGTGGCAAAATTGGCAAAATTTGTATAAGATCTAAAAATTAAATACTAGTATTGTGTTAATGTGACCTTCTTCATTTTGATAATTATACTCTTTTATATAAGATAATGTCTTTTTTTTTTCAGGAAATATAAATTGAAGTACATTTAAAGATAAAGGGGATCATATCTACATCCTAAAATGTTTCAAAAGAAAGAGTGAAAGAGAAAACATATACAGAAATTTTTTGCACTATTTCTGTAACTTTTTTGTAGGTTCGAAGTTATTTGAAAATAAAAAGCAAAACCAGAAAGGACAAATATTGAACATGTGTTAAGTACAGTCAGTCCTCGACATCTATGGATTCCCACCCATAGATTGAAAATAAGTACGGTTTTTGACACGAAGTTGGTTGAATTTGTGGATGCAAAACCCATGGAGAGGGAGGATTTAATGTATATTTATTGAACAAAAATCGTGTATAAGTGGACCTGCAAAGTTTAAGCTCATATTCTTCAAGGGTCAACTGTACTAAATAAATGTGAGCTGTAATATTCCTACCATTTATTCTTAAGCACGTAGGAGGATTAAAAAATTTAACACCTTGGGTCCTCAATATGAAACCAATATTACAGTTTGATATAAGAAATTCTAGGACAAAAACTATCCCGGTTGTTCCAATTCACAAAGGTCACACCCAAAGGTAGTAATGCTATAATATGCCATTCCTCCTTCTGATAATGACTAACTTCTCAATTTCATGATTAAGAGAATTCAAGCAAAAATCCTCCAGTGATTCAACTTCCCATGGAAAACACAGACAACTGCAATAAAAAGAACTGTGTATTACATTTCTTTACCTCACCCCTTCTCTAGCCAATATGCTTGCTGGCTGCACAGATGGCATTTAGACATCTACGTAGCTACTAACCCTTTGCCTCTGTCCTGTCATCAGTGTGTTTTGGCAACGGAAAGTGTATGAATATACGTGTGAATGTGGTGACTCAAGGTTGTGTCAGGTGACACAGAGCGGAGCCATCGGCCAACTCTGATGCTTAGATGCTTCAACAGAAAATGCACACAGCCCTAAGCATTTGATTTTAACAGAACAATTTATGCCCCTCCCCGCCCAGTGAATCCAGCAGAGTAAATGGTGTAACGCGACATGGTCAAGCTTTCGAACCCCAAAAGATGGCTGGAGACTTAAGAAGTCACTTAAGGAGGAGGAATGGTTATGATGCCTTTTCTTCTCACAAACAAGGATAAGTGAGAAATTGAAAAGAAGTTATACAGCTGCACTTAACCCTGTTCTCATGGGTCATTATTAGCATCATATCCTCATTTATAATTTTCAAGAGTGTCTTATGTTCCAGGAACATAAAATCTCTCATTACCTTTCACTACATGCCTGGAGTCAGACAGAATTTCCATTTCACAGACAGAAAAATCAGGGCAAAATAAAATCAAGATGATCCATAAACCACCCTATCAGAAAAAAGAACCTAGAATGGACGAACTATTCTGCACCTCCAGGAAGAAAATGAATATCCCTAATTTCTGCAATTACTATACATACAAAAATCGTTTGACATCACTAAATTGCCAGGGAAGCCACACTAGTCTGTTCCTATTTTTTTAATGTGTGTGTGTGTTTTTCCCCACCCTGATTTAAAAGAGTCAGTCTGGATGAAGACGAAATCACCTACCCACATGGAATTATGTGCCTCTCAACTAACGTTTCTCTTTCTGGCCAAACATGAGTATGATAGGCCTCTGCCTTTCTCATACTATGGGACTTCCTGAGAACAGTTACAGTATCAGCCCCTCTTTCTTTTAAATATGAGAATTGCTCATGGTAGAGAAAAATGCAGATTGAAAAATTTCTCTTAATTTTGGTTACCATAAGGGAAGAGAAGAGGCTGTTGTTTATGACAGAAAATTTTCAAATCGATATGGTTCCCTAAATGTCCAGAGCTAGGTCAACAGTCCCAGTTGACATATAAACACTGGTATATCAACGGACTGTCTGCTTCTATTTTAAAAAACAACAAACTGAGAAGACAAAAATCAAAGGATTAACATTAACAAGTAGCCTCTAAGGAACAAATCTATACCAGGAAACTAGAGCACAAAAAACTAGGAGGTACCACAGCAAACACGGAAGTAAACAGTAAGCAGATGTCACTGAAGAGAAGTCCAAACTGAGTAAACAAATAACACTAAAGGCTCCTCTGTACCCACTTTTAAAATAAATTTACTTAAACACTATAAGAACCTAAGACAAGCAAAGACATCCTACAACAAAGGTTTTCACTGCACATAGTGATAAAAATAATATTTACTTCCTAGAGGCCAAGCCTGCATGAGAAGTTTCAAATAAAGGCCAGCATAACTGGTTACCAACACCGTGAGCCCCAGAGAGGAAGGAAGAGTTGTCTGCTATTAACAGGAATCCTAGGAACAAGTGTATGCCAAGCATTTTGGGGGTTTAGGTGAGTGAAAAACAGTTTCGAATGGCCTTTCTTTGGTACACTCAATTACATATGTTCACCGAGTCAGCAAATATCTGTGGGCACTTACTATGGACAAGACATGCACTGTGGGGAGAAGATATTTGCCTATGATACATCTGATAAGTGGTTAATATCAAAAAATTTATGAAGAATTCATACAACTCAACAATTAAAAAATGGGCAGAAGATCTGAATAGGTAGTTTCCCAAAGAGGAAATGCAGATGGCCAACTGACATATGAAAAGATACTCAAGGTAACTGATTAACAGAAAAATGCAAATTAAAACCATAATGAGATGTCACCTCATACCTGTCAGAATGGCTATTATCAATAAATCAAAAAACAATAAGTGCTGGTAAGGATGTGGAGAAAAGGGAACCCTTGTACCCTGTTGGTGGAAAACAGTTTGGAGGTTCCTCAAAAAACTAAAAACAGAACTATCTTTTGACTCAGCAATTGCACTTCTGGGTATCTGTCCAAAGAAAACCAAAACACTAATTTGTAAAGATCTATGCACCCCTATGTTCACTGCAGCTCTATTCGCAATAGCCAAGATCTGGAAGCAACCTAAGCACCCATCAATGGATGACTAGATAAAGAAGTTATGGTACATATAGACAATGAAATATTACTCGGCCATAAAATAATAATGAAATCATATCACCTGCAACAACGTGGATGGACCTAGAGGGTACTTTGCTGAGTGAAATAAGTCAGACAGAGAAAGATAAACAGCATATGATTTCACTTATATGAGGAATCTAAAGAATTAAAGGAACAAACTAATAAAAACATACTCGAAGGTATAGAGGACAAACTGATGATGGCCAGAGCAAGGGGTGTGGGGGTGGCTATGTGAAAAAGATGAAGGGATGAAGAAATACAAATGAGAAGTTCCAAAATAGTCACTGGGACATAGAGTACAGCATAAGGAATTCGTCAGCATAAGGAATATTATTGTAATGACTACACGTAGAGCCAGATGGGTGCTAGAGTAATTGTGGAGATGACCTCATAAACTATATAAATGTCTACACAATGTACTGTATACCTGAAACTAATTTAAAAAATGCACTTTGACCAATGTTGATCTGTTCAGTGCGCCTGCCATGGAACCTAGGGGCAAGGACTGGAGTGGAGCTGATCACCAAAGTGCCCTTTAAAATGAGAATTATCACAGGAAAATAGCCAACTTACTGAAGCTAGAGAGCCAAGATAAGATTACAATGGGTCACTCCCTTTTCTATAGTTATTTAAGAAACTAATTTACATTCTCTCTTTACTCTTCTGTATGACTGAGATGTGTGGCCATTTTCCATTTGAAGACATAGATGAAGGAATAAGCCCTAAGGTTTAAGTCTAAAATCAAAGAGCAAGGAAACGACAGATGACAAGGTTGAAAAATCACATCTCCCCAAATTCTAGCTGCTTATTGTTTAAAATACATTCAAAATGGGATCTGAAATGCAGAGCACGCTAATATTTAATAAATCATTTAAATATTTTTTTAAAAGAAAGGAAATAAAGTCATGACGTAAACAAATTCTTCATTATCTCAAGCTGATGAAAGGAGTTCCAAAGTAAGGCATGGGTTATGCAGTGAGAACCTTAAGTGGTTCTATTCAGCTGGAGTTTAGAATATAAGGTTGAAATCTGAAACAGTGCTATGAATTCAAGACTAAGAAACTTGGCCTTTATGTGATATAAATCTTTTTTTTTCCTATGTATTTGCTTTAGTTTTCGTTAAATTTTGAAAACCACTTTTGAGCAATTAAGTGACATGATCAGAAAGTTAATCTTGTACTCATGTCTAAGAAGTAACAGAAAGAAGAAATGGAGGGCAAACAGTTAGAACTCTACTGCAATTGTCCAGTTAAAAACAGGAGGAAAATGTTCCGAGCAATGTTGCAGAAGGAAATGTGCAGAGAATCTGGAGAGAGATTAGATGGGGAAGACAAAGGAGTAAGGACGTCTTAAATAGTAAAATAATTCCAGTATTCTGAAGTTGGGTGACTTGGAAAGAAACATGGAGCACAGGAAGATCGGGGTTGGGAGGGAAGGAGTACCCTTTGGAGACACTGCACCTAAGAAGCTGGTCAGCTACTTAACAAGGAGCGGGAGGTGTGCAGCTTACGCTGTGCGGAGGAAACAGGCCTGGAAACTCCCTTCTCCGGGCACAGCTAATGGATGAGATCAGATAAAACTTCTAGCAAAAAAAAAGCAAAGACGAAGAAAAATGTTCTTTGGGGACAAATACTGTACGAGCCAATGGCTGTCTAACATCTTTTTTCAACTCTGGCTGACATTTTAGATATCTGATCAAAAGACCTCATGCTGACTCCTACACCCCACGGAATTTCTCCAGGCTCCTCCTTCAGCCTTCTTGGTGGAGCTCTCAGCTACTGGTCAACCACGTCTAGTTTCTGTTGCCTCAAACTGAAGGTTTGACTCTCTCTGCTACCCCTGGAGATGTGCTACTCTGATGGACTATCTGCCAAACTTTCACTTTTTCCTCAGAGACGTCCCACAGACCAACCTTGCTCAGGTCTCTGCTGTCAACACGGCCACCCTCTAGCCCTAGTTCAGGCCGAGGAACCAGTGCATCCCACAGAAGTTCGCTGGTGCAGGAGAAGCACTCAGATAACTGTACAGAGTAGGTTATTTACTGAATTCTATTTAAAATCATATAAAACAATTCTAAAGCATTAGTTAAATGCATTTCATACAAAATGTTTTAGAAAAGGCAATGTCTGGAAGTTAACAAACTTACTTATAGCTAGGATGATGAGATGCAATCACTAATGAATATATCTTTGCCAATTTTACTTACAGAGCAGACAACTCAGATTCTTATCAGCTTTCACTATAGCTATCAACTGCAAAAAAGGGAGAAAAGAGGACCTTCCTTTCTAAATCTCTGACTACATATTTTTAATTATAAATATCTAATATAATTTTAACAACAAACTAAACCAAATTAAAGCAGGGGTTAAATTTTGTTAGATTTCATACCATAATGAAATCAATAATCGCAGATAAATAAAACTCTGGATAACTACATAAATAAATACACACATATACACCATTTTAAAAATCTCAAAGCTAGAATGGAAAGTTTTTCAAGTAATCACTAAAATAATTTAATTAACATGAGATAGACTACAAAAGGGACCATGGGTCTTTTATGAAGAAAGAACCTAGATCCCACAGATATTCCAAATAATCATTAAAAACGAAAGTTTTGTTTTTCCTTTTGCAATTTCAGACTGATTAAAAAAGATGGTTCCTCTTCTAAAAAATCCAAAGGAAAGACATTCGAGGATATTTTCCCTACCCAGTGTTCAAAGCTCACGGCAGTCCCCTCCCCTCTGACCTGCTTTAAGTAAAGCTGATAAATGGAAATATGAAATCATTTGAGTTTCACATTGTTTGCACACTTGAACGCGTAACAGCAAGCTGAGATAACCAAAAGGCATAATGTAGTTATCTGAGTAATCACTAATCAGTTAACCTCTACATAATTATACCCTGAGTATGTGGAACTCTCTTTCCTCCTTTTTCTACGGGTTTCACTTCCCTGGGAGGGGAGCAGCTCCTACCGAGCCAGGAGGGCTAATGGCACGTACCTTTTTGGCTCTTTGGGCTATGTCTGGTGTTCTTGTAAGCAGCTTCTCAATCAGGTACTCTCTGTTCTGCAAAACAAATATTCCCAACAGTTTAACAGCAAATACAAGACATAGAAATTCATAGTGATTTCAAAATAGCAGATTTACTTGGGTTTTTAAGCATGTTACCTTGGCTTTCTGGAAGAATTTGCATTTTAAAAGTTCTGCTGCTGTGGGCCTGAAAGATCAATAATAAATTAGAGTTGAAACAATGACCACTCGATAAATACACTGCCTTGATGAAACAACTTAATCCTAGAGTATTTCTGGAAGACCAGTTTTAGGAATAGCAAAAACCAGACACTAAATTAATCACACGCTGGCACCAAATAAAATACTGCCAATTTTCCAGTCCTTTCCAAACTCCTTTACTGCGAAACACACAAACTCCTCAAAGTTAAATATTTAGGGCATGATCAATTTTCCATCCTTCTTCCTTACACTTCACTAAGTGAATTCAGTGTTTCTAAAAGGTGGTAGACTAACACATCTGTGAGCTAAATTCCTATATTTATTAAGAACCGTACAAGCTGCAATATGATCCTGTCAAGAGACTATAGTCTACAGCGCTCTATGATTCCCCAGGAAAGGCAGTAACTGCAAGGGGTCCACACATCATGTGTAGAACCTCTGTCCACTGAGTAACTCCGTGTCAGGTGTGCACAGACAACTGTTTTTCAGGGGAAGGTAAAGCTGACAGTGATTAGTAAAAAGGAAATTCATTTAAAAGCATTACTAGATTGGTCTGTTTCCTCATGGTGTCATTTAATTTGTTCCTCTATCTTTTATTTCCTATTAACTGAAAGTTAGGTCTGAAGGTTTGACTAGGTTGGATCAAGTATTTGGGGGAAGAATACTGCATAGATGACACTGTGCCCATCTTACAGCAGCACGTCAGAGGTGCATAGTATTAGGTACTTTCACTGAGAGTGATGCTAAGTTTAACTACTTGGTCCCCAGGCCTGAGATCTCGCCATTATAAAGGTATTGTTGTCCTATACTGCAACTGGCAAATATTCTGTTGGGTAATACTTTGGCATTATGTGAATATCCTATTCCCAAAAACCTTTAACCTGATGGTTTTAGCACTTTTGCTTTAAATCATTATTTCACAAGGGGTGGAAGAATACTGGTTTTCTACTTCTGTCATTCCTTCTATGTTTATTAACTGGCATTCTTACATGTAGAATAGCTTCCTTCATTGATAGCTCCTTTTAAAACCAGCAGCAATACAGAAAAAAAATCATAAATCTAGAATATAGGACAGTCAGCAAGACAAGTGGCCTGATCACCTCAAAAAGTCAGTGTCAAAGAGGAAAAGGGAAGATGTGAGGGGACTGTTTTAAATTTAAAAAGACTTGAAAAAACCATAAAACCAAATGCAACATGTGACCCTTGCCTGAATCCTGTGTTTGAAAGGGAAGGAGGAAAAGTTACAAAAGACATTTGGAAATAATTAGAGATAGTGAATATGCTAGGTATTAGACAATTTTAGGAAATACTGATCATTTTCTTAGGTGTGGAAAAGTACTGTGGTTATGTAGAAACACATCTGTATTTGTGGAGAATGCAACCTGATGTATTAAGTCTGTAAATTATTTTCAAACTGTTCAGCAAATAAAATATAAATAAGCAGATATAGTAGATATGGAAAATGTTAATAACTGTTGAATCTAATAGTGGTATAGAAGTAAACATATACTATTTTTTTTTTACCTTTTCTGTATGTTTTAAATTTCTCATAATAAAAAAATAGGAGGACAGAGAGAATCATTATTGAGTATCATTAGGTATTCTCTCCGGCAATGATTAGTCAAGGTGCAAATAGTATTATGTTGAGAGGGGTGCAAGTTTAAAAGGAGTCCTCATATTTGAAGAGATCAGAAACCACTTTCTTGAAACCAGAAAGCTCCATTTAAATGTTTCCAGAGACCAAACCCAAGCATATAAATGAATTAGGAAATGTCACTAAGTGCCATGATATACAGAATGTGTACGTCAACAGGGGCCCTGAACTGTTTTTCTGTGCAAATAAATTTGCTGTTTAAATCGTTATTGCTTTTTCCCTCAGTTTCAAGTGGAACACTGGTTACAAGTACCAGAAAAGAACTCCAAGTGGCCTTATCCACTGCCACAAACAGCCACTAATTGCTAACTGCTTCGAGTAAATAAAGGTCTAAGCAACAGGTTGGCCATGGTACACATTTTGTATGACATATCCCTTGTAAGCTTATTCAAATTCATGAATCTGTACCTTGTTAAACAGGCACTAAAACTAAAAATGATACTATTCTTTTACATGATTTAACTTTGGTTGTTAAGTGTACTCTTAACTGATTATCAGCAATGTTTTTGGCCTCCAGTTACTCCAAATTCATCCTTTCATTCTTTCAGTAAATATTTATTGAGCATCTACTATTTGTCAGGCATGATGCTAGATGCAAGGCATGTTGTAGTGAATATGACAGATATAAACACTTCCTTCAGCAACTTACATCTAGTAGATAAGAGAGTATGATGTTAAACTGGAAGAGGAGCGTCGGAAGAGTCAAACACTTTTGAATCCTGTTTGGGTGGAAGGGGAGGGCTGCTGAGAACGCCTAGGAGAACCGTTCATCACACAATAGACTGAGTAAGACTTGGTGCCACGTTTGGTACCTCACAACATGAAACACATTTTTAAAAATCCAAGGGGCACACAAAATTCAATTTATGCTGAATTTTTTTTTAAGTGAAAAGAAACCTAAGAAAATCAAGATGATGAAGGGACTCAAGGCCACTGTTTTGGCTGAAATCCTCATCGCCTCTGGCCAATACAGACACAACGACCTCCCAGTTAGTCTCCCTGCCACTTCTCTCTTCTTCATCCCAACCCATCATCCACACTGCTCTCAAGCTGGCTTCTAAAAACACCTAATTTCTTATCCATCCTAATGGATTTCAGTAGCCTGAGAGATCCTGACTTCATACTCATTTCCCATCACATCCCACATGCATCCTGTCATCCAACTACAGTGATGTGCTCACCCAAGTCTTGCTCTCTCATGACAAAAGCACGCACTGCTTTTCTTGCTTTGAAATTTATTTGTAAATAACTGGCACACCCTCGTTCATAGGCCAAAACCAATTTAAATGTCAGCCATCTGCAGAAATACTCCTCCCAACTCCTACAAGCCAAATTTACTGCTCACAAACCAATCCACCCACACTCCCATTCTGTAGCTATCTGTTCCTATGTCTCTCGACCTCCGCCCCACTAAGTTTACAAGCCCTTCCAAGACAGGGACCATACGGTATTCATTTTTATATATCCAATGTAGAACACAGACCAGAAAACTGCTGCAGCTCAATTTCATACCACAATCAAAGATGAGGTAAAAGTGATGCTACTAGACATTTGGACACAGAACCGTAACTCCTAGGGCTAGGTTTAGTCAGCACTTAAAGTCTAAGTACCTGTTCAAAACATTAGGGAGCAACAGAAGGATGTAATGAAAATAAGACTCATGCTAGCCCCTCCCCCCACCCCCACCCCCCAAAAAAAGGAAAGGGGAAAAGTCTGTACACAGTGGAGGCACTGAGGTGGAGAGCTGAAAGCTTCTGTCTCTCCGCTGCACTCACACCTCCTCCTTCTGCCCACTAAGGGTCAAGTGTGGGACCAGTGTAGAGAGAAGGCTGGGAAATGCCAGATACACCTTGAGATTCTGGGCTGGGAAAATACTTTCACTTCCCCAGCAAGGTCATTTCCACGGTAACCGAAACTGTAAAGGGGAAACACATGCTACAGAGAAAACTCCTTTCTCTGCACTCCACATTTAGCTTGCACCAATACAAAAAAGACTGAGAAATGGTTTAAAGAAGCCACACTCTTTTTTCAGAGGCTGAATATTTATGTTAAATAATAGGTGATTTCTACTCTGTATGTACAGAGAAGAACTAAATAAATAGCAGGTCTTTTTGGTGCTCAAATTAGCTCAAGCGTCTATAGCTTTGGAGTAGAATCCTACACGTGCCAAAGTAACTCCATGAGAAAGTATAAAAAATTAGAATTGTAAAGAATAAGGAAAACGAGAGAGGTTAGAAAGTGATAGAAGATATGAAAAAAGCTGAGGTGCGTGCTGCCCACCTAGCTTTAGTTTTTTTGTTTTATATGTTTGTTTTAGTTTTATGCCATAGTAACTGCCACTGCAGGACTAATGTGGAACTATTGATGCTGCCTGTCTCTCGATTAGGAACTACAGGAGAAAAAAATTCTGCAAGCACAGTGATGTCTTACATGGACACTATCAATTATCAAGCAATACAATGTAGTATAAGTAACAAACACTATTTTACAGGAAATGTTAGACCAGCAACCAAAATAATGGTCACGGCTTTGAATGATGACTCAATTTTAAATCCTGAAAAACAATGCAGTAGTCTGCAAGTACTGACATTCTCCAAAAAAATCTCTTAAAGGATTCAGTTAATACATATGGATGAACCAAAGTCCACTGAGATTTAAAATAATTTTCAAAGGATTTGGGATGAATATAACACAGTTTAAATAGTTGCATTATAATTCCTAATAGCTCACTGACCTCAGGCAGAGCTGCATTTCTCACCCTATCTCTCCTCCCAAAGGAAATATTCAGGTTTAATTCATTTCTAATGGATTTATCTATGCAACATCCACCCCCTTGTTGCCCAAAGAAAATGGTGGTTCCTTTTATAGTTGCCATCCATAGGAAGCATGTAATCTACAGGATGAAAGCTCATTTTTTAAGAAATACCAAAATGTTCTGCTATACAAATATGAGCAATTCTTTGTGACAATGCAGAGCACAGATCACCCTGAGGCAAACAGCTCTGACACCCCAGCTATCACTTTTTAGGAAAGTTCCATGAGCTCTCAAGGTTGGAGGAAAGCACAACCCCTTCTTGGCTAGCCTGAGGGCTCCTGCACAGGAGTGAATCGGTCCTGGTCACTGTTCCCCTGTGATATGTTTTCATTCATTGCTAAAAATGTACTTAGCAAGACCAGGGTTTTGGTACAGTTGAACAGCTTTCAGACCGCAAGTATATGATCTATATGCAGGCAACAGAAATGCATATAAATGATCAAAAATCTTGCATTCACTCCTCAACCCACTCAAATCTCGTTTGTTCCTTGAAACTCTTTTCAATGAGTCGAAATCATCCCCAAGTTGCAAGCAAGCATCCAGTTGTCTCTAGTTATTCAGGAAATACCATTGAGTATGTAAGACAGACCAATTACTATGGATATAAGATATAAAGACGAGTGGCATAGGTTCTCCTTCTAAAAACACAAACTCATGAAGAAATTGGATATGTAAGTCAATATAAATACACAGTGTGATAAGTGCTACAAGAGACATGTATTCAACATATGGTCGAAAAACTAAAATTTGCAAAAATTCCATTTAGTCAGGAAGAAGGAGGCAAATAATGAATAGCAATCCCAATTTGTTGAATTTTTAGAAACCCCCAGGCACTGTGTTATCCATTTTAAGTGTATTATCTTACTCCAGCCTCATAGTAGGTGTAATTAGGCCCATTTTACAGAAAAGGAAACTAAGTAATGCAGATGGTGATAAAGTAGAGCTAGGAATCCCACCCAGAGGTATCTAACTCTAAGAAGATGGAGCCTTTGAACTAAGTGTTGAAAGACAGGTGGAAGGGGGAAAAAGGAAGAAGAAGAACCCTTGGAAAACATAAGCAAAGGCAGAGAAGACAGGAAATATTCATGGTTCCTTTCAGAATTGTGCAATTAAATGTTTACTTATTAATTCAGTAATAAATACATATTTTAAGATTGCATCCTATATAATAATTGGACAATATTGCTGATTTTCCATTCTCACATTTCATGAAGTTTTTTTATACCCCAACCTTCCCACGCCCATATCTTTCCGTTCAAAGGAGTCATGTGGGAAGTTTGTGCACCACTAACACTCTGTCATAGAGGACAATGGTACAATAGTAAGAATAGGTTGTATTACAGAAAAAAACATCTAAAAGAAGTCCTTAAACTATTAATACTTTCTTGATCAATAATGTTACTAAGAAAGTACTCTGAAGGAAAGACTGTAAAAATCTGAGTATGTGGGTCTCTTCTAAAAAAAATTTTGGGGGGTGGAGTAGTGGGAACCTGACATTTGAATTCATATAATAAATAAAACCTGGAAGAAACAAGGATGGTTTGTTAAATACATGATAATCTAATCTAATTTATTTTGACCAAATTAAAAATTTCCTAAAGAAAGGTATTACTGTATCACTAAGTACACTAACAACTCTACCCTGAAGGATCATCTTCTGAAAGAGCTGGAATTGTGTGACAATACACATCACCACCACCAAGTGGGATCTCTACTAGTTCAAGAATCACAAAGACCCTCAGTGCTAACCCGGAAGACAAGTACTTCTCTCACTGGGCTTTGGAGGACTAAATTGTTTCCCTGGCAATGCCAAGAACTTATGTTTGGAGATGATACCAACTACAAGGGGAAGACAATCAAGTATTGCGGAACAAAGTTAGAATCTAAGAGCACTTTCACTCAATAGGAGAGTGAAGAAGTAATCTTAATGAAAGGTCGGTATGACTTCAGAGGAGAAACAAGCCCTACAAATCAAATATAAAGGGTAATTGAAATGTTTAAGCAGAAACAGTCTACAGGTGTTAACACAATAATCATCCCTTTTGCAATTAATAATTTCAAGATGCTCAATAGCAAACAGTCTGATTTAGACCTGGCCCCATGATGAAGGTAATTGATACAGAAAAGATTCAAGGCAAATTCAGTAAAATGTAAAGGAATGAAGAGAGTAGCTACAAAGAATGGATAAAATAATAGAAACAAGTTTAATGTTGAGAAGGGTAGCCTACTCAAACAGCAGATTACTGTGTCAAGGCTTAAGTGTCACAAAGAATTTAAGATAAGAAGGAATCCTTCAAACAGCAGGGACCTTCCCTGAAAAATAAGTTTCAGAGGAGAAGCCAGTTTTTATGTTTTAAAATGTAAGTATCAAATTGGGTGGATGAAGATAGTGGTTAACTTCTCAGAGTCCTCTCCAAGTTGTGTCACTGCATGTCAGGACAGGCCACACACAGTCAAGCCCAGGCCAGACCTGTGTGTGGTTCACATCACTGATATCCTCCTCTGAGTGATGAAGGGCACTTGCTCCATTATCATCAGCAAGGCTGTTTCAAAGTCACAGAAATTAAGGGAGAAACAAACTCAGAAAACATACACACTACATACAGTGTAGGGCAACGGCCCATGAATAAAGAGAAAATTCTGAAGTTAATTTAAAACAATTTGCTTCTGCTTATATGATTAATCTTTCTAATGTAAAAATTTTAATCTTCTTTGCTTAAACAGTACAAATAACTTGTTCTGCAACTAAAAGGAAGCTCATGCAAAATTCAATAGCTCTGCCTGGTTTAGACTGGAGCGAACAGGATATTCAAATCCTGAGAGGTCAGCTCAACCTACACAGTGCAGAATATTAGTTCAAGCTTCCGAATGCACCATTGACAATTTCTTTTGTTCTACTTCATTTCCTTTGATGACAGAGCCCACACCTAACAAGCACAGTGAATCTTATTAACACTAAAATTTTCCTCTGCCTCTTCCCCATCCTCACTCACTCCTTTCTCTTTTGGACCCATGCTGGCTTCCCCTAACAGGCTGGCAATGTGGGGGCTGCAGCAGGATTTCCCTTGAACTAGAAGTACTTTGCAGGTGTCCTCACACAGCCTTCCCTCATGGACAAACAAAGCTTTGTCATGACTCAAACCAGGTCAGTTACTCATCCACCAAGTTTGACATACCTTTTGGAAGGATCTTTCTGAAGACACAGTGAAAGTAATTTTCTAAAGGACTTGCCGTACTTTTTCATCATTTCCTTATCCTCGACTCCTGTTTCTAAAGTGGGTGGATCATTTTGCAAAGTCAACATTAACACCTGCAGCAGAAACAAACAAAAAGACGGAACCTCAGTATAGCAATTGCTACAGTCGAGCTTTTTAATTTTTCACAAAAGCTTCAAAGACCAACTTTCAGTAGGTACAAATGTGCTTTCCTATGATTTTAACTTTCCAGAAAGTGTGTATTGAAAGTATTCATTTCCCTTTGCAAATCTGTTCATGTGCCCTTTAACCTTTTTGTAATTCCATTGACAGAACTTACAAAATGTGCTCTATGTATTAAAAATGATCTCCCAAAGCAAAGGGGACAGAGCTTCCTGGGAACTGGCTCTCCCACAGCCTCGAGGAGCACGTAGCTCCAGCACGGGCTTAGCGAAGATGGGGACTCTGGCTGGGAAAGGGGGTGGTGGAGGAGAGAGAAAGGAAGGGCCAGAGCAGCAGTGAATGTTCATGTGTACAGCTCACTTCCAAGCAAGGAACCGTCTGTACTTAAGGCTTCTGTAAAATTACTGACCCTAAAAATAAATTCACAACATCCCAGGAGGTATCATATGATTTTCCTTTTTTTTTTTTTTTTAAATGGAAAAACATACAGAAAATTGCTTAAAGTCTTGGCAAAACTGAGAGAATTAAAGACTCTGAAATACAACTGAGTTGCTAAAAACCATCATCAGAGCAAAAAGCCATGCTGCTCTTGGAGCAGGACAAAACAAAATGAAGCCAAAAAAGGGTAAAGAGTCTACTCTTTCACACTAACATCAAAATTATTTGCTTTAAAAAAAAAGAAAGAAAGAATTTGTGGTAAACTATTGACCTATAATATGAATAAACCTCATTAATTTATAAAGCAGCCTCAATTTATGTAAATATATATGCCAAGACGGTTTTCAAACACTTTCAGATGTGTGAACAGACGAAGGATGAAAGTGGCAGTTTATTGTCTGTGTAGGATAACGGCAAACAGAAGAAAGTCGGAGAACTGTAAAGTCTGAGGGAAAGTCCTGCATGAGTTCAGGCTGGGATTAGCAATGTGACCTTGGGTTCAGGTGGGAAACACTAAGTAGGAAGACAAGAAATAAAAAATAATAATACAGAAAAACCAACTGGAAGAAAAAGTCCTGAGCTGCTTCAGTGATTTTCCTCTGAAGTCACTTTAATTGTGTACACCTCAGTTTACTAACAAAATCAAGTATGTATAGACACACGTACCCTCTAAAATCTTAACTATGGTAAAAAAAAAAAAATGTGTGTGCACACACACATACACTCACAATGTAACAAACTATACCAAAACTTTAATAGGGATTATCTGTAGTTGGTGAGATTGCAGATGATTATTTTCTTCTTTATTCTTATTTGTATTTCCAGAGTTTCAAAAATAAGATTATATTAACTTTTTAATCAGTGAAAATATTTAATTTTTTTTAATCCTCCTTTTCTTTTTTAATCCTCCTAAATTTTTCCAATATTTTCCTAGGGAAAAGTTGAAGCAAACATAGACCATATTCTCTGTAAAATACCTTCATAATTTCCACTTAACTATTTCAGCCACAAAACAAAATTTGATTGGGTAAATTAGCCCTGATATTACCATCTCAAAAACTAAGAAAAATAATGATGTAGGCCAGTTACAAGAAGAACAAAACTCTAAAAATAGTATCCAAATGTATGTTATTTCCTAAAAATACTAGGCTCACTTATTTTAGAGAAGTCACTGTGAAAACAAGTGAAATGTTACGGCACACTTAAAAAAAAAAAAAAAAAGTCCTGAAAATTTGGGAAATCCATCTGCAAAGATGATATCCGTGTAATCTATTTTAGATTTTCCTGGGGGTGCTGGGGATATTCTGCTATCAAAAGAGTAACGGCCAGCATTTGTCACAGCTGTCAACCCCATCAACCAATCTGATTACATTCTTTAGTCAGCTCTGTGCTAAGAATATAAAGCAAGTTTCAGAGCGGGGTACTGTACTACTTTTGTCCTGTTCTGTCCACTGAGAACATCAGAAAACATTTAACCGGGCTACATTCCTCCATTAATTCTCCCCAGGTCTAAGAGAAAAATGACTATGTTTAAGGGAACTACAGAATAGAATTTGTTAAATCAGATTTCAAACCCAACATTATTATTTCCAAGAGTAATTACTTTCATAGGAGGATATTTGTGATAAGGCGCTGCTCCTGTTGCTAGTTCAATGGCAGTTATTCCAAAACTCCACATGTCAGCCTTGAAGTCATAGCCTCTCACCTAAGAAAGAAACCAGGGAAAGAACACGATTATACAGCAGGCACGCCATACAGTACATGCTAAGTCCACAGCTGTGTATGCACAACTTTGCTATCAGAATGCTAAGGCCCAGCAATCGGGAATTAAACCTTAGGTACATGATATATTCTAAAACATCAACCAAAACATCACTTTTTGTTTTTTTTTACCTGTTCCATGACTTCAGGGGCCATCCAACACGGGGTGCCAACAAAGGTTTTTCTTACTTTATTCCGGGTAACATCACCCCCTGTTGCTAAGAATGCACTTACCCCAAAATCTGAAAGGAGAAAAAAGAAATCACCTTTATTTTATATAAGACATTATTGCTTACAAATTCTGACTTTATGAACATTTCTCTTCCCAATGATCTTTACACCGGTGATGGATTGTTGCAGACACCATGGAGCTCTCGCAGGTATACACACCGGGCAGCCCTGCCATCCGCCACCCACTACACTTTAGAGAACGGCATCATGGCCTTGGGTCAGCAGGCTACCAGTGCAAAAGCTCAGCATACGAAATAATATTTCCAGCCAAAAAGGTGTCAAAAGTCATAACTAACCACGAATAATTATATTGACAAAAGTATAAACACATTCCCAAAGCTCTAAATATAAAGGATCTTAGCTTTTGGCTATGATTCATTTTAGAAAATAATTTATAAGCATTGGAGGCAGTAAAACTAGTAAGTCATGTAGTTTTTTTTTTTATGTTTTTATTATGATTATTTTCTAGCCTCTTTAATCCCATATCATCATTGTTTTCAGAGTGGATTTTTTTTCTTAATAAAGGATGAATAACATCCGTCTTTCACATTCCCATGCCTTTCTTTCAACAGTATTCTCTAACACCTAGCCAAGATCATAATGACAAACCCACAAACCTGAGTACACAGAGCCTGCATGCCCAGGTTTGACCACATGTACCAATCAACACAAAGGAAAAGACCCAATGTTTGTTTTCTAGATGATTTTCCTAGTTATAGATGGAGTAGTTAGTACAATGAAGTAATATTGTTCTTAACATTCATTATATACTAGAAGTCCTTTTTCTGAGAAAATGACTCAGTTAGGCATATTGAGTCATTTTTGCATGCATGCATATATGCAAAAATGATGTCTTTTTTGGTGACAGTAGAAAAGGGAATACCCAATGATTATTAATACATGCAATTCTTCAAATTTTTATTAAAGGTTAAAATTAGTTGATAAGTACCAACTTCTTAGGGCTAGTATAGACCTAGGAGCAAACTCAAAGACAGCTCGAAAGTAAGCTGGTAAACAGTAATTTAAAAAAGGGTAGTCAATGCCTCAAAATGATGCAGCAGACTATGTAGTAGGAGCCCCTTCAAACTGCTCTCATATAATTCTTTGCTAGTCCCCTTTGTTGACTGCCAGGATGACAGCAATTACCAAAGAATGACATCAAGTAAAAATCAAGGTCAAATGTATCAGCATCTGCTTTACATTTACAATATTAAGTTATGCAATAACACTGTTCCCTGAGTTGAATATGTTGACTGTTTCATTTTATTTACATTTAAATTTACTTAACTCCCAACAGATCTAAACTACAAGCAAAATGAATAAAGACTGACAAATGGAGTCTCTTCCAACTGCTACTCTCACATTAATATTGAAAAGTATATTTTGAAAATGCTATATAATCTAATTTGTACATATGTGTGCAAACTCTAAAACACTTTGAATTTTTATATTGTGGTCAGAAAAATGACCTGGGCGGGGCGGCGGGGGAGCGGGAATCTCTGGAAACCATGAACCAGTCTCCTTTGGAGAAACTCATTGTCTTATAGAAAAGCTAGGTGAATTGAATCATTTGTTTGGCTGGAGGAAAAAACAACATGACAACGCTTCCAAAAATATTAATTTCAACTTAATTTATATTTCTGAAAAGGGGTTCAACTATGAATCTGACATTCCATTTTTACTGAAATCATTTTGTAACATAATATATAAATATATTATTATCTGTGAATAATTAAGGATATGGGTAAAAGCTGTTTTAAAGACAAATAGATTCTTTAAAAGCACTGAAGCAACCCCAAAGTCTCCTCCTAAAAGATATGGTCCAGACGAAAAATACATATTTAATATTCTATTTTTTAAATTCCTTAAAAATACCATCTGATATCATTAGACCTTTTTAAAGCTGCAAAGCAGCTGAGAAAGATGTATAGTAGCAACTCATTATTGACAAAACCTTTCCAATATATCTGTCATGATTCACATAATTATTCAGAGCCTCTACTTAGAACACTCACTTTAAAGTCTCAAACAGATGGTTATACGTCTTTAAAGCTCAAAGCAAAAATTCCATAAGCAGAAAACACCAATCTTAACGTCTATTCACCCTTATGACTATAGAATATACAATTTGCTCCTATTTATGGCCACTGTGTATCCAGAAAGACGTATATGTACTGAGGAACAGAACATTTCAACCAAAGTACATAGTGTGCTTGTGTAAACAGGGAAGTTGGTATATTCTGTGGAGACAGTTTACATACGACAGTGAGAAGGAGGTGGCGGAGCAGGAACAGTGAAAAGCGTCTTTGTTTCCTAAGGGGTACATCTATACAGCCAAAGGGAGTGGAGCCAGAGACACCTGACTCAGAAAATATGAACACTTCTCTGGAAAAATGGAATTAAAGGCTACAAATCAAGTTAGGCAGCCCATCTTTCTATCTCCAGGAATAACTGCATCTCACCCTAGAAAGAATGCTGTCGCCCTAGTAACTTTTTAAAAGCTTGACATGTTTCGAATCCATCTACTTCTCTCCTTCCCCACGGCCACTGCCTTGGGTTAAGCCAAGATTCCTGTGGCAGCCTACTAAGTCACCGCCTCCTTGTTTTCCCCAGGGCCATGCTCCAGTAACCAGACCTGACCCCTCATAAAAAGTCTTTAAAGGTTCCCTGCCCCGCCCAGGATAAAGTCAAAACCTCTCAGCACAACATGCATATCTGATTC
The DNA here is from genome assembly GCF_000325575.1 of Pteropus alecto. NCBI lineage: Eukaryota > Metazoa > Chordata > Mammalia > Chiroptera > Pteropodidae > Pteropus > Pteropus alecto. The sequence goes on from NW_006442484.1 coordinate 39,981,737, forward strand.
CCTTACCTCTCCTGCCTCATCTATCACTACTCCCAATGTAGTCCTTGAGCTCTAGCCCTTACTTTTTATTCCCGAATCCTCACCAGTGCTGTCTTTGCACCCGATGCTCTGTCACTGTCCAGTTCAGTCCACATTACTTCCTCCATGAAGTGTAGCATCATCGGTAGAGGACATTCTGTTTGTCCTTATTAACGATGAAAGCATCTTTGACATCCTGACTCTTGGTGCCTTGGGCTTTTCACAGCCCCCTTTGTGTTAGTTGATGTGCATCCATCACCTTTGCCTAATTTGTGGTGTACTATTTAAGTAACTTTGGGAATTATCTTATTTTGATATGTGAATGCTAAGCCTTAAGGAGGAGCCACAGGGTTTTGCCATGTAACTACCTGATTTGGTGAGTGGTAGATCTTCTAGGAAATAGCACAGCCTAACTGGCAAAGGCAGATATCACAGTGGTTAGACCGAAGACTAGGCTATTCTCCAACCCTGTGACCCAGTAAGGCACTTAACCTTTCTGGCCTCTGTTTCCTTATCAGCCTTCTTGGTTACATCTATTGTTATATTACTTTCATATTTATAACACTCTCCTACTTCTTTTCACTACATAGAAATATGCTTTACAATAACTGTTAGGTAGATCAATAAGCTACTGTTCTCTGCCTTTTAAAAAATGAGGTAACTAGGCTAAGCATTAACATTTTCATAGTGGTAAATATAAAATTTGAGAAAGATATGTTTTCTGCCCTTACGAATATTATCATCTAGGTGGGAGAAGACGTGAAACAATAAACTGTGTAAAATCAAATGCTGTACACCATGCTGTCCTGTGTAGAAACACAGGAGATAGAACCGTAACAGCCATGAGAGACTCCTACATCCAAGTGGGCTTTGGACCTGGCCTTGAAGATGAGCTTAAGATTTGGACAGGCAAGCGTAAAAGGAAATGACATTGCAAAGAAACAGCATGAGCAAAGCACAAGTGTCGAGCCAACAAGAAAAGCTGTCTGACAGCTGCAAGGGTCAAAAACTCAAGTGCCTACAGGGACCAGGCAGGAATATAAAGGGGGGAAGGGGTCCTGAAAAATAATAGCATAATCTCAATGATTAAGGACAGGTGATACTCAGTCTCAGCGTAGGGAGACACGAGAAGTACAGAGCCCTTCCCAGGAGCACATTCCCACCCCAGGTCTAAAGCAGGCTTCTGCTATTCAGCTGGAAAAGAAAGTTGCCAAAAAGGAATACAGACCTGGTGTTGCAGATGTCCCAAATTTCCCAGAGAAGGCCAAACATCAAGATTTTATGAAAAACCTTTCTTTTTGTTGCTGTTGCTGCAATAAATTCATTTGTTTTAAAGTGAAAAAGCAAAATAAAGCAATTCTGCCTGCCTGATTTAGCCTGCAAAACCAGTCTGCCAACTATGTGATGATGTCTACAATTTACCTAAAATACTTTGACATACACCATGCGATATTATTGTCGTGATACTACGACCCAAGTGGTCAACTGGCATTCTGACCTAGGATGCCAGAGGCAGCTGCTGGAAGTATTTCTGCTATCCATATCTAAGTATTGGTAAGTATGATGAGTCAAGTGAATGCCCCAAAAGGGCTGCTATTGGAGAAAAGAGTCACCTATATTGATAGGCATTATGCATATTAGAAATGGGCTTTCACTGGTGAAAATAAAGGTAGAGAGCACACAGAACGTGGCTAAAATATCTTAGATAGATACACTTCTACTCTTGCATAAATAGAAAGAATCCAGATAGGCCCAAGTGTAAGCTAAATCCTTAAACAGTTCTATATCTAGTTAGCTTCTAGATGTCACGTACAAGTGTATAAGAAAACTGCAACTGGAATTTGGCAAGTCTGCTTCAAGTGAATTTTTCATTAACCTGGAAGAACAGAGAGCAGGGATTTCCTTGAGCTTACAGCACAAATTGTGAGAACTCTTTAGGGTTTTGCTTGCTAATTAAATGGCAAAATTTGGTCTGAAACCTGATTTTCTTGAAACTTGGAAGTGACATTGTGGCTGAGCAGCCTACCCCTACTTACCTAAAACATCTACTATATCTACTAATATCTGTGAGTTGTACATTAAAAAACCTGGCTTAAGTCAATTCAACACTTGACCGTTCAGATCTTCCAAAAATGTATTAAACATGGGTTACAACAGATACTGATCCCTTGAGACCTTCAACTGACCAGCCGCCTGGGGCAGTGAAAGCCACCATATCTACAGAGGCCTCTGGTAGTTCCCTGCTAGAAGCAGCTTCTTTTCCCCAGAGGCCATTTTCTAGAAATTCAAAGAAGCACTGCTGACTGTTAAGAACTCAACCACAGAGTCTGAGTACCAAGTAGGCGAAGTTCTTCATGATCCAGTTAGCACCCTGGACCATACTGGTGCCCACTCTCCAGTGAAATGGAGAATTTGGGGAAAGCAATTGTGCAGGGATGTTCGGGAAAGGAGGAAGACCAGAGGCAGAGAGGAGCACAGCTACAGCCCAGGACTGAAATCAGCGGGGCCTGTATCTCAATAGAGACTCTGGAAATGCAAAGGATTGACAAATTCTCGAGAAAATATGATGATTTAGTAGTTGTTAGAACTGAACAAGAGGAAGGAATTAAAAAAAGAGTACATGACTTGCCAAAGACCACACAGCAAGTTACTAAGGGTCTGAATAAAATCCACAGTTCTTCAAGGAGTTAGCCACTTAGTCTCAGTCTTTTTTGGAAAAGGTCAGTGTATTTTTCTGCACTGAAAAGGAAATGGAAAATGGAAAAATGAGGTTAATCCTCCACAACTCCTAAGTTCTTCCCTGAGTAAAGATTAAGTTGTGATTACCCAACACAGAAAAACTAGTTTGAGTTTCTCTAGTTAATCTTAAATGGCATATTTATGTCATCAAAAAGCAATCCCTTCATAATTTGGTTTGATTCCATGTTTTTTGTTTTTGTTTTTGTTTTTCATGAGAGACTCTCAAGACTTTATTGGCAAAACTGAAATGTACTGCTAAACACCCAGGAACATTTTTCAGGGCTGCCAGCATTCGGCCTTCCTGATCCCACAGGTTTCCTTAAAACGCTATACCAGCAATGTTGAATGAACAAAGAAGCATATTAAGAAGTACATTATGGCTTAAATTGTGCGAAATAATAATGAGTATAAAACAGAAGCAAATATGTTCTGAATTCTGATAGGAACAGACTATGGAACTTTATTTTCTTTTAAACAATGTATTTTGTTCCTCTTATGTTGTGTCTGTAGTGGAATGTGTCGGTGTAGCATCCCACTTTTCTTCAGCCAGCATGGGGTGTGCACAACAGCATCTTAATACCATGGGTTTACACACCATGGGGCTTATGGAGCTTTGATTTGGACACAATCCTAGCCTTCTAGTGAGATCTAACATGAGAAATTATGATATTAAACAGACTGACGATTACATGAGTAGAAGAAATATGCTAATATGTCCAACAAATTAAACTCAGAACTAAACGTGTCATTTTCAGTTTCTGGTAATTA